>NC_054707.1:35765102-35961588 GCF_016097555.1 Gigantopelta aegis | reverse complement strand
CGAATTTTTGACCTTTAAAATATCTTTACAAAATTCTAAGTGTAACCTTTCTATGGATTCTGCCTTACGAGACCCCCTAATTTCGCAGCTATATAGAATAACAGTCTTAATGTACGTTTCAAACAAACTAAGGGAAGTATTAATATTGAGCATTAGATGCCTAGTGTTTCTCTTAAGAACGTATAAAGCTTTACGACCTTGATCTGTGAGTACACACACAGCGTGAGAAAAGTTATTATTATAATTCAAAGTTATACCAAGATAACAAAACTGATCGACGGTGTAAATTTTAATACCATTATAGTACCATATTTCACATTCTTTCAGATGACCTCCTTTCCTAAATACCACAATTTTTGTTTTTCTTTCATTAAGACACAATTTCCACTTCTTGTTGTATGAACTTAGAGTATTTAACATAGTTTGGAGCCCTTGGACACTTTTTGAAAATATTACCATATCATCAGCATATAAAAGCAAAAATAAACTTAATTCTCTCGGCTCAAAATCTGGACAAGAATTTTCAATGAAATAATGTTCTATATCATCCACATGGAGGGAATACAATATCGGCGACAAAAGTTCTCCCTGCATCAAGCCGATCTCATTTTTGAAAAAGTCTGGCAACTTCCCATTTAACATTACTGTCACGGGGATTCTATAATTCCCGTAACTGAATAAAACATCTCTCCTAACTGTATATCTATTAGATCTCTCTGTAACAGGCGGTTAAACCCTAGTATGGCTCGTCTAGGTATGATCAGAGATACGATCTTATCTAAAGTATATATATTTATAGCACGTTTAGCTCACTAGAAACACAACAAAACACAATACACTTTGAAATCTGTATTATCCTACGCTGACAAATGTACAGCCGTAGTAGTTAATTAATAACAGCAATAATAACAACCCAGAACTGATCACTTAATTAGTTAATCTCTAGGTGTCTAGTTACACAATATGCGAATCACTTCACCGTTACACAACACCCACGCGTGTGATCATTGAGAAACGCTTCCAGGAGAAGTTAATTAATAAAGGAATTACAGCTCTATTCCTAACGGGTTAATTTTTAATTAACCCTAACTACTCATTCAGTAACCTTGTAACACCGAATTAATACTGGTACCTATCACAATAAAGACAATAACCTACAGTTTACCTAGGTCCGCTAGGATGACTGGCTAAGCTTTATATTACCTTTGATAGTGACTGTGTTTGGCAGAATTCTCTTAGATGAATTCGGTCACCAAACGCAGGTACGTACTCCTCCAACTCAGTGTCATCAGTCATCAGCATAACAGCATTGATGTCAATCTGAAAAAGAGTTGCACAGTTATTTTAAAAATTATTGCAAATAATGGTGACATGCATGTAAACACAAAACACATTCTTTGCATTCAGTACCACAGTTTGAAAGGGTGTTGGTAAATCCCGAACCGGAACAGAACTGAATAACAGAATAAAAAGAGTTTTGCAAGTCGTTCATTCCTGGTTAAATAAAAAAATAAAATGCTTTTTGAATAGGTAATTAATGATACAAATGAATATATATACATATACATATACATATACATATACATATACATATACATATATATACATGTGTGTGTGTGTGTGTGTGTGTGTGTGTGTGTGTGTGTGTGTGTGTGTGTGTGTGTTATTAGTTTGTGTAGATTTCGTGATTACTGGATAGCAAAGCAATGATTTTTATTTTCAGTTAATTTCTATTAAAATTGAATGTTGATATTATTGAAGTACAATCAAGTGTCGCTCACGGGCATTCGGGTCCTGGTGTGAGTTTTGTGGGTTTTTAGTTAGGTGGGTTTTTTAAACACCAAGGAATGGAACGAGTCAGTGGACGACGTACGGCGGCTATTGTGTGTTGTGTTGTATATACAAGTCTTATATAGCCTGAGAGGCATAAATAACGCAATGTATATTTCACTGAATATTTTCTTACATAAATATTATGTCATATATTTTAGACATGAAGACAAATTGTGTATTCGTTACACACAACTGTAATTCAAAGATGATATTGCTCAAACAGAATAAACGAATAATAAAATGTGTTTGAGGCAAAAAACACATTATGGTGTACCCGTACATTACAGTAACGCAGCATTGCATATGGAAATCCCTTTGCACGTGTGTTGCCTGCACTTGTCTCGCAATAAAAGCAACAGTTTGTTTCTTTTTCCTGTATATTTTAAATTCTAATACAACTTTCAAATAAGTTTTTTTTCCATTGGTTAATTTTCGTGATAAATCACATGATAGATGTACGCTGCCATGGGCAACCAGCATTTATCACGATAACAAAATTCCAAGAACTCGTCCAATATGCTGTCACTTAGCCTCATGTGTGGTGTTTTCGTTAGTATATTAATTACACGTCTTCCATTATCTTGAAACGTCGATATAAATAATTTTCAGATAAACTTCAGATGTTATTGTTACTATTTTGTTATTATTTCATGCTATTGTAACTTTTAACACTTCGTTAGAAGCAATGAACGTGCACCCACCCACCCCAAGTAAGGTCCGGTCACTGGTCGATCGCAGCAGTCACCAGCGATTGTGAACTTAGGCCTATCCCTTTAAGCTATGAAAGCGGCAAATGGCAGATACCCATACCAATCTTTATAACAAGCCTACATGTCCTTTAACAATGTAATTAGTATTTATACATATCATTGCCATTTCTTTAAAATATAAATTATTAATTTTGCTCTAATTTTTTTCAAACTATAACCTCCATAAATACTAATATTTTATAGTCATAATACAATAAATACAAAATATCATACATACCATTTATTGGCGGTCGTTATATGATAAAAGAGTAATTGAGCCATTTGCAAATTTATTTATCTGACCCCCACCCCCCCCCCCCCACCCCCCACCCACACACACACACTCACACACACACACACGTTTTATTGACATCATTTCCTTCCACTTTGAATCAGCATCCAAACGAACGTCACACATACTCATAGTCCTGCAGCACAGGCTGAAAAAGGGCATTATTTATTTTAGCAAGCGGGCCCGGAAGGATACCATTTGTCACTATGGCTATACATGACCTATGAGCTGTGCAGTTGATGAAAATATAAGATGATATTTTCGAAAGTTGTGCGAACAAGATGGCGGCCATTTCAAAATTGCAGCCAATATATTATTATAATTTTATATATCCTTAAATATATCCCTTTAGGAAGAGAATTTTAGTGTCAAATCGCTGGTTTTGAAGGTAAGTTCCTCAATATTTGTTTTGATATTATCAGGTATAAAGGAAAGAAAGAAATGTTTTATTTAACGACGCACTCAACACATTTTATTTTACGGTTATATGGCGTCAGACATATGGTTAAGGACCACACAGATTTTGAGAGGAAACCCGCTGTCGCCACTACATGGGCTACTCTTTCCGATTAGCAGCAAGGGATCTTTTATTTGCGCTTCCCACAGGCAGGATAACACAAACCATGGCCTTTGTTGAACCAGTTATGGATCACTGGTCGGTGCAAGTGGTTTACACCTACCCATTGAGCCTTGCGGAGCACTCACTCAGGGTTTGGAGTCGGTATTTGGATTAAAAATCCCATGCCTTGACTAGGATCCGAAACTAGTACCTACCAGCCTGTAGAACGATGGCCTAACCACTACGCCACCGAGGCCGGTCAGGTATAAAGGATAACAAATATTCAAAATGTCCGACTAAAATGGCCGGTTTTTGCATTAAAAGCTATAATAAATTGTGTATTAGTAATCAAAGTTGATATGCGATCGGTCTGGGATTCGATCCCCGTCGGTGGGCCAATTGGACTATTTCTCGCTCCAGCCAGTGCACCACGACTGGTATGTCAAAGGCTGTGGTATGTGTTATCCTGCCTGTGGGATGGTACATATAAAAGATCCCTTGCTGCTAATCGAAAAGACCGGCCTCGATGGCGTAGTGGTTAAGCCATCGGACTACAGGCTGGTAGGTACAGGGTTCGCAGCCCGGTACCGGCTCCAACCCAGAGCGAGTTCTTAAGGGCTCAATGGGTAGGTGTAAGGCCACTACACCCTCTTCTCTCTCACTAACCACTAACCAACTAACAACTAACCCACTGTCCTGGACAGACAGCCCAGATAGCTGAGGTGTGTTCCCAGGACAGCGTGCTTGAACCTTAATTGGATATAAGCACGAAAATAAGTTGAAATGAAATGCAAATAATCGAAAAGAGATGCCCATGAAGTGGCGACAGCGGGTTTCCTCTCTCAATATCTGTGTGGTCCTTAACCATATGTCCGATGCCATATAACCGTAAATAAAATGTGTTGAGTGCGTCGTTAAATGAAACATTTCCTTCTTCCTTGTGGTAATAAAAAAAAAAACAGCTTTGATGTTGTAATTTAGTTTTTGATAATATATGAGTATGAAATTAATATTAGGGATGTAAAGTTCATAAAAATATAAGATGACAATTTCTACAGTTAGTCCAAACAAGATGGCGGCTATTTTCAAAATGGTCGCCAGTTTATCATTAGAGTTTTATATCTCTTGACAAATAACCCTTAGGAAGACAATTTTAATGTCAAAACTCTGGTTTTGAAGATGAGTATGTTTTGATAGAATCGGATAAAAAAGATCACAAATGTTCAAAAAGGTTGACTAAAATACCGTCTTTTTGCATTAAAATCTATAATAAATTGTTTATTAATAAACTTTAAAATGACAGTTTTGATGGTTTAACTCGGTGTTTGATCATTAATAAGTATAAATTTAATCTTAGGGACGTAGAGTTCATAAAAATATAAGATGGCGTTTTCTAAAGTTAGTCCAAACAAGATGGCAACTATTTTCAAAACTGTCGCCAGTTTATCATTGGAATGTTATATCTTCGGAAATATAACCCCTAGGAAAACGATTTTAGTGTCAAACCTCTGGTTTTGAAGGTAAGTTCCTTATGATCGGTTTTGATAAATAAAGGTTAAAATGATCACACATATTCAAAATGGCAGATTAAAATGGCGACTTTTTGCATTAAAATCAATAATAAATTGTGTATTAATAAACTTAGAAAGATAGTTTTGGTGTTGTACATGTCGTCTTATGATCTATAGGGAAAGTTATGATGGAGTTGAATGGAATATTGAATCTACATAAGGGTTTTCGTTGTCTAGAGTTACGTGGTATGCACCCCAGAGGGGAACATATATAATGTCCGTTATGGAGCATATCTTATCATGCTATGCGGTAGACTGTTTCAGTCATGCCAATGTTTCAGTCATGTCAATGTGTCTTGCATTTCATTACCTTTTTAAAAACTCTTGACTTATCCAGCTGTAGATGATGGACTGAACGTGCGGTTCTGGTCTTTTCTGGGGTTTTCTATAGGGTAGATGCTTTGCAAGATCACTAACCTTGAACGGATCAAGAATCAATACCCTCATTGGTGCCCTTGACATCCAAGAATATTTCTTGGGTAGAACAAATTTGCATTGCATAAGTATGCTGGTCATGACATAAGGTAGTCCTCTTTCAATTTTATTTGACAGCTATAAAGATATGAAAATGACCACCATCTTGTTTGCACCAACTTTATGTTATCATTTGATACTTAGTAACTATCAAAACTACACAATTTTAACAATATATTTTGAATATTTGTGTTCTATATATCTAACCGTAAAACAAACTGTCAATGATGTTACCATAAACCAGGGTTTTGACACTAAAAGTCATCTTTCTAAGAGTAGGAATTCAGGAAATATAAATTTCCAACGATTACTTGTTTGGACCAGCTTTAGAAAATGTAATCTTATATATTCATGAAATCTACATCCCTAAGATACATTTTATACTCATAGAAAAAAAGAGAAAAAAAGTTACAAAATCAAACCTTTATTAATGTACATATACAGTACTTCACATACGTTGTTTTAGCTTCCTATTTATTGCATGAGTTTATTTTGCGCAAGAATATCTACTACGAGACCGCATAGCGGTCGAGTGGTATGTTCTTTCGCAAAATAAACTAAGGTCTCACTACACAGATCACTACACAGATCACAGAGTTGATTGATCACGGTCCACTATAGTTCCTAATTGTGACACATGTTATGGTTCACATATTCACTTCTAGGAAATAGTGAAGAATTAAAACAATATGTATGTTTAATGGTAAGCCTTCTGGCTGTATTTTACCCATGTTATTTTGTAATATTGTGCATCGACCTTTTGGGACATGAGTATATAGCGCAAGTGACAGCCGGAGTGAATCGGTTAACGAACCACCTGTTCGGATCGGTACTACAGTCAGATGCGGTCATATAGCAAAAAACTGAGACGGAAATGTTCTCAATTTTGAAGTGACAATGAATGCTTATATAATGTATGTTCGCAATGGTGTATGTTGTTAGTGCCAAAGAGAACCCGTTCTATTGGCAATCTTCGTTTGTAGTTGGGCAATTTAACATGGGTTTCAATGGCAGATGACATCTGTGTAGTGAGACCTAAGGGTTATATTTCAGATTTAAAATTTCATTAATAAATCTTGTTCGCACCTACTGTAGAAAATGTCATCTTATATTATTATGATCTCTTGACCCCACGTATCAATTGTAGGCCTAACCCCACAGATCAATTGTAGGCATAACCCCACAGATCAATTGTAACCCCATTCACAAATATAATCCTTCCGGCCCCGGTACACTTCACTTTTGGTGGCCCCTGCTGCAAGACTTTAATGATAAATTAATATTGTTTTGTTTTGTAGGTGTTTTTTTTTTTAATTCGTGACTCATTGTGGAATCGGAAATTTTAGATTAGTGAAAAGTGTTTAATCATTTATTAATATTCTTATTTTCTTGTTTATAACGCATTTCGATGATCATGTAGTTACAAAGTACCAATTGACCTCAACGCTGGCAACGACAATTCATATTTGGTAGTACGCCTGATATCGCCATTTCTGCCATGGACGCGATAAGACAACAGGGCGCGAGAAGTTGACCCTCGACCGTAATTGACGCCATATTGCAAAACGCTTGAAACTGGTCGAACTAAGATATTTAAGTGAATGAAAAATTGGATATAAATATGATTGCTATAAATTTCAGGTTAATAATAATCCATTTTCTTATGATATTTTCGTGTCATCTCCAGTCCCCGGCATTTTACCTGTGGCTGTTGAATGGTAGCCTATGCGTGCTTGCCTCTAGCCTATCTGTGATCCACTAATGTTGAATAGTTTTCGCCGTGTTTGACGTCATTGCAATAATTGTGCTTTCACTAAATCAGGAAACATGAAAATGCTACTAATTATACATACCCGATCAACCTTGACCTTCTCGAGGTGTTCAGAAGACAGACCCCTGTCACGCAGGCAGTTCACCACAGCGTCCATGATTTTCAGTTTGTCTTCGGTACAGAAGAGTTCCAACGTTATGTACGCTTTAACTAAATCGTACGTACGGTTTAGTTAAATTGTACGTACGGATTAACTAAATCGTACGTACGGATTAAGCAAACCGCAGGTACAGATTAACTAAACCGTACGTACGAATTAACTAAATCGTACGTACGGATTAAAAATCGTACGTACAGATTAACTAATTTGTACGTACGAATTATAAATCGTACGTACGGATTATTTTTCTTTTTATGTTGGCCCTAATACGCCGCCGTACAAATTAAAGATCCAAATGTACCCGAGAATTGCTCTGGAAGTCAGTCTTGATTGTTGACTGACAGGCATTGGTTAAAATTCCAAAACACGAAAAGAACAAAATGTTCGAGTAATATGCCGACATATTTTACTTGATCGCTACAAGTCTCTGCTAACCTAACTAAATGGACATATCGGAGATATACAAACCCGTGAGAAGGATACCGATGTCTCATACTGAACAGAAAGCAATGTTAGATTAACTAATTTCCTCTTTAAAGCCCTTTTTTAAAGACTGCGTTGAATGCAAAATAGGTGGGTGTCTGGGTGGTTTCACCGAGAAAAATGCAGTGTAGTGAACATAAAGACCAACAAGGCGGAACCTGATACCAGACTAGTACTTCATACAATTCACTGCTCCAAACTATCTGATTAAATATTGTTGTACAGGTTAGTTAGACACTGATGTCCTGTTAGTTTTTGTTTTTCACATGTCAAATATCCATGAAACAATTGGACAATTTTTTGAAAACCATTCCTATAATTTATAATATTGGAAACACACCTCTTAGTACCAGCTGCAAAATGTTGAGTTCGATTGCTTATCATACTCTGAGATGCAATACTATCATTTAATATGTTATGTATAATCAAAGGAAATTAAAACGACTCTTAAAAAATGGTGGTTACTGAAAATAAATATGAATGCTTTTGACAATTAATTTGTAAAGAGTATGACCTGACCGTAGAGAGCATAGACAAAGTACGAAATGTTCTACCTGGGAAACTGTAAGGTCCAAACCATGGTATTCGCAGATGAGCCTGCTTGTTTCATGTCATCACCATACAAAGTACGCTTACATATACCACTCTAGACTTTCCATCACCTCCAGCAGTGGATGATTATGAATAGCCTATGGATACCATCTGATTTGGCGTCCAGTTTGTGTTAAGTAGTAGGAAGACTCCTAGCATCATATTTGATGTAATAAATCAGATACATGTATATAAGTAGTATGGGGGCCTATGTGGTTCCATGACCTACATTTCCGTGACCTTGACCTTGGTATGAGTCATAGGTGTAACGTCATAGTCTGACCTTGGCCGTAACCTTGATGTTCTTGACGGGTGCGGCCTTGATGTGTCATATCCTTGATGTACATGGTGTGTGACTCATCACCTAGCCTTGACCTACCTAGAGGGCAGTGACCGGTAGGCAGGAGCACCACTGTCTTTGGCCTAGTTACAACAGGCCTAGACCTATGTAGGCTCATATTTGGCTATAAAAAGTGGGTGTTTTGTTAGTAGCATCATTCGCTTGCCGAAAGTTCTGTGAGCGAGATATATTTTTGCTTTGGAATTTGAAGATATTCTGAAAGAAGACGATGGCATCGGGATATTCGAACAGTATTAGTAGCAGCAGCAGCAGTAGCGACGAGGACGACGTCTTGGTCTGCAAATTTCAGAAAGACATACAATCAAATGTAAGAGAATGACTACCAAACCAGAAGAAAATTTCATGCATCAAACGGATGCTGCTTAGGAAAGTATGCAGAAACTCAAAGACGGCGAACTTGTGGATGAACCTGCAGACCAAACGGATGCTGCCTATGAGGATGACTGCTATTCAAGACGTTACTTGTTCTGTCATCACCCCGAAATGAAACATTTCTATGCCCGGATACTGACGTATGCTCGGTAGCCCAGACAATTACGTCAAAAACCAAAAGAACTTGCCAAGGCCGGTTTCTACTACACGGGAGGCCACGATGCCATCACCTGTTACTGTTGTTGACTTCGCGTCTACCGATGGAAGAAGACAGACGACCCAGTGATGGAACATTACAGACTCTCTCCAAGATGCCCCTATGTGAACAACATGTTCAGACATTAAATGTTTCATGTTGTATATTGTAACTAAAACTGTGAATAACAGGTTTTGTTTTCTTATTTATGTCCTGCGTCCATGAGTGCATCCCTGGACGTGTCCCTATGGTTTTGAGTCGTGACACTGGTAGAGGGTAATATTTTGGTCAGGATGTTTCTTGGGAGCTCGCACGATTGCACGATGATATTTGTGCTTGGGAGGAGGGACACTGGTCATACGTATCACACACATTCAAACACTTCTGTACCATATCTTTATGCGCATACGTCAGAAGGTATATACGTAAAAGGGTATTGATGTTCGTCATTTGAGGTAGAACCTTCAGAGAAGTAACATGTCAGATCAGTACAAGTTGTACGTTCCCGACGTGGATATGTGGACCCGTTTCTACAAGCTGCAAGCTGCACAAGGCAAGCTTCAGTCTCACTACGAAATTCAGTAAAGCGGGAAAAAGTCAGCTCAGTGTGGATCGATGTTTGGAACTTACGATCCCACGTGGAAAAATTAAAAAGAGGAACAGAACAAGCCCCCAGCACCCAATGTGGTCATGGTCCCTCCCCCCCCCCCCCCCCCCCCACACACACAACAGGTGGTAGAGCAAGCCAAGGCCGATCTAATACGGAAACAACAACAACAACAACAAATTGGTATGGGTTGGAAAGACCCGAAACGGCAGAAGCATTTCTAAAATGAATCACATGGGCCAGACAACGTCATCTCATTTAGAGTCGTCATGCAGAGCTCATGTTCAGAATGTGGTTTCACTTTCTCGAGAAGAGACGCCATTTTCCACTAAAACATGCTAAAGGTATACCACCACCACCACCACCACAGCAGCAGCCACCACCACCATCTCCACCACAGCAGCAGCCACCTCCACCACCACCACCACAGCACCACCACCACCACCACCACAGCAACAGCAGCCACCACCACAACCACAGCAGTAGCCACCACCCACCACAGCAGCAGCTACCACCACCACCACCACCACAGCAACAGCCACCACCACCATCTCCACCACAGCAGCAGCCACCTCCACCACCACCACCACAGCACCACCACCACCACAGCAACAGCAGCCACCACCACAACCACAGCAGTAGCCACCACCACCACCACCACCACAGCAGCAGCTACCACCACCACCACCACCACAGCAGCAGCAACCACTACCATCACCACCACCATCAACACAACAGCAGCAGCCACCACCACCACCACAGCAGCAGCCACCACCACCACCACCACCACCACAGCAGCAGCAACCACCACCATCACCACCACAGCAGCAGCCACCACCACAGCAGCAGCAGCCACAGCCATCATCTAAGCTGTTACACCCCTTCACTATGATCGTGTCGGGAACCACTTCGTGT
Organism: Gigantopelta aegis; assembly: GCF_016097555.1. NCBI lineage: Eukaryota > Metazoa > Mollusca > Gastropoda > Neomphalida > Peltospiridae > Gigantopelta > Gigantopelta aegis. The sequence goes on along the minus strand of NC_054707.1, from coordinate 35,950,654 downwards.
GGAAAGACATTTTTGGTATACAAACTGCTGAGGGATGGTAAAATCTTCCCACCGCCTCAACGCATCATCTGGCTCTACAAACGATGGCAAACCCTCTACGATATCATTGGGGCAACCGTTCGAGTGAAATTTGTTCAAGGCATACCCGAGAATTTGGAAAAGGATCGTTATTTGGATCCCAGAGTTAGAAATCTCATTGTGTTGGACGACCTGATGTCTACAGCTGAAAAAGACCCAAGGATCACCGACCTGTTCACAGAAGAAAGTCACCACAGAAACGTATCCATCATCGCCATCAACCAGAACCTTGAAACAGCAAGGACCCGACACAAAGAAGAAACTGCCATTATCTAGCGCTGTTCAACAACCCCATCGACAAGCAGCAAGTTCTGACGTTGGCACGGCAGATGTATCCGGAAAATACTCGTCATTTGATGCAAACGTTTGAGGAAGCTACCCACAGACCCTACGGACATCTCATGGTGGACTCGAAACCGACCACGCCCGAACACTGGCGTCTTCGGCCAAATGGTTTAGAGACGGGGCCGTCCAAATGGTATAAAAGCACGAGCGTAACGGCGAATGTCTCAGAAGACGTGAGACCACCGTCGGAGAAAGAGCTCTACGTGCAAATCATGCAAAGGGACGCATTCAAGAGAAAACTGCCATGCATACCCGCCTACGAAAATGACGACAAAGAAGATGATGAGGTAGAATCCTATCTGAAAAAAGTCAAGAGGATGCAGTCTTGCGATACGTGTGGTTTGGTCTTTAAAGACGAAAGCAACTTGCAGCGACATCTGTGATTTAAAACGTGCGAGGAGGGAAATAAAGAGCTGTCGCCCGATCTGGAAAACGAAGGCGTACGTCTTATTGTGGAACGTAAATTCGTGTCCCAAGATGCCATCGAAAGAAACATGAAGACATTACAATGGAAGTTATTTAAAGACACGTACTCTCGCTTTCTGACATATATGCATTACTTTGACAAAGGCCTCAACACCAGGAACATTCTACAGTCTGTGAATCCTAACTGAGATTTGAAACCACAGATTCATTCTAAATTAAATCAGTATCGTTCCTGGATCAGCGAATATTTGGACGAAGTAGATGACGACGATACTGATGATGATGAGGACGAATATGACGAAGAGAAATGAACACTAATACTATTCACATGTCGCCCGTAACCCTATGTGTATCCATTATTTATATATATATATATATATATATATATATATATATATATATATATATATATATATATATATATATATATATGTATGTATGTATATGTAGTATATGTATATATGTAGTTGTCTATAGTGATTGTAATTTAGAAATAAATGAAAAACCAAACCAAAATTTTGCTAATCCACACAAGCCCCGCTTGAAACGATGGACGGATGGATGTAGTCACTGTGTTTTGTTTTCACTGCAATATACTGCCAATGATTTGAAAGTTTCAAATTTCGCTTAGGATATTGAGAAAAACGTCAAACAAATGCACTTATTGTATATCAGTCATGCATAATTGTGGGGATGTACATAGTCTCATAGTTGCATAAATTTTAGATGTGCACAAATTGTTGGCATATATTAGGTATATATAAAGGTTGAGTAGTATATAATGGATATTCAGGGTAGCATAGAACCAATGCTTGAGAGATATTACAACAATCTCTGTATCTTTAATAGGTTACATCCACATACAGACTGTAGAAAACAAAATCACAATTTTTAAAGGCATACTAATATGTGTATTCAAATCAAATCTTTATTTTACAAAGAACATGGTATCGTTTAAATAAGGACATGTATGCGTGTAAAGACGCTTTAGACAAGTTTCTGCCAAAAATATATTAGTAAGAGAACTGCTGTTTAAAATTCTTCAAATTTCAATATATTTGTTATTATTACATATTACATGGTTTTCGGTCACAAAGCCTGCAGGGTTATAGAAGGAAGGAAATGTTTTGTTTACTCAACACATTTTATACGTATATATGGTTAAGGACCACACAGATATTGAAAGAGGAAACCCGCTGTCGCCACTAAATGGGCTACTCTTTTTTGATTAGCAGCAAGGGATCCTACACTATCCCACAGACAGGATAGTACATACCACGGCCTTTGTTACACCAGTTGTGGAGCACTGGCTGGATATAGACCAATGGTTCCACCAACGGGAATTGATCCTAGATCGATCGCGCATCAGGCAAGCGTTGAGCTGCGTCCCGCCCCCATAGGGTTATAGAAGATGCTTGTATTGTATTGGGTTCTTCTTGAAAACATTTCTTGACATAATAAATAAACTTTCAATAAAATAACTAATAATAATAAAACTCTTTCTTCTCAAGAAAACGAACTCAATACCCCTCAAAAATGTATTTAAAAACACACACAAAATAAAAAAATCTGTTATTTTTGTACGATGTTCAGCCATATTGATACACTGAAAACATTCAGATGTGATAGTTGTTTTGTTTATACTTCACATACATATTCAAAAGAACTCAAGTACAAAAACAAGCATACTAGGTAAATGTAACTTATTCACTTTATATAGCATATCTTTATAGACAGCCCGACTAAACTGTTATTTATTTTTCATCTGTATTTAATGTGTTTCAGCAGCATAATTACCCTTTTGTACAGCGCCGACACGCGGTTCGTATTTTTAGCGTGTCAGGCGTTTGTTGGGAGGTTATTCCACAAATCTGTGTTACAGGGAGAAGTATGATTGCTGCCAAACTGTTTTTCAATCCTTCGTGTGTAATACGTGTCACATTGTAGCGTCCCACGTGGTTTAATGCCGTTTGTTTTATCAAAGCCTCGACCCTGCAGTTTTGGCGGTTAATTTGTTTCAAGTTCACCGAGTTCACATCGCCATCAGCTACTTAATAGTCGTTGTGTTGCTATCGAAAAACTGACGCCGTATTCTATTATAAACGCCCTGCTTGATTACGGCCATTGATGCTTGTTAAGTTATTATAGAATTATCAAGAAATGTCACGAGTTATTACAGTGACATTTCCAAACTAGAAGAGCGTACATATGTTGTGAATTGTCCAAATTCTTTTCCCGTCTGTTCATGTGCTTAATAAATAGAATCGTTGGAGAAAACGTGGCGAAGTCAGAGGCCGAATCCGTGGTAGGCGTGCCTGAACCTTTTTGGATAGGGGCACGTAAATAGAGTTCCCATTCCCATTCCAGAGCTGTCAACCTGTGGCAATTCTTAGGGGTAAGATAATTAGAAATCAGTGTCCAGGGACTGCAGGTTCAGGGCGAAGCTATTTGTTGTTGTTTGTTTAAGTCCAACATATCTATAAAAAAAAAAACAATCGAGCGAGTGCAAGTTTTACTAATTAATACGGTTAATGTTAAACCATACAAGTCGGTCATCAGTAGCACCCGCGAGTGATTGTTGGTATTGAACCGAGGATACGTTCAATATGCTGTATTATTATTAATAGGTAACGAATTCAGAGACCTGCATAATCAACATTAATTCCATTCAGTTCTAAAATATAAACCACGATTATAAAATATTTTTATTTTTAGAAAAAGTCTGAGATTATAGTAATGTTGCTCTCACAAATGCGTGAGACTCACGCTAAACGCGTGAGAGTTGACAGGTATGTGTTTCTATCGTGGATTCACTGTGTATACCGAAGGAAGTGGTTTATTTTGAACCATAAAACGTAATTTCTCAGATGTTCAACATACGTTTTTGGATTCAGCATCCCCTAATCAGGTTGAAAATCTATGCTGGACCAAATCCTAAAATTAAATGTCCGTACAAGTCACATTTCTGGGAAATGGGACCTGACTATTATGATACGCGGTATGGGTCAGGGGCGAATCTACGAATTTGCTTGTAGATCCATATCTCACAGACCGATATGCGTATATATATATATATATATATATATATATATATATATCTCTCTCTCTCTCTCTCTCTCTCTCTCTCTCTCTCTCTCTCTCTCTCTCTCCCAAACGAACACAATAACACCACAAAACCCCCAACAAACACAAAAACAAAAAACCCTGAAGCAAACAAAGAAACAACAACAAAACACCTCCCCACAAAACAAAATGTATCCAAACCCCTCAAAAAAATAAAATAAAAGGCAACCAAATTGTTGGCCCGCTGTCGGTTGCCGATGTCAGCAATATTTGCCGATGATAGCCGCTCATGTCTGACCAACTGACTACGATGTACGCTTGCTAGTAAGTTAAGTTTTTTGTTTTGTTTTGATGTTTCAGACCAGGTTCCGGTTAATCTGGTTTTTAATAAATCCTGATCTTGATGCCAGTATCGCAACATATTGTTATTGTTGAAATTTTGCTGACAAATATAATAGACTTACTACGGCTATACTATAATTACAATAACACGCAGAAACTCGACTAGTAGTGACGTAGCCCAGTGGTAAAGCGCTCGCCTGGTGCGCGGTCGGTTTAGGATCTTTCCCCGTCGGTGGGCCCATTGGGCTATTTCTCGCTCTAGCCAGTGCACCATACCTGGTATACTAAAGGCCGTAGCATGTGCTATTCTGTTTGTTGGATGGTACATATAAGAGATCCCTTGCTACTAATGGAAAAACGTAGCGGGTTTCTTCGCAAGACTATATGTCAAAATTATCAAATGTCTGACATCCAGTAGCCGATAATTAATAAATCAATGTGTTTTACTGGTGTCGTTTAACAAACCTAACTTTTAACTTTTTCAACTGGAAGGGGGAACGCATACCCTGGCCCCTCCAGTTTCAGACTTAGGGAGGGGAGGTGCAGTGCTCCCTGCCCTTCCACCCGTTTCTGACGTACTGTCTTGCCCACTGGACTGAATTTTGCACGGGGCTAGATGAATTTCGGACTACAGGCTAGTAGGTACAAGGTTCGCAGCCCGGTACCGGCTCCAACCCAGAACGAGTTCTTAAGGGCTCAGTGGGTAGGTGTAAGGCCACTACACCTTCTTCTCTTTCACTAACCACAAACCAACTAACAACTAACCCACTGTCCTGGACAGACATCCCATATAGCTGAGGTGTATGTCCAGGACAGCGTGCTTGAAACTTAATTGGATATAAGCACGAATATAAGATGAAATGAAATAGACGATTTCTAAATACGCGTTACGTCATAACTCATGTTTTTACCAGAATTCTGTTGAATTATTTATTCCCCAAATTGCCATTTCACGTTGAATCATTGTTTAAAAAATACCTTAAGAAATTAATATTTTTTTTTTTTTTTATGTCAGTGCATAATTTGAACTATATGTAACAGATAAATATCAACCTCCATTGAGGGGATTCGAACCACAGACTCTCATTACGGAAGTCCAGCGCTCTACCAACTGAGCTAATGGGGAAATTCCCACTAGCTACTGCCAGTAGGAGCACTTTATACCAACACTACTACATACTTCCCCCTCAAGTGAAGCTACTCGTACGTCCAGGAGCTGTGGGCCACGGGCAATTGAACTGCTACGGGTCCTAACTCGGTTATAATTGTATTTTTGTGTTAAGAACACACCTAGTCCCTACGTCGGCTTCAAAATGTATCAGATAAATATCAACCTCCACTGAGGGGATTCGAACCACAGACTCTTAGTACGAGTCGAGCGCTCTACCAACTGAGCTAATACGGACATTCCCACAAGCTACTGCACTTTATATCAACACTACTACATTAAACTATTAAACGATTAAACTAAGTTTGAAGGTGAAGTGGTTATGAATGGGTCAATCATAAATAAACGGTAGACTGTTTACCAATGTTGTTGTTTTTGGGTTGTTGTTATTGTTAATGTTTTGCCGACGAACTGTTGACGGTTAAAATAGACTTACTATGGCTATACTTTAATTATAATAACACGCGGAAACACTAGTTAAATGTGTATGGTCATTTCTATTCGCAAGTCTTGGCAAGTCCTTGACATTAACTGAAACGAAATATTTGCATATAACAAATTCCCAAGTGTATATAAACCGTATGCAATCATTGAACATTATCCGACTGCTCTGAGAATCTTACAAGTTTCTACACACTGGGTACGTTCAGTTATTACTATTATTATTACTATTACTATTATTATTTTTACTATTACTATTATTACTATTATTATTAATGTGGGTTTTTTTTTTTTTTTTCTCTCTTAAAAAAATGCCTCAAACATTTATTTTTTGTCCCTGGTAGGATCACTTACAAAATATAATGCCTCAAACATTTATTTGTTTGTCCCTGATAGGATCACTGGCTAGCCAGAGACCGGACCCGGGATGGACATGCCTGAAACCGCAGTGGTATAGGGGCATGTAACAGTTCAAACATTAAACACAGAGACAAATATATTTTGTTTTTGGACATTACAAACATGGATGATGATGAGATGAATGGTGAAGCCGCAGTATTTTCATTTCGGTATGGGACTATTTGACAGGTCCGTGCTCCACGCTTGCAGTCAGTTGAACTATCTCGGTATCACCCGAGCCATGGGTACACGGAACTTGAAGTGCTTGCCGGGTAATCATCCCCATGTGGGGTCATACACCGGAAAGACACATCCACAATCACACCCAGGAAGTGGATAAAACTCGGTGTATGTGGCCTTACCCATTGAGTCTAGCGGTGCACTCACTCTACCCCCCCCCCCCCCCCCCCCATCTTGGACACATCCACCGGGAAATCTCGAATGATGTGCCCAAGAAAGTCGTGCTTGAACCTTCAGTTGATGTAAGCACGAGTCAAATGGTTGATTGATTGATTGATTGCACTCATTCCGGGTTGAAGCCTTTACTGACGTGAACCCACCCCCACCCCACATTGCCTCAGGTGGAATACGAACCCAATACCCACTAGCCTCAAGTCACTAAACCACGGAGGCCGGTTTTATTTAGAATGCTAGTATCAAAAATATGCAAGCTCAAAGTAGTTGTTGGAATAGTAATATTTTCTAAGTAATATTGAGTTTTCTATTTCTTGTTTTCAGATCTTAAAATCGAAGATGTCAGTTTTGAGTTTTGCGTTGTGTTTGTTCGTTGTTGTCTGGATACAGCCAGATGATACATCGGCGTGGTCTTCAAGAAGTAAGTGTTGTTATTATTGTTACTTCTGCCAGTTTGTGAAACACAAGAGGTCAGTGTTGCATATATATATAATATATAAATAATAACAGCAACATACTAAAAACGTATCAAAATTGCTTTTATTTTATATTTAATTTGCAAGTGGCATATTTAGTTACTGTTTCATTTATGATAAACCTAACTAACCTCTAATTAATGAATAGGGATAACCAACATTTTCCACTCCCCAAAACATTAAATGTAAGAATTCATTCGTTCATTTGTAGTTATTTTCGTGCTTATCTACAATCAAAGTTCAAGCACGCTGTCCTGAGCATAAACCTGCCCAGAAGAGATGGTTAGGTTTTAGTGAGAGTGACCTTTGCTCTGGGTGGGAGCCGGCACCAGATTGCGAACCCAGTACTTACCATCCCTATATCCGATGGTTTCACCACTACATCACCGAAGCCACTAATGTAAGAACAGCAAAATATGACACTTGTACTAAGAATACATCTTTAATGTGGTATGAAAGAAAGTTAAACGTTTGTTTTGTTTAACGACACCGCTAGAGCACACTGATTTATTCGTCATCGGCAATTTGATGTCAAATATTTGGAACTCTGACATATAGTCTTAGAAATGAAACCGCTACATTTCCCCACCACTAAGCAAGGATAGCACATACCACGGCCTTTGATATACCAGTCGTGGTGGACTGACTGGGATGAGAAATAGCCCAATGAGCCCACCGACCGGGTGCGATCTTAGACCGACCGCGCATCAAGCACTTACCACTCGACTAGCCCCTACGTCCCGCTACCAAAACGTTTAAGAGAAATTTAAACATCTTTTCCAATTAAAAGTTATTTACAGCGCTCGCGTTTGCAGTGGTAACATATATCATAGACAGCAAGACTCCAAGCCATCTTATTAACGTTACGATATCGTAAAACCATCGTAGGTTAGGACGTCATTATGGCGTATGTTGTAGCCTACGATGATTTTACTATATCGTAGCGGTAAGACAACTTCGACAATCTGTAGCCTGTTGATTTCATTCGTGATAATAACTAGCTTTGAAAATTCACAAATGCAATAGAAGTTGATTAATTTCAGACCCGCATATGTTTCAAAAGGGGTGTGGGGTGGGGTGGAGAGGGTGAAGCGGGTTATCTCAGTCGGTTGAGTGCTCGCTTGAGGTGCTTGCATCGCAGGATCGAACCACCTCGGTGGATCCATTCTACTGATTGTTTTTTTTTCTCGTTCCAAACAGTGTAACCACAACTGGTCAAAGGCTGTGATATGTGTTTTCCTTCCTGTGGAAAAGCATTTAAAAGATCCCTCACTGCATTAGGAAAAATAACATGTAGGCTCCCTTTTTACCTTTCGGCGAACCGAGTGAAAACTGCGCCATATTTCCGTTTGACTTAATCCTATGGAATATTCAAAATTCAATAAGACCAAAATTGCACCTACCCGTTTACCGATCCCGGTTGGGCTGCTTGTGCTCCTTTGCACTTTCCAGCGCGGGTGTACTCCTCTCCCACCCACCCCAACACTTTTCCTGTCCTGAACGGAGGAGCAGGCCGAGGCCGACACCTGCGCTCATGACAGGCGTATGCTACAAAAACATGTTCTGAATGTGCACGTAAAACCCTATGACCTGACCTGATTAGGAAAAACGCAGCGGGTTTCCTTTGATGACGACGTGCCAGAATTACCAAATGTTTCACATCCAATACCCAATGATTAATAAAACAATGTGCTCTAGTAGTGTCAAACGACGACTATTCAAATATTTACGTGACTCCAAGGAAGAGGTACGAGTTACTAAATTCAGGGCTTCTAGAATGTTTTATAAAATCCACTAGCCATGGGATTAGTGATTTAAAACAATTACTAGCCACGATTAAAAATTCACTACCCCTACTAAATAATAATAAAAATTGGATATGTCACCTAAAGAGATAGATATAGCTTAAAAACACTAACATTGGGGTAAGGGTAGTGACAGGATATTCATATTTACAAAATAGACTTAACTGCAACATTTGATAAACATATTTCGCTAGCCATCAGGCATGGCAACATTAGTTATTTACAAGCCCAACATTGAATATCACTATCCATGGGAGTGGGACTAGCATAATCTAGAAGCCCTGTTAAATGACACGGTTTTAATTCGCATTCTCTTCTAGTAACTGTTGTATTTTTATATTCAATTGTAGGTGTGTGTGGTCACAGGACATACAACCCGGCATTTAATTTATGTTGTCGAGGAAAGGTGGTGTCGAAAAGCGGCCTAAAACCCGCTTGTTGTGGATACCGAAGTTATGACGCCACATTCAGAAGCTGCTGTGGAGGGAATGTGGTGTCCAGAAGCGGGTTAAGACCAGCATGTTGTGGACGCAGAAGTTATGACACCACATTCAGACAGTGCTGCAGAGGGAAAGTAGTGTCCAAAAGTGGATTAACACCTTCGTGTTGTGCGAAACGAAGCTACGATGCCGCATTCCGAATGTGTTGTGGAGGGAACGTGGTGTCCAAAAGCGGCCTAAGACCAGCATGTTGTGGGCGCATAAGCTATGATGCTACCTTCAGGAAATGTTGCAATGGCCGTATTTGCTAAAATAATAGGCACCAGATTAAATTATGGCGATAAAGAAACTGTCGTACTGGAGACTTCATACCATTAGTAAATATACAGTTGAACCTGACAGGTCTACAACTTCACATGGTTTTCGTGACTTTATTGTAAGTTTTACGGATGACTGTTCCAGTTCAAGTTGTATGTTTTCGTTATAGATTTTAACAGATATAAAAAAATCACGTTTGTATTTATGGTAATATTGTTATGTATTTATGTCTTTATGTCCAGATGGACGGATGAGCATGGCTGCCGTAGCTTAGTATAGTAGATTAGTGTTCAGATGGAAGGATGAGTGTGACTGCCGTAGCTTAGTCTAGTAGATCAGCATCCAGATGGAAGGATGAGTGTGACTGCCGTAGCTTAGTCTAGTAGATCAGCGTCCAGAGAAGGATTAGTGTGGCTGCCGTAGCTTAGTCTAGTAGATGGGCGTCCAGATGGAAGGATGAGTGTGGCTGCCGTAGCTTAGTCTAGTAGATGGGCGTCCAAATGGAAGGATGAGTGTGGCTGCCATAGCTTAGTCTAGTAGATCAGCATCCAGATGGAAGGATGAGTGTGGCTGCCATAGCTTAGTCTAATGGATGGGCGTCCAGATGGAAGGATAAGTGTGGCTGCCATAGCTTAGTCTAGTAGATCAGCATCCAGATGGAAGGATGAGTGTGGCTGCCATAGCTTAGTCTAGTAGATCAGCATCCAGATGGAAAGATGAATGTGGCTGCCATAGCTTAGTCTAGTAGATCAACATCCAGATGGAAGGATGAGTGTGGCTGCCATAGCTTAGTTTTCTTTCAAACAGTAGATCAGCGTCCTGGTATTTGATATGCCAGTATTCTATGATTTATTAGAATGCACCCCCCCCCCCCCCAAAAAAAAAAAACCCCAAAAACCCCCCACAACAACAAAAATTCCAACAACTGTGCAACGTTGTATACTATGTAGGGACCAGCAATTGGTATTGTTGATGTAGTAGTTAGGGGTGGGGGTGGGGGTGGGGGAGTTGTCTTTGGTGTGGGTTGACATGACCCCATGCCCACTGACTACGCCTGTGAGTTAACCCATCCGCCTGCAAGTACTGGACTCATATCCACCACACTGAATCCTTTCTCTAATAACTAGTCATTAACCCGCCGTGCTGGCTAGATATCTCAGATAGTCGAAGAGGGTGCCCAGGACAGCGTGTTTGAACAGTAATTGGATATAAGCACGAAAACAAAGTTTAAAGGAATAAAAAAGGCACTTAGCCTTGATTTTTCAAAGATTCCTGTCTGTTGAAGGGGAAGAATAACTTAGAGGGACTATCCTGAGTTTTTATCCTTAGCAAGAATTCCGTCTGTTCCCCCCCCCCCATCAAAATAAACACACTCCCTGCTTTTTTAAGTTAAAACCCCCCACAAACCCCCCCCCCCCCCCTCAAAAAAAGAAAAAAAAAGAAGAAAACCCACACAAAAACCTCAAACAAAACCAAACAAAAACTCCGCTATCTTAACTTAACGTGTTTGAAATACATTTAAAGCATAAATACGGATAAATACATTTGGAATGACCTTTGGTCGAATTATTTCAAATTACGTTTGCCGTTTAAAGAAATAATAAATTCGTAAACTATGAAATTGTTTTAAACAAAAATCGATATTGAGATACTACAAAACATTACGATGTGCAGAAATGCATTGATTATAGAGATAATCACACTCTAAGCAAGAAAATATAAGTAAATTGTCATTTTAATAATGTAAAGATATTAAATTTGTCCAAAATATTTTAAAATGGCTACAGACTCAGGGTAGTCCCTTTTAAAAAGTTAACCTAATCAATACCGCAGTTACTCTACCTAATTCCATAAAAGGATTTTATACACATTTTACTTAGTTATGTGGCGTCAGACACGGTACAGGACAACACAAATAATGAGAGGGAAAGCCCGCTTTTGCCACTCCATAACTATTTTCAATAGGTACATCTCACGGTCTTTCTTACACCAGCTGTGGAACGCTGGCTAGAACGAGAAACGGGAGGTCGTTTCTAAGCCGATCGCGCATCACTGGGTTAAGTCCCGCCCCTTAATTCAATAACTAAAGTGTGTTTAGTTTAACACTAAAACACACTGATAGCGTAATCATCGACTATTTGATGTGACCCATCTGATAATTATGACACGTATTTTTTTTTTAATGAAACCTGAATCATTTTTCCATTAGCAGCAAGGGGTCTTTTATGTGCACTTTCCTACAGACATGACAACATATACCACGACCATTGACAAACCGGTTGTGTGATTTATGACCTGTACTTACAAAAAGTCTAAGACTCAATCTCAAATGACGTCACACGCATGCATTTTGTATGGCGTTGCCATAACGATTAAGTCTCAGACTAGAGTCTTGCTTTCAGACTCTAAAAGTTTTATAAGCACCAGGCAAGGTTGGAACCGAAAAATACCCAACGGGTCCACCAAGGGGTTTTGATCTTACGACCCAAGCACCCCAGGCGTGTGTCTGACCGACTTGGCTAAATACCTATCCTAAATTCAATAACGCACTAACGTGCCCCCAAACGTTCTTCTCTTTTTCTTTTAGAGCGCTCGCTTGAATCGCGGTCGGTCAACGATCGATCCCGGTCGGTGGGTCCATTGGGCTATTTCTTGTTCTAGCCAGTACACCGCGGCTGGTATATCAAGGCCTGTGGTATGTGTTAACATGGCTGTGGGATGGTGCATATAAAAGATGCCTTGCTACTAATGAAATAAAGTAGCGGGTTTCTTCTCTGAGACGTAGCCCAGTGGTAAAGCGCTCGCTTGATCATCGTCAGTGGGCTCATTGAGCTATTTCTTGCTCCAGCCAGTGCACCACGACTGGTACATCAAAGGCCGTGGTATGTGCTATCCTGTATATGGGATGGTGCATATAAAAGATCTCTTGCTGCTAATCGAAAAGAGTAGCCCATGACGTGGCGACAGCGGGTTTTCCTCCCACAATATCTATGTGGTCCTTAACCATATGTCCGACGCCACATAGCCGTAAATAAAATGTGTTGAGTGCGTCGTTAAACAAAGCATTTCCTTCCTTCTTCCTTCCTATGCTATGTGGAGATGTACTGAAATTTGTTGACAACTATAAATGTCTAGGTCATATTATAAGCAAAAACACGAAAGACGATAAAGACGTTAAACGACAGTATAGAGCCCTCTGTATACGTGCAAACATGTTGTTGCGGCGATTTGCAAAATGTTCAGAATCTGTTTAAAACACAATTATTTGTGAGTTATTGTAGTAATTTTTACGCGGGTACATTATGGGTGAAATTTACACAGGATATCATGAAGAATCTTAACATACGTTATAATAATGCATACCGATGGATGATCGGACAACGACGATCATACAGTGCCAGCAAGATGTTTGTCAGTCAATGAGTAAAAAGCTTTGGCGCTTTACTTCGCTCAACAGCATATTCGCTGAAGAGCAGAATCGAAACAACCTCAAACGACCTACTTGCCCACCTGCGGTGTAGAAATGTGTACGTCAATTCTGTGTGTGTAAATCGCTGGCACAAGCTACTGTATATTATGTAATCAGCTTTGTATATTATGTTTAAATAGTTCTATGGATCACTGATCTGAAATAAAAATCTATTATTATTATTATTATTATTTATTATTATTATTATTATTATTATTATAAACACGCAAGAAATCATTGAAAGAAAGAAAGAAATGTTTTATTTAAAGACGCACTCAACACATTTTATTTACGGTTATATGGCGTCAGACATATGGTTAAGGACCACGCAGATTTTGAGAGGAAACCCGCTGTCGCCACTACATGGGCTACTCTTCCGATTAGCAGCAAGGGATCTTTTATTTGCGCTTCCCACAGGCAGGATAGCACAAACCATGGGCTTTGTTGAACCAGTTATGGATCACTGGTCAGTGCAAGTGGTTTACACTACTCATTGAGCCTTGCGGAGCACTCACTCAGGGTTTGGAGTCGGTATCTGGATAAAAAATTCCATGCCTCGACTGGGATCCGAACCCAGTACCTACTAGCCTGTAGACCGATGGCATAACCACGACGCCACCGAGGCCGGTCTCAAGAAATCATTGAAACCAACGCGAACTTTCTACACCTGTCGACCTTTAACTTATTGGGTAAGTTACATTATCAATTTTAATCATTTTAATAATTATTATTATAAAGTGCTGGATTCTGTTTATTTTTGGAGTTTCAGCTGGAACACCCATATTATTAATATTTTAGCTAAATTGGTGAAAAATAAAAAACAGTTTTAAACATATTTGTTTCAATTAGCTAAACAAAATATAGTAAGATTGAAGATCGTTAAAAATGTCTTTATTTGACATCTTTAAAATCTTTTTGTTTCAAATAAAATTGATTATAAGATGTTACAAACATCAGAATAACTAGAAACACAGAAACAAAACAAAACAAACATTTAATTGCATTTCAACTTATTTTTGAGGTTATAATCAAATTAAGGTTCAAACACGCTGTCTTGGGCAGTCACCTCAGCTATGTGGGCTGTCTGTCCAGGACAGTGGATTAGTTGTTAGTGGTTAGTGAGAAAGAAGAGGGTGTAGTGGTCTTACACCTACTCACTGAGTCGTTAAAACTCTAGGTGGGAGCCGGTACAGCTGCGAACCCAGTACCTACCAGCTTTATGCCCGATGGCTTAATTACGACACCACTGAGGCAGGTAAAACAAACAAACTTAACGTGTCAAAGGCTGAGGTGACCCAAATGAACTCAAATCGCGGTCATCCGAAGCCCTCTCCCCCCCCCCCCCCTCTCTCTCTCTCTCTCTCTCTCTCTCTCTCTCTCTCTCTCTCTCTCTCTCTCTCTCTCTCTCTCTCTCTCTCTCTCTCTCTCTCTCTCTCTCTCTCTCTCTCTCTCTCTCTGTCTCTGTCTCTCTCTCTCATTAAAAAAAACACCCCAAAACAAAGCAGATCGTAATTAATAGAATAATGTTTAATAAAGCTACATTTCTGTTATATACATTGTTTGTTTTGTTTGCTATAATTCAAAGCCGTTGCTTAATTTCTAGGAAAGAAAGAAAGAAAGAAAGAAATGTTTGATTTAACGACGCACTCAGCACATTTTATTTACGGTTATATGGCGTCAGACATACGGTTAAGGACCACACAGATATTGAGAGAGGAATCCCGCTGTCGCATCACTTTTCGATTAGCATCAAGGGATCTTTTATATGCACCCTCCCACAGACAGGGTAGTACATACCACGGCCTTTGATATACCAGTCGTGGTGCACTGGCTGGAACGAGAAATAGCCCAATGGGCCCACCGACGGAGATCGATACCAGACCGACCGCGCATCGAGCAAGCGCTTTACTACTGGGCTACGTCCCGCCCCATAATTTTAGGAGACTTGCTAATAGACATGTTACGAAACACCAAGATGGCTACCAGATGTTTTCTTATCTGTAAAACTGGTTTCCGGCAACCTGTCAAACGTCGTAGACCAAGCCGACCAAAAATATGGAAAAACAGCCGTAGACGATCCGCGTCGAATCTGCGTCTGTTACAGATTTTATGGAAAGTAGACTTCATACAGGAAATACATTGATGTGCTTTATGAGTGTTTAGTTAATGGTCATGAAACACCCTTAAGGGTGTTAATGAGAACTTTTAAGGATGCATATATAAAACAAAATGATATGCAGTTTCTCACTGACAGGATAACAAATACCACAGCCTTTGATACATACAAGCCGTACTCACTCCTCCCTCCCTTCCCCCTGCCCCTCCCCCCCCCTTCTCTCTGTTGTGACGTATTCGTATCTCGCCCCAGTTTTGAAAGGGGTCCGCCTACAGTCAACTACCATGTATTCCTATATGTCCAGGGTGTATACTACCAAATCAAATCCAATAGACGACAATAGTAACACGTGTGGCTAAAACTCCTGCAGCGTATCAGTAGACATAAACACCACGGACATAAATACTACCACCCCTCACCCTTAAAGTGAATAAGAAAAAATGGGGGTCAATCTGCTCATTTCAGAGATAACGGGTAGCGTCTATGACTACCTTAGATCCGCACCAAATTTGAGTATTTTTCTTTGTACAGGTACCACAAACATGTTTCAAGCACAAGGCTACTCGACACAGTGGTACTAGATGAAATAAAATTGCATACATTTTTTATCCCAGATTTATCACCAATCACAGGACTTGTGGTGTTAACTTCTCTATGAAAAGTTGGGTTCACCTAGAACTTTGACCCAGCCGGAAGTTATTTTGTTTAGTACTACTTCCACCGTCAAGATTTGTTTGATTTGACGTAAACCGGCCTCGGTGGTGTTGTGGCCAAGCCATCGAACTAAACGGGTAAGGCCACTACACCGACTTCCCTCTCACCAGAACAGCGTGCTTGAACCTTAGTTAAGTACGGAAATAGATATAGACGAATGAATGAATGATTTGACGTGCTTGTCATTTGACATACATTACATGTGCGACAGTATTCCTTCGTATCATCACCAGTACCACAGTCCGACCAGTTATTGGTCTATAATTGTCACTTTAGTATAGTGCACTTCTACATTTCGGGCCGAGACATAGCCCAATGGTAAAGCGCTCGCTCGATGCGCGGTCGGTCTGGGATCAATCCCTATCGGTGGGCCCATTGGGCTATTTCTCGTTCCAGCCAGTGCACCACGACTGGTATATCAAAGGTATGTACTATCCTGTCTGTGGAATGGTTCATATAAAAGATCCCTTGCTGCTAATCGAAAAGAGTAGCCCATGAAGTGGCGACAGCGGGTTTCCTCGCTCAATATCGGTGTGGTCCTTAACCATATGTCTGACGCCATATAACCGTAAATAAATGTGTTGAGTGCGTCGTTAAAATAAAACATTTCCTTCCTTCTACAACTTCGCCAAAATAACCCTTTTATTTGAGAACAGAAGTATTTCCCTGTGACATAATAAAACTGTTTTGGTTAACGACACCACTAGAGCACATTAATTAATTAATCATCGGCTATTTAGAACATTTTGACATATATACTTAAAGAGAAAACTCGCTATGTTTTTTCGTTAGTAGCAAGGGATCTTTTATATGCACCATCACACAGACAGGATAGCACATACCACGGCCTTTGACATACTAGACGTGGTGCACTGGCCGGAATGAGAAATAGCACAAATGAGCCCACCGACGGGGATCGATCCTAAATTGACCGCGCATTAAGCGAGCGATTTACCACTGGATTACGTCCCGCCCCAAATCAATATAAAATGCGACTTAAGCATGACGTTTAGATATATGTGTCATACTCAGAAATGTATGAAGCTTCAAGTCATTTTATGAACCGACCAGTTTAGTATGATACTTAGGATTGAAATATACTTAAGTTAGGCTTCAGAGGAAACCCCATTCATTTTTCCATTAGCAGAAAGAAATCTTTTATATGCACTTTCCCACATACAGGACATCACATACCACGACCTTTCAAATACCGATCGTGTGGTTCTAGTTGGAACGGGGTCCACCAAGGAGTTTTGGTCGTCCGACCCAATCACCTTAGACTGACAGTGTCTCCACGAGTACTCGGGCACTGGCCGAGTCTAGCAAGACTCGAGTCCATTCAAGGGACTCGAGTAGCCGTGCAAGGAAGAGCACTCTCATTTAATACTATTTTAACGTCATATTGTCATATGCTTGCAGTCGGTTACATTATAGGGCTATGATACATGGAGAGAAAACAAAAGTTGAATATGTCGAATGCAATACAATGACATGATTTGGCACCCATGTTTAGCTCCGGAATTAAGATGCTTAATGCTATTTTACTGTATTCTTTAGTCTCATTATCATCTAGTGGCGGGTACTCGGGTCCGGGTCGAGTTTGACCCTCGTGTACTCGAGTCCAATATTCTGCACTCGTGGAGGCCCTACAGGCGTGTGCGTGACCGACTAAGCTAAATACTGACGTGCCCTCCAACGTTTTTCTCTTTTTCTTTTCAGGCGTTTGTGATGTACCGTGCCGTGATGTACTCTTTATAGAAAATGTTCTGGTGTATACTTTTTATCTACCCCGATATCCGATAATATCGGTTAATTTATACTACACCGGGATTTTAATAGTCATGATCTCAGCTTGGCGTCCTGTTTATGATGTTTCGCTCGTTATCGAACATCGGGATGCTCAAAACGAAAGTAGACTTGCCGCGGTTGTACCAGTTTACAGTATCTGAACGTGGTGGCAATGACGAAGTTTGTTTTGTTTAACGACACCACTAGAGCACATTGATTTATTAATCATCGGCTATTGGATGTCAAACATTTGGTAATTTTGACATAATTATAGTCTCAGAGAGGAAACCCGCTACTTTTTTTCATTAGTAGCAAGGGATCTTTTATATGCACCATCCTACAGCCATGTTAACACATACCACAGGCCTTGATATACCAGCCGCGGTGTATTGGCTAGAAAATAAACCCTGTTACATCATAAATGTCCCCACCTGTGCTTTAAAAATAAAGAATAATACAGGTAAAAATTAAGTTGATGAAATTGCGTTTTGCTATAACTGATCATGTATTAAATATAGCAGATGAATCTAGCGAGCTGTCACACACCCTGATTGTTTTGGTTTTCTTGCATGGAATTTTTTTTGGTTTGATTTCAAAGCTGCAATCTCGCCTCACATTAATTATCAGAATTTCATTTAAACATACAAACACACCGGCAGTTTTAATGAATTGTGTGTGACAGTAACGCCGTTGTAATAGATACTAGAAACATTATGTTATAGTGCGTCCCACGGAGAACGCATTTTTTCATACTATGGAATTTACTACAAGTTATTTATTTCTGAGCCGCTTGTTTTCTAAATTACACACAAAAATAGTATATTTTTTTTATTTCCAAAAAACATTTATTTTAATTTTTTACGTCAAACCAAACTTAAATTATTTACAAAAACATTTTTGTAGGAGGATGGGACGGACTATATATAATATTCCGATCAGAACAGTCCCTTTCCCCACGTGCTATATTATGTTTGCTTTGTTTTGTTTTAGTGTATTTCTGGGGACGCATGACCCGACCCCTCCCCTAAAAACACCACTAGCCAGTCTAGACTTCCTCTGCACAATTTCCTGCACATGCGCCTGTTTGACTAAATATTTCTTTTGCTGTAAATTAATTAGGCCTATATACAGTACATTGCATTATAAAGTGTAAATTTTGCTGTAATAACAGCTAAATATATAGTTTAACCTAAAAACATCTACCTATAGTAAGAATACTTGTTTTGTTTACATCAATATATCTGTGTAAACATTTATGTTAGTCTTACATGCCGATTATTCTAGGTTAAATGTTAAATGAAGACATTGCTCTATACATGATTATAAGAAACCCCCAGTAACAACAACACATCTGCCCCCAAATAAACAATAGCCTACAAAACAAGCCCACACACGCACAACCAAAAACATAATCCAGACTAACACGCACATTTGATTTTTTTTTTTATCTATGTACATATACCAGTGGTGTATGAAGGTGGCAAGACGGGGGGATGTACACGCACGCACGCACGCACGCACACACAAACGTAGTGGCGCAGGAAGTTGCCAAAAAGTGTGGGGATGGGGCCACACTTTTGTATGTACACACCTTTACACTATTATAAAGCAAAATATCTGAAAAGTGGCCCCCTGCTTCCTACACCAGTGAATATATATATATATATATATATATATATATATATATATATATATATATATATATATTATATATATTATATATATATATATATACACACACACACACACACTATCGAATGGTTAATGGTTGTGCATAATATTAATAATTGCAGGTAGATAGTCGATCGTAACTATTAAATTACATATAAAAATTGTGTCCGTTACACTATATCCGTCTGACAATAACACTGGACTCGCTGTTCCGATCTGTTTGCGAGTCAGACAGTAGAAACCTTATCGTTAGCCGAGGAAGTGAATTTCTGTAGACATCGTTAGTTTCATTATTAACTACTGCAAAATCGCAGCTAGTTATTTAATCAAATTAATGTACACTTCCATCCGTACACAGTGATATATATGTACAAACACATGCATATTACTTGCAAATATCAATGAGCCATTGTTCTTGGTCCTCAACTCCCAAGATGTGTTCGTAAGTATTTCAGTTGGGCACAAAACATATTGTACATTTTCTTTTCTGTAAAAGAAGGAGATTGCACACAATCTGACAAACAATTATAATAGTAATAGAACACTTTATTAACGTCAAAAAATAAAAGTCGACAACTACTCCTCAATTAAATAGTAACAAAGGGCCTTTGTTGCAAGCGACTGGAGCGTGAACGCGCCGCAAATAATTTAGTGACTAATTGAGGCCGCTTAGCGCTATGCCAGTCAAGGGCAGATAAATATATTTCTAATAGAGGCTATAGTCCGTCCCACAGGGAACGCCTTTTTTCATACTATGAAATTACTACATACAAGTTATTTATTTCTTAGCAGATTGTTTTGTTACTTTATTTATTATTATTATTATTATTATTATTTGTGGGGTTTTTTGTTGTTGTTGTTGTTGTTGTTGTTGTTGTTGTTGTTGGTTTTGTTTTGTTTTGTTTTGTTTTGTTTTTGTTTTTGTTTTGTTTGGGGGTTTTATTGGGTTTATTTTTATTTAATTTTTTTTTTTTTTTTTTTTTGGGGGGGGGGGGGGGTAATTTTGTGTTATTTCCAAAACACTTTTATTTTTCTTCTTACGTCAAACCAAATTGAAATTATTAAAACTAAAAGTTGTAAGAGAATGGGACGAACTATAGGTATATCATCTGTTTATGACAAGGTAAGGTAATTTTTTGTAACATTAGTTTACAAAATTGCCTTTATTCGACTCAATATAATGCATATTGTAAAATAATAGTTGTAATATTAGATTGGTGAACCTAATGAATTAAAAAGTCCATTCTTTAGTGTCAATGCTTAAAACGTCATGTAGGCAGAGTGGTCTTCATTTTGAGCAATATTACAGTTCGAAATTATTTTGGTTATTTACGGTTCGAACACCTTTTTATGGAAGACCATATATTTACTAAATGCCTTGCACATATTTTCTCAATTGTAATAGTTTATAAAACAAAGATTTGGTTTTGAAACGTCTGTAATATTTATGGATTTCTCAGCCATTAACAATCATTTAAGAGCGACGTAAGAGGAAGCAACACTTTTTGTGTACACATTTGTCCTAATATGCAGCTGCCAATCAATAACATACTTTGTTTTGTTCAACGACACCGCTAGAGTACATTGATTTATTAATCATCGGCTATTGGGGGTCAAACGTTTGATAATTTTGAAATATAGTCTTAGAGAAAAAACCCGCTACCTGTTTCCATTAGTAGAACGGGATCTTTTATATGCACCATCCCATAGACATGATAGCACATACCACGACCTTTGATATACCAGTCGTGGTGCGCCGGCTGGAACGAGAAATATCCCCTCCCCCCCCCCCCGATCACTTTTATTTTGGTCACCACCTTTTATATTTTCCTTTCATCTCGTAACACGGCCTTCTAAAGTGGATGTCCCACCCGCCACCACCCATTTTTTAAATTTTAATAACAATAAAAATAAAATGCCATTCGTACCTAAGAGCAGTTAGCTAAATTGCCTTCCCAGGTTAGCGTGCTTGAACTTTAGTACAAATAGCACGAAAATAAAAGTATGATTGCCATAAGATTTGAGTAAGTCTTGATTGGTCCTTGTGAAAAGTAAACGAAATACGCTTGAATGAATTTGCAAGTCATGATCTCTAGGATATAAAAACACAAGCAACCACCGAAACCAACGTGAACTTTCTACATCTGTCAACGTTTAACTTATTGGGTAAGTTATATTATCAATTTTAATCGTTTTAATGATTATTATTATGAAGTGATGGATTCTAAGTTTTTTTAGAGTTTAAGCTGGAACCCCCATATTATTAGCATACAGTAAATTGGTGAAAAATTTAAAAGTTCAAACCTAATTTGTTTCAGTTAGCTAAACAAAATACTGTTTAGTAAAATTAAAGAATGTTTAAAGAAATGTATTTATTTGACATCTGTGATAGATCCGCCGACCCTTGTTTTCGATATACGTTCCTCTTTTGTTTCAAATAAAATTAATTTTGAGCTGTTACAAACATCAGAATAACCAAAAATGACAGGCAGACATTGAATATGCCGACATTGAAAATTTAATAATTAAACTTGTAAATAATGTGTAAGTCTACGGCAGAAAAAAGCTTTAATATCCAAAAATATTTTAGAACAGAACAGAACAGAACTTTATTTACACTCAGATCACCATACTGCGATACATGAAGGTGATTTACAAACATTTTGTACAGCTGCAGTAAAACAAAAATAGTACAATAAATTGGCAACTATAGATCAGTAGAACATAACATCTTATATAGTGTAGTATACGTATATATCTATATATATATATATATATATATATATATATATATATATATATATATATATATATATATATATATATATATATATATATATATATATATATATATACAATAATTCGAAATATATATTTAAATACTGAGTTAATATTTATAAGGTATTTAGTTTTTATACAGAAATAATGTAATACATTGGCAACATAATATATTTTATAGTGTAATACATATACAGTAATTCGAAATATATACATTTCAAACATATCTGTAAATATAGAATTAATGTTATCAATAAAAATAAATAGTTTTTTTTTTAATAACAGACAGTTTTGGAGAAGTAGAGAGTTGTTTCCAATTGATGGTGTTTGGCTCTAGTACTGTAGTATTTACCTATGTATAATTTCCTTTTATTGTCAAAATATGGATACTGAAAAAAGAATGAAATTCTTCACCTTGATTGGTCTTGTATAGAGAACATAGTCTGTCTTTACGTTCAACATTTTGCCATCTCCCAGTTTCGATAGGTAAAACACGATTACTTGTTCTTACTCTATATGAAATGCATTTTGTAGACGTCTTCAAGTTATCACGCGAGAGTATTTTTTCTAACTCTGAAGCTATCTCTCAGAAAATGTAATTATATTTGCTCAATAATGTGGTTGTTACCGAATCCCCAGATTTCTGATCCATACAGAAGTAGAAGGGACAATTGTGCTTTCAAATAATTTAAGCTGACAGTCTATAGGTATATTTCAGTTTTTAATTCCAATATTTAGAAGAGTTAAACCTTGTTTGGCTTGAGCTACTAGTGCGTTTTTGGACTGATTGAACGATTCGTTTTTGCTAAATAAAATGCCAAGATATTTATAGCTGTCTACTATATCTATTTTGTACATTGTTTAAATAATAAATAAAAAAAATTTGGCGGTGCCCTTGTTCCGAAGATAACAATTTTGGTTTTATCGATGTTATATTTTAATTTCCAATTATAACACTATTCTGAGAAAACATTCAAAGATTTCTGAAGATCATCGGGAGAGTCTGCTAAAGCAACAGTATTGTCGTCAGCATAAAGTAATTATCAACAGTAGATCAGGGTTGTTTTCATAGTTCATTTTTATACCGTTACATTGTTTCTCGCTTAATAGATCATTTAGATATATAGCAAACTGAACCGGACTAAGGTTTTTACCCTGGCGCACACCGTTTTGACATAGAAAATAAGACGAACATTTGTTATCGTGATTGACGCATAATTTGATGCCTTTGTACATGTTAGTAACAATTCTAAAAAAAAATCCATTTGTATTTAAATTTTAATTTTTTTCCACAGGCCTGTACGCCATTGTGTCAAGTGCTTTTGAAAAATCTATAAATGCGCAATAAAGTGTTTTCTTTTGTTGTTTCACTATTTCATGTAATACATATAAGGATAATATATGGTCATTTGTGTTATAATCTTTTCTAAAACCAGCTTGATTTTCTTTAATTGTTTCTGTTGATTCGAGAAAGTGAGTTATTCTTTTGTTGAGAATAGATGTGAAAATGTGAAACATTTGCCATAAGAGCTTACTATTGTAATAGGTCTATAAGATTCAGGGTCTTTTGGATTACTTTTTTTCTTGTAAATAGGTTTAATAATGCCAGCAAACTAATCATCAGATAGTATAGTATACCGGTGTTAAAACAGATTAAATAGGTTTTTTCTAAAATGAGGACAAGTTTAGTTTCAGCATATTTACAATATTCATTTGGAATGTCATCTACGCCCATAACTTTATTATTTTGGAGGTTTCAAACAGCAGAATAAATTTCATTTTTAGAAATATCATCACTGAGGATATTAATTTCAAAACTAATACTGGTTTTGTGAATTATTTTTAACAATTCAAATAATTTATCAATTTCTAATTCATTTGTTTATATTTTATAATTTAATGAATTAAGTACTAGTAAGTTCCAAAATTGTTTTGGTTTATTTAATTGCAATTTCCTAATTGTTTCTTCTGTAAACTTATCATACTTGCGTTAGTGAAATGTGACAGTTTTTCTATACATCTTACCACAATTTATCATCGTTTGTCGATCAGTAGTACATTTTGTCTGGTTAACTTTAAGTCTTGCCTTATGAAAATGATATCTTGCTTTTTCATCATTCCTTTCCAAACCACAATTTAATACTTGGTACTGTATGTTTTCTAATATATTTATTAT
The DNA here is from genome assembly GCF_016097555.1 of Gigantopelta aegis. Taxonomy (NCBI): domain Eukaryota; kingdom Metazoa; phylum Mollusca; class Gastropoda; order Neomphalida; family Peltospiridae; genus Gigantopelta; species Gigantopelta aegis. The sequence goes on along the minus strand of NC_054707.1, from coordinate 35,926,227 downwards.
TGTTGTCAATATTACCGACTGTTTTCTCAGCACTTTTTTTTCACAACATTTGTAATGTATTTTACCAATTTGTCAATTGTTTCATCGTTAACTGCATCAATATTTCTAGAAAGATCATCAATATCGCTTATTATTTTGGTAATTTGTTCATCATCAATATTATTACTATATCCTGTAGCTGAGCTGATTCCTAGTTTTCTTTTTTTTTCTTTAACGGGGTATTGTTAGATAACCTATTTAGAGGAGTCTTGGCGACGCTTGTGATTGATAATTCAAGGTGAAGTGCACAATGGATATCTGAAAGTATAGGATTAAAATCGAAGATTTCAAAAGCATTTATGTATTTTACAAGAGACAAAGAGGCAATATTGTAGTCAACTACAGATGGATTCTTACATGTATATCTACCCAGTGGTTTATCGTTGCCAAAGCGATCGTTTACAATTAGAAAGTTCATTGACTTTACGCTGTTTGAAAACTAGAGCCACGACTTTAACGTGTCAACAGCCGACGTGACCCAAATTAACTCAAGTCGCGGTCATCCGGAACCTTTCGGCTTTTCCGGTATACATATCTGGTACACCTCGGCCGATTGACATAGTTTTGAGTGGTAATTTGTGAGGCTATGTTCCTTGGTTGCAAAGTTATGATACATTTTGTTTTCGCTACCCCAAAAATATTGTACAAGAACTACATTATATTTGTGGGGTGATATCCACCAAAAAGCTACTCCTCAGAAAAGTCTATCATACTAATTTATTAACTACAGATATATGGCTATTAAAAAAAACACCATGAGAATTTTCCCGCACAGGTGATACCAATTCGTTAAATTTTAAGGTCTGGCCCATGAAGCAATTTATGAATTATTTATCCCAGGAAGTAATGGGTGGAAAAAAATGCGTTACGCTTGGCGTGAATGGGTCGGATACGAAATTGTTCGTTGTGGTCTAGATGGACTATCAATGTTTGTCAACAAAAACGCAGACAAAACTTTAAATTTTATTTAATTTAAAAGTGAAACAGCGAAAGTGACGGTTTACCTACCAACGGCATTATATGTTATTTTTCCTAATGATCTATAAATTCGCTTAAAGGCACACACCCTAGTTTGTCTCGATAACCATTATTTCTCAGACGAAAGTGCGTTTTTAGAATTATGAAAAATGAATTTTGGGGAATTACAAAAACCTGGATGACCAAACCACTTCAGGTGTACGAAAATGAATATTCTAAATAATAAAATGTAAGTACTTCTAATTTAAATTATCAAAAACTGCTTTAATAGTGAAACATACGTCGTAGTGTTTAAAAACTAATTGGTCTGTCACTTCAGTTCAACGTTAAATTCGCAAACAGAAGATGAGTAAATAGTAGACCAAAATGTACCTAACAATAGAAGAAATGACAATAATTTAATTAAAATGTTCTCATGATGAAAATTAATTCGGTAAATAGACCGTTAAAATAGGCCTAAAATATTCACAAGACATTAATAATGGATGGTTTCAATGAATGGATTATAGGTAAATATTCAATGAGAGAGAATTAGTGAGAATTAACAGTATCTGTAAACAATGCTTCATTTCATTTCAACTTTTTTTCGTGCTTATATCTAATTAAGGTTCAAGCACGCTGTCCTGGGCACACACCTCATCTATCTGGGCTGTCTGTCCAGGACAGTGGGTTAGTTGTTAGTTGGTTAGTGGTTAGTGAGAGAGAAGAAGGTGTAGTGGCCTTAAACCTACCCATTGAGCCCTTAAGAACTCGCTCTGGGTTGGAGCCGGTACCGGGCTGCGAACCCTGTACCTACAAGCCTGTAGTCCGATGGCTTAAGCACTGCGCCACCGAGGCCGGTGTAAATAATGTATCCATTATGACCTGTGATCGTCTTTTAATAGTTCTAAAGTCTATCATAACTCCAAAGCTAGTGTACTTTTATTATTGTTTGAACTCTTGGCTTTCATCTGTACACCGATGACACGTAAATAAAGAATTTGGCCGACTTGTCTGTCTGTCGGTCGGTCTTGTCTGTCTGTCTGTCTTGTCGGTCTGTCTATCTGTCGGTCGGTCTTGTCTGTCTGTCTATCTGTCTGTCTGCCTGTCTTGTCTGTCTGTCTGTCTATCTGTCTGTCTCTCTGCCAATTATATCTGTGATCTTTTATTTTTTGAAGCCATGACCATCGGAATTTAATCAATTAGTATACAATGTAGCACATATCGTCGTATTCTTGTTGTAATGATTTAACACTTTTGTGGCATAGTAGGCCTTTATTTTTCCAATTAAAAAATATGTCGTATCTTTCGCAGGAACGAAATTAAGCAGCGGTTTAAATGACTCTTTACACTAATACAGTGGTATATGCGAACATTATGACTTGAATCTAATTTTGAAGCAGTCCATTCGGCCAAGCAATTATCCAAGTTACACATATTGTTAGTTTGTATTTCACATACATGTATTTAGTTGTTAAAATTATACGCATAAACTTAAAGTGGAATCTTGTTTTAGTATCAATTATTATTTTGGGGATTAATTCAAAACATTTTATTAAGAAATTGCTTTACCTAGCAGGTTCCATTATTTTCAAAATGTTTCAATAATTCAGATAAACGTTTTATCAGATCCATCTAAAATCAAATTAGTGTTTTCAGCATACTGAAATATGTAATATTTCAATGTTAAAATATTTATTCCGTTTACATCTTTATTTCGTTTAACTGCAAAGGACAGCAACTCAACACATATGATAAATAAATATGGTGAGAAAAACTCGCCTTGCCTACAACCACGCTTACAATTAAGTAATTCTGAGAGATAACAAAAATTAATATTTGCACTGCAGCTGTCTTTAAAGAATAGTTTTACTCATTTATGATATTACCACCCAAAATTAACTCGTAAATATCTACTTAACAGTGTTGAATGCCTTTTCAAAAACAATTATTAAAAAGTAGTTTACAAAAGTCCAAAATATATAATATCATAGTATTTTGGCCCATAAATCGTTCCTTTAGAAAGCAGTTTGTGATTCACTTAGCATATTCAGCAGAATTGTAGGTAATAGCGCAATTTTAAGGTTTAAGTCTATCTCTACATACTTTAGGAATGTAGGCTATAATGCCCTGTCTTTCAAAATCTGAAAATTAGTTTTAGAAATAAAAGTGTAGATAACAGAACACCAAACAAAACTACCAATGTATTGTTTTAAAATGTGTACAATTCTACTGAAAAACTGTAGCTACAATAGGATATAACCACCATTCTCCCCACACCACGTATCAAATCATATAAAAGCTTAGTATTTTTGTTATTTTTGCAAGTGATATTTATATCGTTAGAAATATTTTTATTTAAATAATTAATTGTATGTGCAGTATAAAAAAAATAAAAATAATGGCCAAGTGACAATTTTTGTTTTGTTTATAGTTTGTTTTCTAATTCAAGAAAAAGACCACAGAGAAGATGTCAGTGTTGAAGTTTGTGTTGTGTTTGCTGGTTGTGGTCTGTATGCAACCACAGGACACCACGGCATGGTTCTGGAGAAGTACATATTACATTTTGTGTTGTCGTTATTGTGGCTGGGGACATTTTATTTTAGAATGATTTTAAATGTACAACTCAAGTTCTTTATAGCAAGAACATGTATGCAAAATTGTAATGCTAATACAAATATTTTATTTACCGAAAGCCTTTTAAATGGCTTACAGACGTAGGATAGTCCCTTCACACACACACACACACACACACACACACACACACACACACACACACACACACACACACACACACATACATGAGTGGTTGGAGTGCCAGGCTACAGTCCCGCTGTCCTAGAATTCGAATCCAGACTACGTCGTTTGTAGTGCTTAATACAATATTCAGATGATAACGCTAATTCAATAACCAATAATATATGTGGGTAAAATAACGGAATTCTTTCCCCGAAAGGTATGCTATTTTTTTCTCTTATATTTGATGATCACGTGTTCATTCGGAGAAGCGCACAACTGCGCGACTGTGTTACAAACGCTTTCCGTCACGTTCACACTTGCCATGTTCGGTTGCAACGCATTGTCTTTTGAATCCTTCGAAACTGTAGGTATTCATATTGGGGGAATGCAGACGGATGTTTCCCTCGTGGTACACATGGTGACACAATATCATGTCCAGCTGTCCTATACCAGTATTATACAACAACACGTGTCATTAGACGAGTTCGCGGGAATCAGTAGCGTAACTGTCTCTACCAAAAATAATGTTCTCCTGTAGTTAAAATTAAAATCTCCTTGATCGTCCAAATTAAAATGCACAGAGAAAGTAGTCAATATGACGAAACAACAACCCCCCCCCCCCCTCTCCCCTACACACATTCCAGTCTTCTTTCCAGTCCTTTCTTTCCTCGCTGGCTTATCTTCACAAGCACAACCGTCTGCCACAATTCACCGTTGCAAAATAAGACAAAAATGGCATTGCTTGGTGACACTTATCATTTGCATTAACAAAGTTCAAATTATGTTTTCGTAATATTTCAATCAGTTGAACTAGCCATCTACAAAAAAATGGTTTGCGTGGTAACATTATTTGAATATACCAAAGTTCAAATTATATTTTCATAATATTTCAACCAATAGAAAGAGCAATCTAATTACACATGCGCACTTAACTCACAACAGTTCCATTGAGTTATTTACAGCATGATACGTCTGTTAAAAAATCATTCAATGTGCGTAGTCCGAGTACTCTGACTGTAAGAGAGTTAGACGGACATTTGGACGGTTATGACGCTCTTGTTACAGTCAGAAAGAAAGAAAGAAATGTTTTATTTAACGACGCACTCAACACATTTTATTTACGGTTATATGGCGTCAGACATATGGTTAAGGACCACACAGATTTTGAGAGGAAACCCGCTGTCGCCACATAGGCTACTCTTTTACGACAGGCAGCATGGGATCTTTTATTTGCGCTTCCCACAGGCAGGATAGCACAAACCATGGCCTTTGTTGAACCAGTTATGGATTACTGGTCGGTGCAAGTGGTTTACACCTACCCATTGAGCCTTGCGGAGCACTCACTCAGGGTTTGGAGTCGGTATCTAGATTAAAAACCCCATGCCTCGACTGGGATCCGAACCCAGTACCTACCAGCCTGTAGACCGATGGCTAACCACGACGTCACCGAGGCCGGTGTTACAGTCAGAGACCATGCTATGCAATTTTTTCACAATCACTGCCTACCAAACGGTAGTCAAAGATTCCAACTCTAATACCATAACAATCCTATGTTTGATGGAAAATACCTTTACATCGATCATTTTCGAGTTCCTTGATTAAAACAAGTCCACACATTAATCACTAATACAGACATTACAGAAAGAAACCTGACAACACCCACATTCAGCTAGGCTTCGGCAAACTCCGACAGCAGTATTCCAAGCTAGCTGACCGATATATCGTGACGTAGCGTCACATGATCACCCACTTGGCGATTCTTCCTATCTGAGCGTAACGTTTTCATCAGATTTAGGTAAAGTGCGTGACGTCAAAGTAATTAGTGCTAATCGTGATGACGTCATATTACCGATGGAGGCGACTTTAGTACTATATTTTACTAAATATCGAATGAAAATGTTATTTTAAATGTATTATAGCATAAATAGAAATAGAATTCGCTACTCGTCTACTTAATGGTATTTGTCTGCAGAGACTCGAGAAATACCGATTAACATAGACTCGGTTGATATTTTTCATATTAAAAACACTCGTGACGAATCCCCCATCTCTCTCTCTCTCTCTCTCTCTCTCTCTCTCTCTCTCTCTCTCTCTCTCTCTCTCTCTCTCTCTCTCTCTCTCTCTCTCGTCTGATATTCTTATATTACAAAAACCTACTACATGACAGTTTTGTATGACGCTGGACAACTTTCAATGTAAATTAAAGTTGCTATTGACATGTCGATTAATTTACATCTAATTTGCAAAGTTATATACATACATACATACACACATACATACATACATACATACATACATACATACATACATACATACATACATACATAAACACACAGATGTAAACTAATCTAGGTCTCGGCACTACGTTTATTGACATTTAATTATATTATGTTATATATATAATGGCGATCGTAGAAAAAAGACGTTATGGTCGCGATTGTTTGTATTAATGACGACAGTAGTGCTTAGATCATTTTATGGAGCGAGTCCCTGATCGCCTAGCCGTAATTTTAAAATGTGCTGACAGTTGGTTAAACAAATATTCCTGTCTTTCCCTTGGTATTATAGATTGCTGTTTTCCGCTGTAAAATATATAGAGAATAATACATGAGTGGCCGTTATATACCATTTATCTCACAACGAGTTGTGTGTATAGAGAATAATACATGAGTGGTCGTTAGATACCATTTATCTCACAACGAGTTGTGTGTATAGAGAATAATACATGAGTGGCCGTTAGATACCATTTATCTCACAACGAGTTGTTTTAAAATGTATCTAACAAGCGAAAGCGAATTTGATACGTTTTTAAACAACGAGTTGTGATATAAATGGAGTCTAAAGGACACGAATGTATTATTCTATTTCTTACATATCCTCAAAAACCAGGTTTCATGCAAATTTTAACATCTTTATCAACTAAATATATATTTACAACCCTTTGCACTTGTAGCCGACTTACGCGCCACAGACACATGATTGTCAGGTTAACTATATGTCACAATGCAATCTATTTCCACCGTGTTGTTTTTCATTGGATGCATTGCACTGATGACCTGGTCATCACATGGGAGCAGTCAGTCGTATGTCTTGAAATTGTTAACACACGTACGTGTGTAAACAACCCATGTGTCATCAAAAATAACGCATGATGTTCTCACCAACGGGTGTGTAAGAATGCTCTATACTAGTATTCTAAAGCAAGCCACGAAAGGTTCCAAGGCCTCGTTCCACGAAGCGATATTAGTGCTAAGATCACCTTACGTGGATAACTACCGTATGCACTTGAGGTGATCTTAGCCATAAGATCGCTTCGTGGAACGGGGGAACATAAACTGGGAGCATTAACTGGGAACTTGTTATGAATATTGTATGATATTCTCTTGATGATGATGATGATGATTTTTGTTATCTTCAATTGCAGATACGTGTGGAGGATCATTCAACCCAACAGTTAGCTTGTGTTGTGGAGGAATAATAAGACCCAGACAAGGACTTTCCCCGGCTTGTTGTGGAACCCAAAACTATGATTCAAGATTTAGCTTGTGTTGTGGCGGAAGAGTTAAACCCAAGCAAGGACTTTCCCCGTCTTGCTGTGGATCCCAAAACTATGATTCAAGATTTAGCTTGTGTTGTGGAGGAACAATTAAACCCAAACAAGGGCTTTCCCCGGCTTGCTGTGGAACCCAAAACTATGATTCAAGATTTAGCTTGTGTTGTGGAGGAACAATTAAACCCAAGCAAGGGCTTTCCCCGGCTTGCTGCGGAACCCAAAACTATGATTCAAGATTTAGCTTGTGTTGTGGAGGAACAATTAAACCCAAGCAAGGGCTTTCCCCGGCTTGCTGCGGAACCCAAAACTATGATTCAAGATTTAGCTTGTGTTGTGGAGGAACAATTAAACCCAAGCAAGGGCTTTCCCCGGCTTGCTGCGGAACCCAAGGCTACGACGCTAGATTCAATCATTGTTGCAATGGTCGGATATGCTAGAAGTACACAGCTTCATTTGCTACAAAGACTAAAACAAAATGGATGCTTTCTTTTGACGTATTAAGCCATAACACTGTATTTGTAACTACTCAACATCACTTTCTTGACAACTGTAGCATAATGCCATTAACCATCGAAAAAAACCCCGTAATTAATAGTAGAATGTTTTAATAAAGCTATCTTTCTGTTATATATAGTGTTTGTTTTGTTTGCTATTGTTCACAGCTGATATCAAGGAGACTTGGTAGTAATAACATGTTGTGGAATACCTAGACGGCTACCAGATATTTTCTTATCTATAAAGCTGGTTTCCAGTTAATCTGTCAAACGTTGCGAACCGACGCAGACCAAAATTATTATAACGGGAACACAGTCGCATACGATTTACGTCGAATATACGTCGATCGGTTTCTGTTACACATTTTATGAAAACTATGTTTAATACATGAAACACCCTGATGTGTTTTAGAAGTGTTTGGTTAATGAGCACTTTTAAGGACATATGAAACTAATTATATGCAGTTTCTAGCTGACAGGATAACACATACCGCATCATTTGATACATGTACAGAACATCACATACGTTGTTTTCGCTTCCTATTTATTGCACGAGTTTATTTTGCGCAAGAATATATACCACGAAACCGCGTAGCGGTCTTGTGGTATGTTCTTTCGAAAAATAAACGAATGCAATAAATAGGAAGCGAAAACAACGTATGTGAAGTTCTGTATTAATTACATACATTCTTTTATGTGTTACAAAAATGGTTTTAAATTTAACGTCATAACAACAATGTGTTAAATCTAGGATCAAAACTCCTTTCATGGATTCATTTAACGTTAAGAATCATACTCTGCGTCAGCCTTGTGTAATGTTGCAAATACGATATGACGTCATTTGTAAATCATATATGACGTCAGTAAGTAAAAGGCACTAACTGCTGTAAAAACAAAAGGGAATTCCCCATTTAAAATTTCCGGTCCAGATTGCACATATGTGCGATACAGAATACATTTATTACACGGCTTCAAAAGGCCTTTATCACTATAGTAAGATTGAATAGGTATGTAATAAAACGCACTAACTGCAGTGAAAAGAAAAAGGGAATTCCCCATTTAAAAGTTCTGGTCCAGATTGCACATACGAGCTTGTGTGTCGTACTGATTTTACGAAACGAGTATCGGGATATTTGTACTGCCCGAGCGAGAGTGAGGGTAATACATAAATCCTGACACGAGTTTCGTAAAATTAGTACGACACACATGCGAGTGTAATAATTTGTTTATTATCCATATCATTATTGTTATTTTTTATGAATAACAAGGACCGTCTCAAAATGTTTGAGCCACAACTAGAAGAAAACGACGAAATGATATCATATTCCACAGTCAAAGTCAGAAAACTAGGACTGGAGAAAACAACGTCATGTTATGACGTCGCTTCCCAAAATTACGTCATCACACTTGTTATAACACGTGTGATTCGTATGGTTATTATAAACTCGGTTATGTTGAACCATGTGGATAATAAACACTAGTCGTACCTGAGCATAACGTTTTCAAAGATTTAGTTAAAATCTGTTACGTCAAACTAATTTGTGCTAATCGTGATGACATCATATTAACGATGGCGGCAACTTTAGCACTGATTTACTAAAAATTGAATTAAAATGTTATGTTAGAAGTTGAAAAACATTCGTGACGAATCTTCTCTCTCTCTCTCTCTCTCTCTCTCTCTCTCTCTCTCTCTCTCTCTCTCTCTCTCTCTCTCTCTCTCTCTCTCTCTCTCTCTCTAAAACAAAAATAACCGTACGTCTTTTCCCCTCTATTGATTTTTCTTTCTTCGTGTATCTCTGCCTCCCACCTCTCTCTCTCTCTCTCTCTCTCTCTCTCTCTCTCTCTCTCTCTCTCTCTCTCTCTCTCTCCCTCTCTCTCTTTCACCCCCCTCCCCCAAGTAACGAAATAACCATAATAAAATCTGCTAAGTTTATTTAGACACACTTTATATTCCATTCTGAGGCGGGACGTAGCTTAGTGGTATAGCGCTCGCTCGGTGCGCGGTCGATCTGGGATCGATCCCCGCCGGTGGGCCCATTGGGCTATTTCTCGTCACAGCCAGTGCACCGCGACTGGTATATCAAAGGCCGCGGTATGTCCCTTGCTGCTAATCAGAAAGAGTAATCCATGAAGTGGCGACAGCGGGTTTCCTCTCAATATCTGTGTGGTCCTTAGCCATATGTCTGACGCCATATAACCATAATTAAAATGTGATGAGTGCGTCGTTAAGTAAAACATTTTTTTTGTTAATATTCTTTTCTTGTTGTGATGTCACGACTGGTGTATCAATATGCTGTCCTGTCTGTGGGGTGGTGCATATAAAAGATCCCTTGCTGCTAATGGAAACATGTAGCCAATTTCCTCCGAAGACTGCGTTACAGAATGACCACGTTTGACATCCAATAGCCGATGATTTATTAATATACTGTGGTGCTATCCTTAACCAACACAATCGTAACTATTAACTGCTGTGGCGTATTCTTATCTCGCCAGCTACCATATATTCCCGTATATGTCCACAATCAAGGTTAGTGTCGCTTTGTTTGATTTAACGTACACCTTCCTCGGTGGTATAGTCTAGTGGCTAAGCCATCAAACTAAAAGCTGATAGGTACAGACTCCCACCCAAAGAGTGTTTAACGACTCAATGAGATGGTGTTCTCCTGACTCTTCTCTCACCAGCTATTAACCCACTGGCCTGGACTGACAGCCCAGACAGTAGCGGTGTGTGCCTAGAACAGCGTGCTTGAACCTTAGTTGGACATAAGCACATAAATAAATTTAGATGAATGAACGGTTTGACGTGCCTGTCGGTTGAGATACATTACATGTTCCATATAGTATTCTTTCATGACAGCGTCAACTTTTGACCAGTACAATGCTAGAGCACACTGATGTATTAATCATCGGTTATTTTGACTTATAGTCTTAGAGAGGAAACCCCGCTATATTTTCCCATTAGTAGTAAGGGATATTTTATATGCACCATCAGACAGGATAGCACATACCACGGCCTTTGATATACAAGTCGTGGTGCACTGGCTGGAACGAAAAATAGCCCAATGGGCCCACCGACGGGGATCGATCCCAAACCGACCGCGCATAAAGCGAGCGCTTTACCACTGGGCTACGTCCCGCCTCTTGACAAGGGCCCCGTTCCACGAAGCGATCTTAGCCCTAAGATCAACTTAAGTGCATAGGGTAGCTATGCGCTTACGGTAATCTTAGGGCTAAGATCGTTTCGTGGAACGGGTCCAGTACAATAGTCCGACACAATCATCTCAGTGTCCAGTCGTCGGTCTATAATTGTCACTTTAGTATAGCGCACTTCAACTTCGTACCACAAATGGTAAAATGCCGTGGTATGTGCTTCCCTGTCTGTGGTGAAAGTGCATTTATCCTGCAACCCACCGTTTCTATTGACAGAATATGATGACGGATGAAGCAAAGTCATATCCTGCTACTAGCAGGATATGACTTTTGACGTCACTCGTGTGACATCACACGCATAGCTACATTACAAAATCGTTCATTTGACCTCTAGGTCATCGTACAACGTCGCTGAAATAACAGAAATGACAGCTTTTCCCCTTAATGTTTATGGTCTGCAGAATAAGGATAATAGCTAGTTAATGACGTCGGATATCTGGCACGGCTTTATCCTGTTCAGGCCGAATGTGAAATTCCCATTTTTACCTTCACAGGATAAAACAGATATTCGACGTCATTAACTAGTTATTCTCTATATAAACAATCCCTTGCTGCATTAGAAAAAAAAAAAGGTTTCCTCTGATTACTTTGTGTCAGAATTACCACATTTGATATCCAATAGCCGATGATTAATTAACCAATGTACTCTAGTTGTGTCGTTAAACAAAACAAACTTTACTTTCAACATTTCGTTGCAATAATTTCGCCCGTCGTATATTATTTATTATTACATAATGAAAATATATATGTATTCTTATTGGTCAAAAACCCACTCACATGACCTTCCGTAAATAATGATATTGCCCTGAGGCGATTTCACCAGTCCTTCAAAAGTCAATCTGATTAAAATTAAAATAACAATTTAAATATCGACCAATTATACTTCGCCTTTTATAGCGTTATTCGGGAGCATACAAATTCTAAAAATATCGGCAAGACTATTTATGCAATAGGCGAACTTGTTGGTCTATTTCAACATTGAAAAAACAAGGGGAAAAGTGCAGTAATAAACTCTGGATTGTATACTAGTATAAACAGATTTTATGGCTATACCATCACGTTTTTTGTTTCTTCTTGAAACGAATTTTATATAAAATTTTATATTGCAATTAGTTTCCGACATACTTCGTAAGTCACCCGAATCATTTCGTATACCCTCGGCATAATCCCGAATGTTTTCAAATTCTTTTCAAATCACTTGCATGATTTTGCAATTAAAGTTTTTATTGGTCGAATGAAAGGTCAATTTTAATTAGATTGATCAAAAGTGATATTGCCCTGACCAATGAAAATAAAGATGAGACACAATTCTATCTTGGCCTCGGTCAATATCAATTTATTCGGTCCATAAAACATGATATTGCCCTTAATGACGGTCAATAATTGATAAGAATAACACAACCCTCTATTTGATAACACAAGTATTTCTTTATGGCAAAATAATGCATGACCTGTTAATATTTTCTTTAGTTGCAGAGTTGTTTCCCCTACATTACCTATTTTGGAAGTTTAAACATAAAGTTCGAGTATATAGTTTGTATTGTATTACAGTTACTACAATACGCTAAAAGTATAATAACTAACAATTTGTTACATTTTTGGTTTTGTGTTCTGTAACGAGACTCCTTTTATCTTATATGTCAGTCATAACTTATTGACACTTGGGTAGATAATAAGAGAAGAAACCCGATATCACCAAATGAACTAGTACTCCCAAATAGCAGCATTGATATTTCAAATGCACCTTACCTGACATGCGACTTAAGCATGACGTTAAGATATATGTATCATTCTTAGAAATGACATGTAGCTTAAGTCATTTTATGAACCGACTAGTTTAGTATGATACTTAGGATTTAAGTATACTTAAGTTAGTCTTCAAGCGAGTGCTTTACCACTGGTCTAAAATAATAATAATAATAATAATAATAATAATAATAAAACAATAAAAAAATAATAAAGAAGATTTATGTGTATATATAGTACTTTATATTCTAGGACTAATGTTATCATTTTTAACCGGAGAAAAGAACGTTGGACTTCTTTCCCACATGCAATATCATATTAAAGAGGGCGGGACGTAGCCCAGTGGTACAGCGCTCGCTTGATGCGCGGTCAGTCTGGGATCGATCCCCGTCGGTGGGCCCATTGGGCTATTTCTCGGTTCAGCCAGTGCTCCACAACTGGTGTAACAAAGGCCGTGGTATGTACTATCCTGTCTGTGAGATGGTGCATATAAACGATCCCTTGCTGCTAATCGAAAAAAGTAGCCCATGAAGTGGCGACAGCGGGTTTCCTCTTTCAATATCTCTGTGATCCTTAACCATATGTCCGACGCTATATAACCGTAAATAAAATGTGTAGAGTGCATCGTTAAATAAAACATTTCCTTCCGATATTAAAATTGCCATTTCTGTGGAACCTCAGTTTCCCGTATGGGACCTTTTTGTTTTGGCACGTCAGCTGTACCGAGATGACGTTTAGAGGGAATTTTCTTGATGACGTCACCGAGAAATACTCCATCTTCTTTTCTATCTTAATGAGAGTTCCAAGTTTTGTTTACGACAAATATCGTAACACTGGCGAAGGAAGGGGGGGAGGGGAGGGGGGGGGAGGGAGAGGATGTATCTGCCCCCCCCCCCACTTTTCAAATATTTTGCTTTATAATAGTGTAAAAGTGTGTAAATATAAAAGTGTGCCCTCCACTTTTTGGCACCTTCCTACGCCACTGCGTAATCATGACACACTAAGAGAACTTTACGATACCTTCGAAAATCTGTCGTATCTTAAATCAACGACATTCGTATTTTGCTCTAAACTAGCTACGAGATGACTTCGAAAATACGTACCCAGGTCGCCAAAACATACCATCCAATGAAAAAAAAAGCACGATCGAAATCGATTACTCTGTGATTTATAAGTTAACCTGAAATTGATTTGTCTGTGACGTATAAGTTAGCTCCAAGTGAAAGGTCTATAAATAGGTTTTAGTAAAAAAAAAGAAAAAAGACGTTTAAATTTTCCGTAAAACCTGTTGTTTGAGGATATGTAAGAAATAGAAAATTACATCCATGTCCGTTAAATACCTTTTATCCAACTCGTTGTTTAAAAACGTATCCAACTTCCTTTCGTTTTATGTGGAGGAGTTTTGGCTATAAAAATGCAAGATTAACGTGCGTGCACACACGCACAAACGGCAGGCTGAACTTGTCCCTGCACGTAGAACTGGATTCAACTGGGTTAAGTAATAATTAGCCAACCTTTGGACGACAAAAAATGCAACAGTACACTGTTTTTTTACGCTATACATTAAAACCGAACATACCACTTTACGAACCAATCAAAATACTTTGCACACGCGCCTAATAATACTAATACTAATACTAATACTAATAATAAATGGTGAGTTCATGTTCCGACTGTTTATTATTTTATTTCAGCGTATTCGCGGTTATTTTCGTCATGAAATAAAAAAATTAAAAAAATATTTGCCATGTATAATAGCCGGCCCTCATTTGCCAAAGTCTCTATATACGGCGATCGTATATATAAAATCCAAAAAATACATTATACGGTTGTTGTATATATAGCCTCATCACTACGAGTCTGTTTTTCCGTATTTTATTTTTTATCTCATCACAAGAAGAGTTCCAAATTTTAAAAATGAAGCGTATCGTGGAATTCCCTCGATGTTTTGGATCATACAATAACTAGGTTTGGTATTCCAAAGGAATGTAAGTTTCATTTATAATACATATTTAGAGAAACAAGGTCCACTAAATCCGTGATTGAGCTCCTTTAATGTGCACATTCAGAGCAAGCTGTTTTAGCGCACGCCTGTTATGGGCACTGGTGCCGGCCTTGGACAGGTCAGGACACAAGCTACTGCCAGTAGGAGTGCTTTATACCACCACAACTACATACACAAGACAGAAAGAAAGAAGAAGAAGAAAAAAAAAACCCCAATATATGTAGCTATTGTACTTACAGTAATCACAAATATTTATATCACAGCAGGCTGGTGATTCCTATAATTGTTTGGGGGTGGGACGTAGCCCGGTAGTAAAGCGTTCGCTTGATGCGCGGTCGGTCTAGGATCGATCCCCGTCAGTGGGCCCATTTGGGCTATTTCTCGCTCCAGCCAGTGCACCACGACTGGTATATCAAAGGCCGTGGTATGTGTTATCCTGTCTATGGAATGGTGCATATAAAAGATCCCTTGCTGCTAATCGAAAAGAGTAGCCGATGA
The DNA here is from genome assembly GCF_016097555.1 of Gigantopelta aegis. Taxonomy (NCBI): domain Eukaryota; kingdom Metazoa; phylum Mollusca; class Gastropoda; order Neomphalida; family Peltospiridae; genus Gigantopelta; species Gigantopelta aegis. Next base: position 35,910,986 of record NC_054707.1, on the reverse strand, counting down.
AGTGGCGAGAGCGGGTTTCCTCTCTCTGTATCTGTGTGGTCCTTAACCATATGTCCGACGCCATACAATCGTAGTTAAAATGTGTTGAGTGTGTCGTTAAATAAAACATTTCTTTCCTTCCTCTCTATCATTTTCCAAAAGTGGGGAATCACGAGATCCCCGTGTCCTGACTCCTAAGCCCCAACTTGGATCCGCGCCCGTTTTCGAAACTGCTTATCATTTTGTCCTTATTTAGAAGAAACATGATATACCTATGCAGCAGCACATATGCTCACATGCACTTATTTGAAACATAACACTAGACCTGGTGTTAGCTATCATCTCATATCGGAGAAGTAATTAAAGAATACCAGTTAAAACGCATACTTCCGTTTCCATTTCCTAGAATTTCAGCTCACGACGTTTACAAAGAAAATTCTTTTGTTTTTGGTTTTGGTTTTCAGACAGAGGTCAGGCTAATGTTTTTTAGTAAACCCGTATCTTGTTGCTAGGTCACATTATGTTGTTATTATTAAAGTTTTGCTGACGAATTGCTAACAAATAAAATAGACTTACTACAGCTATACTGTAACCATAATTAGAAGCGAACACTCTGCTAGTAGTAATAATGACCAACCATATTCGCAAGTCTTGATCTGTTCTTCTGGACGTTAACAGTAATGCAATATGTACTTAACACGTACACACGTGTATATAAACCGTATGCAATCAACGAATATTATATTATTGCTTTGAGCAGTTAACGAGTTTCTGCTTACTTGGTACGTATAGCTCGTCTCTTTTTCTTCTCATTATTATTTACAATTTTAATGTTGAAAATGTTCATGGTTCAAGTGAGTGATATGTACACAGAAAATTGTTTCATCGGTCGCAACGACTGATGAAACAATTTTCTTTGTACATATCACTGATGTTCCAGCAGTACTTAAAGTTAGTCCGAACCGATCTTCATTCACGAACTTACCTTTGTCTGGCATGTAATCACTATTTACCAATAGAAACCGGACGCTGGAATAGCATCCAAGTCGAAAACAGACTATGCATCTTGTGTGACGGAAATGATACTGGAGATGAATATCACTACTTATTTAAATGTAATTATTTTATGAATACACGCAAAAGGTTTATAAAGCCATATTATTATTAAAAAACCCCACTTGCACACTTAAATTCAAATACTGCTTTATTGTAATAGCATAAGAGCCCTCCGTAAAATGTCAAAATTAATCTCTGAAATTACTAGTAAATTCAGTAAATCATAAATAAACATCTTCATTATCATTTGATACTTTAAAAAGTAACAATTTGTAAAAAAAAAAACCCTCTGCTATATTTGAATATCTTGTCACTATGTGTATATAGCTATCTTGAATTATGTTTGTATATATTCTACGAAGAACTCTTGTTGTCATCTTGTCACTGTAAATACCCATTGTACATAATTCCTTATATGCTGTCGTTTGACGGCCTGCGTGTACCGAAATAAAGTTTCATTTTTAAAAAGACACCCGATAGCCGATGTATTCTCTGTTCTGGGGGTGTCGGTAAACAATCATGCATTGAATAGTACTGTGTTATATGTAGTACTAAACCAAATAATTTCCGGCTGGGTCAAAGTTCGATGTGCACCCAACTTTTGATGGAGAAGTGAACACCTGATTCATCTGGGCTAAAAATGTATGCAATTTTATTTCATCTAGTACCACTGTGTTAAGTAGCCTTGTCCTAGGAACATGTATGGGGTACCTGTAAAAGAGTACTCAAATTTTGTGCAGAACTAAGGTAGTCATAGATGCTACCCGTTATCTCAGAAATGAGCAACTTGACCCCCAATTTTTTTCTGATTCACTTTAAGGGTGAAGTGTGGTAGTATTTATATCCGTGGCGTTTATGTCGATTGATACGTTGCAGGTAGGAGTTGTAGCAACATATGTTACTATTGTTGTTAGTGGGATTTGATTTGGTAGTATACACCCTATAAGAAAGTAGTACTGAGTTTTCTATTTTTTGTCCTCAGGTCTTAAAGAGAAAGATGTCAGTTTTAAGTTTTGTGTTCTGTTTGCTGGTGGTAACCTGGACGCAGCCACAGGATGCATCGGCAGGGCCTCAGCCTCCTTCACGTAAGTGTTCTTATTCTCGTTGCTTCTGCCAGTTTGTCAAACAGAAGCGGCCAGCATGTAAATTACTTTAATAATAAGACCATCGATCTAAACACGTGATAAAATTGCTTTTCGTTTTATAACAACAAACCCAACCAACCAACGAAAAAACCCCAAACAAACAAGAAAAAATTACAAATGGTAAATTGTCACCTGTTGGATAATTATTTATTTTATGAAACCTATGGTACATGTGGTTAAAGAGGTAGTCTCAAAGTTGCAAAATAACAAATTATTGTTTTCTTCTTCTGAAATGTAAAGATTATGGGCAACAAAGCCTGTTTACAAACATGCTCCGAAAATTTGGCCAAATAACTTTAATTATCATTCGTGGGTTTGTTTTGGTGAGGAACCTGTTTCGGTGGTTACGTCGTTTGTGCGCACCAGTACGTACATTTGAAGATTTTTAACATTGTTGACTTTTGCATAGGAACAGTAAACAAATGTCTGTCATATTCACGAAGATGTTCGTAAAATTAAGGTTAAGACGAGCAAAGAAAGAAAATGTTTGTTTTTTTCATTTTATTTGCTTAACGACACCACTAGAGCACCTTGATTTATTAATCATCGGCTATTGGATGTCAAACATTTGGTGTTTCTGACATATAATCTTAGAGAGGAAACCCGCTACATTTTTCCATTAGTAGCAAGCGATTTTTGTTTACCATGCACCATACCACAGACAGGTTAGCACATACCACAGCCTTTGATATACTAGTCGCAGTGCACTGGCTGGGGCGAGAAATAGCTCAATCGGCCCACTGATGGGAATCGATCCTAAGCCGACACCGGGTCAGGCGAGCGATATACCACTGGGCTACGTCTCGTCCCAGGACAGTAACACAAAGTAAAGTTTGTTTTATTTAACGACGCCACCAAAGCACATTGATTTTTTTTTATCTTATCATCGGCTATTGGACGTCAAACATATGGTCATTCTGACACTGTTTTTTTTTTTTAGAGGAAACCTGCTGTCGCCACATAGGCTACTCTCTTACGACAGGTAGGGGGTAATAAATTAAGAATTTGTTTCGAAGATATTTATAAAGTAGAAACCCTGTGTTACCAGGTTCCTGCCTCGATACCAAAGTTTAGATGCGGACTGGTCGATATTAATAATACACTGCTGGAACAAAGGACAATCTTTTGAGTTGTCTTAACATTGAAAACGAATGTCACGTCATGCTTAAGTACCCTATTATATGCTGACATAACGTTGGAATTACACTCCGTAGAACTTAACGTTTTAATTATGATGAAGGAAGGAAATGGTTTATTTAACGACGCACTCAACACATTTTATTTACGTTTATATGGCGTCGGACATATGGTTAAGGACCACACAAATATTAAGGGAGGAAACCCACTGTCGCCACTTTATGGGCTACTCTTTTCGATTAGCAGCAAGGGATCTTTTATCTGCACCATCCCATAGACAAGATAGCCCATACCACGGCCTTTGATGTACCAGTCATGATACACTGGCTGGAGCGAGAAATAGACCAATGGACCCACTGACGGGGATCGATCCCAAACTGAAAGCTGGGCTACGTTGATTAAGATGACTGCACTGACATGCAGAAATTGTGTTTTATCTTGTTCTGTCCCGATATTTGTATCTTAGCTGACAAAACCTGCCATAGAATTCTTCAATATCGATAATCCCTTTTACGAGTATATACTATGAGATGATTTATGTATAATATTTTAATTATATATCTTATTGTTTGATTTATGCTGCTATTGTTTTAACTGTACTATATTGGGTTGTTAACTTTATTTGTCTTTTATATATTTTTAGCGAATAGTCTCTCATAACTCAGTATAGAGTGGCTCATTACAATTTTATAATTTATATTGCTTATATTTATTATATGCTAATTTTAGTATGTTGTAATGAGGTGACACTTTATAAACCATCTGTCTGTCTGTCTGCCCGAGCAACCCACTCATACACGCAGAACATTTCTTAATACCTTTTTTCTATGATTTTCAAATACTGTAATTTGAAAGAAAACTTAATTTTAAAAACTAATTTTATCTGTTCTCAGCTGTACTGCTGTCTTGTTATTAAACTCACATGACTGTCACGGCGTCTGCTGGAACAACCCTATTTACAGATACTTGCCAAAATACGTATGGTCCTTATGGTCCATGGGCCAGAGCATGGAATTTAACGAATTGGCATCACCTAAGCGAGCAAATTCTCATGGCGTTTTTTGACTAGCCCTTTGTCTGTAGTAAATAAATTAGTATGATACACTTTTGTAAGGAGCAGCTTTTTGGTGGATGTCACCCCATGAACATAGTGAGGCGAGGACAAATTCTTTACAATATTTTGGGGTAGGGATAACAAAATGTATCATAACTTTACAACCAATGGATATAGCCACACACATTAGCAAACAAAATGTTTATATTAAAACCGTCTACAAACTGATATATCATGTATACAAATTGGTATAATAATTAGGTCACCATAGGTCAAAAGGTTTTGTTGATTTTAAAAATCCGACACATGGTACTACTGCTTCGTGTATGAGGAACATATTTCAACTCAACTGCCTTCAATTTGAATTATGGACACCCTGTGAGTAATTAAAGGGGTCAATATTAAATTGTTTTTAAAAAATGCGCCTTTACAACAAACGGCAGAAAATCATATTTACAAAACTAACATAAAAGTGTGTAAAACCCATATTACTTTGCAAGCAGTCAACAGATCCTTACACACTACCAGTATCAATTTGAAAATATTTTACCATTGCCTTAGATTTCAACTTTAAAAAGGACCATTTGTCCAAGATACGTTATGGTCGCCATAATGGATTTCCAAGATGGTCGCCATGCAAAATTCTATTGATACCAATACCTCAGAACCCATACCACCTAGGCTCGTAGTTTAAAAAAAAAAATCTAACTTCGAGTTTTGAGGGTACTGAATGTAGTTATATCATTCACAATATTACTAGATAGATTTTGTTTATAAAAGAAATGAAATATATAGACAACGTGTTGAGGAACAATGCTGCAATGACTATTGTGAGTCTTAGCATCTTTCTGCTTTTGTATCATTCTGTTCTCATAAAAAAGTGGAACATGTTATAGTTATGATACATCTTGTTATCTCTACCCCCCAAATATACGCGAATTGACCTCACCTTATTATGTCTATGGGGTGATTATGATATCCACCAAAAAGCTAATCCTTAGAAAAGTCTTTCTTACAAACCCGTTGGTGAGAACACCATGCATTATTTTTGATAACACATGGGTTGCTAACACACTTACTACCGAAACTGGTCTATCTATGACACATTCCCATACACGTGTGTTAACAATTTCAAGACATACGACTGGCTGCTCCTAGGTGATGACCAGGTCACCAGTGTCATGCAGCCAATGAAAAACAACACGGTGGAAATAGATTACACTGTGATGTATAGTTAGCCTGACAATCATGTGTCTGTGACGCGTAAGTTAGCTACACGTGCAACGGCTGTAAATAACTTTTAGTCGAAAAAGATGTTAAAATGTGTTTAAAACTTGGTTTTTGAGGATATGTAAGAAATATAATAATACATTCGTATCTAACGGCCACTCATGTACTAGTATTTATATCATACTAATGTATTAACTACAAGCATAGGGCTATTATAAAAACACCATGAGATTTTGCCCGCCCAGGTGATACCAATTTCGGCTCTGGCCCATGTTTTAACATAAACATCTTTCTGGATATCTGTTTATATATTTATTAAAATCAGAATGCAACTTATATTTTTAACCAAACAATTTTACCATTATGACCATTCATTTGTTCAACTTATAACACGATTGCAAGATATTAGATTTGTTATATTCGTTTTCCAAAAATGTTGTCTGTTAACATTGGTTCTCGAAAACTCCATTTGGTAATTTGAATTAAACAATTTAAAATAATTTTTATATAGCACTAAACGGATAACTCACCGAAACAGGTAACGTAGTCAAGGCTCGACCTTAGCAGTAGCCCATATTTTTAATATACCGGTACTTCATATTTTTAATATACCAATACTTCATATTTTTAATATATCAGTACTTCATATTTTTAATATACCGGTACTTCATATTTTTAATATACCAATACTTCATATTTTTTAATATACCTGTACTTCATATTTTTAATATTTTTAATATACCGGTACTTCATATTTTTAATATACCGGTACTTCATATTTTTAATATACCAATACTTCATATTTTTTAATATACCTGTACTTCATATTTTTAATATACTGGTACTTCATATTTTTAATATACCGGTACTTCATATTTTTAATATACTGGTACTTCATATTTTTAATATACCGGTACTTCATATTTTTCTCCAAAGCTCTGTTTACGGCGTCTGGCGACACGTTACAATTGTTATATTTTTGATATTGATTATGCAAAGATTATTATGTGGGATCGATTAATTTGCAGTTGTTTTTTATTATCACAAATAAATGCAAAATTAGCAAAACACGACTCTTACAACTTTGGAGTATGTACTTTTAAAACAAAACAACGAATCGTCATTGTAAGCTTTTAAAACTGATTTTGTATGTGTGTGTAAAAGAGAGAGAGAGAGAGAGAGAGAGAGAGAGAGAGAGAGAGAGAGAGAGAGAGAGAGAGAGAGAGAGAGAGAGAGAGAGAGAGAGAGAGACACACACACACACACACACACACACACACACACACACACACACACACAATAAACAGATACGGTTCACGTGACGTCTGTACATTTGGAGTTGTTAAGAAAATATTTGTATTTTGTCCTAAAAACTCAATCTTGCTCAAATCATTATCCACTCAAAAAAGAAAGAAAGAAATGTTTTATTTAACGACGCACTCAGCACATTTTATTTACGGTTATATGGCGTCAGACATATGGTTAAGGACCACACGGATTTTGAGAGGAAACCCGCCGTCGCCACTTCATGGGCTACTCTTTCCGATTAACAGCAAGAGATCTTTTATTTGCACTTCCCACAGGCAGGATAGCACAAACCATGGCCTTTGTTGAACCAGTTATGGATCACTGGTCGGTGCAAGTGGTTTACACCTACCCATTGAGCCTTGCGTGGCACTCACTCAGGGTTTGGAGTCGGTATCTGGATTAAAATTCCCATGCCTCGACTGGGATCCGAACCCAGTGCCTACCAGCCTGTTGACCGATGGCCTAACCACGACGCCACCGAGGCCAGTCCATTATCCACACAAGACAAATATTGTCAAAGTATCAAGCAATAAATTAGGGATGCAATTGCCTAGGTATAAATAAATCGAAGTGTTATATTTCGTGTTATTATACACGTGTCTGTTCAACTGGGTTATGGTTACCTGTCAGAGAAAACAGAGAACAATTGCGTAACTAGGATGGGGTAGGGGAGGGGGCACGAGGCTCCCAAAACACACCCTTTTCGTCCCACCGTTTATATATATATTTATATATATGTATATATATATATATATATATATATATATATATATATATATATATATATATATTTCTTTCGCTCCGCAACATGACTCGTAGTCAGTGTGATTGCCATCCTCACACAATGTGGATGGCCCTCCAACATAAAATCCTGATTACGCCATTGATAGAAGATGCTACACAAATATCCGTTAGAATCAATTCTTCTTCGTCGTCGAGTCACAAACTTGAGTTATCTACCCATTTGGATGACCAAAATATGGAAAAGTATGCGAGAAAATGTAATATTTTTGAGGTGTGATTTTTGGCTGGGGAGCTGCTTTGTATGCTAAATTGTTACACTGGGTTTGACAGGGAAGAGGATGCAGTTATGTGCATTTTGTTTACACTGGATACTGCATATTGTCCCCCACAGCACTTTGAAGTGATGAAACAATGGTGTAAAATGCACATAAATGGGTGTGATTTTGTCCCTTAGCACAAGTGTGTTTGTTTAAAATTGAGATAACGCAAAAAAGAGATGGTCGTCCTTTTGAGTATTTGAGTATTGAGCAACAGGCAGGTAACGTTTCTTGTGAAATGCAAATGGTCTAGTTTGTATTAATAAAATTACTACAGCCACTGGGGATATTTGAGAAAACGTAGTGTAATTAATTGGGATCTGTTGCCCTCTACGTGAATAAGCTATGTATATATTTATTTATGTATATAATGGATCAACTTTCCGGTCACATAGGAAAATACCGCTGTCTGGTTCATGTCTCCTTTGGTACTCCAAAGCATATCAGCCAATTTTGTTTCGTTCGGCCAAGAGTAGCCCATGAATGGCGACAGCGGGTTTCCTCTCTCAATATGTGTGTCGTCCTTAACGATATGTTCTACGCCATATAACCGTAAATAAAATATGTTGAGTGCGTCGTTAAATAAAACATTTCCTTTCCTTTCCGTTCGGCCATGCAGTGCGTTAGGTTGTACTATACTATATAAAATCCCATAGGCGACAATGTTAACAAATTAATCAAACTTTGAACCATAAATATGAATACTTAAACCTCTCCACCAAACTAGTTTTTCACAAAATTGTAGTACTCAGTTTTACAGGTATCCCATGCATGTTTCAAGCAGAGACCACAATTAATTTCGCTATATGTTTCTATATAGCCTTAGTGGCTATAACATTTTTAAAAAAATTTAATATCAGCAGGCCCATGGATTTGTGTATGCCTGCCTGGGGGACACATACCCTGTAAAGGACAACCCCTGTTGTCCAGCTCTTTCTCCCAGGATACTGATTTAAACAAACACACCCACTAAACCTGGCCGGAGTACACCCATTTTACATAAAAAACACTACTTTTGCATGGGCCGGAATTACCACAAACAAGTCTTCAACGTCAACAAGTTACACATGTTTGCAAACTACATGCTCTCCCCTGTCAACTTCAGTCGAATAGTTGCCACTTCATAGCTGTCTGCCATGAAATAATCACAGTCAAACAGCAGACTACTTGCCCGGACTTAATATAGTTGTCTGCTCGTATTTCTCCAGGTTAGTGGCGGGACGTAGCGCAGCGGTAAAACGCTCGCTTAATGCGCGGTCAGTCCAGTATTGACTCTCGTTCCAGCCAGTGCACAACGACTGGTTTACCAAAGGACGTGGTATGTGCTATCTTGTCTGTGGTATGGTGCATATAAAAAAAAACGTTGCTACTATGGATACGTATAACGGGTTTCCTCTCTGAGACTATATTATGTCAAATTACCAAATATTTTGTTAAACAAAAGAAACATTTTGTTTGGTCTGTGGTGGTGAAATTGCGGAACGTTCTCTTTGTGATAGTTTTTTTAAATGTTGTTTTTCTTAAGAATGATTTTAAAACGTATTGAATGAGAGAAAGTGAGTTGGACACATTTTAAAACCAATTGTATGGCTAATGGTATCTAGCGGATACGAGTATAGTATAATATACATTTTTGTTTACATATTGTCAAGAAACAAGGTTAAATGGAATTTAAAAATATTTTTCAATTACTAGTATAATTTATTTATGATGATTACACTTACACTTGTAGCATATATGTCGCAGACAGCAGTTGATTTCAATCATGTTAAAAATTAACATTATAACTTGTTTAGAACATTCAGAACATTCGGAAATTATGCACATTCCCGCATTATTTTCGAAGAATCCTCTGTTTACAGAAAGAGTCACATGATATGAATTCAAACAGTCTACCGACCCCAAGAAAATGTACAAGATACGTGGGTTTTTTTAAGTCTTGGTTGTGTCATCATCATCATCATCATCATTTCCTGTCGTGCCTAATGTCATTTAGGGCAGCAACGAAGTTCCTCCACGCCGGTCTATCCCTTGTCAATCTCTCCATGGTGCCCCAAGTTGTGTACTAATTAATATTATTTGTAATTTTTATTTTTAATTGCATGTATGTGTGGTGACACGACATACAACCCGATATTTAATTTGTGTTGTGACGGACACGTCGTAAACAGACCCGGCCCATTCGCATCATGCTGTGGACCCGAGAGTTATAATACCATAATTGAGATGTGCTGTCAAGAACACGTTGTTTCCAAAAACAGCCCAAAATCCGCGTGTTGTGGCAGCCAAGTCTACGATCCCCCGTTAAATCGGTGTTCCAATGGTTTTATTTACTAAGATTACATGTTTAAAAAAACAAAATTGCACCACATTGAATTATGAAGCTTACCAGGTACTTCACGTCGTTAGTAAATATACAGGACGACATGTTAACACTATAGACGATTTAACATCCTTTTGATGATTTTGTTGTAAAATGTAGTCGTGAAATTACCAGTTAATAATAATTCTAACAAATACTAAAAATCACGTAGTAAAATTTATGCTGATGTTGTTACGTTTCTATGTCTTGGTAAACGAATTGCGGGACGTAGCCCAATGGAAAAGCGCCCGCTTGATGCGCCATGGGCAGATCCAGGAAATATTTTTAGGGGGGGACCAAAAAAGAAGGGCACATTGACTCGTCAAAAGGGCACCTTACTACAAGTTTTGATATTTACAATTAATATGAATTCCTACAGTTCTACGTCATAATATACTAGCAATAATGAAGTAAATTGGCGTCACTCGCGTTAGAACCTCAATGGGGCCCCATTGAGACTCAATAACACAGACACATATCTGCAAGCTTGCGCATGTACACGAAAATCTTGATTTCATTTATCTACAATATAATTATTGTTTACTTAAAAAAAAAAAAATTCTACAAACAAAAAGGGCACTTGGACATTTTGAGGGCACTTGAACAATTTGGGGGTGGGGACGCGTCCCCCTGGTCCCCCCCCCCCCCCCCCCCCTTGGATCCGCCCATGTGCGCTGTCGCTCTATGATCGATTCCTGGACATACTCATATAGGGAAATATAGTTTAAAAAGTTAAAATTTGGTTTGTTTAACGACATCACGAGAGCACATAAATTTATTTATCATCGGCTATTGGATGTCAAACATATGGTAATTTTGACATATAAATCTTCGAGAGGAAACCCGCTACATATTTCCATTAGTAGCAAGGGATATTTTATATGCACCATCCCACAGACAAGAAGATAGTACATACCACGGCCTTTGCTATACCAGTCGTGGTGTACTGGCTGGAACGAAAAATAGACCAATGGGCCCACCGACGAGAGTCGATCCTAGACCGACCGCGCATCAAGCGAGCGCTTTACCATTGGGCAGCGTCCCGTCACAACCACGCACGTACACAAACCCTTTCCCCAAATACAGGAAATGCGCCCCCCCCCCCCCCCCATGATATTATTTAATAAACGTTGTTATCCTGTGACCTGATTACCCCTAAGTGTTATTATGTCACTGCCTAATAACACAAATGTTGCTAGTATGATAACCTTGGCGTTGCTATGTCTTATCAGGTCACTAGGAAATGAGTTGTGCGCATGACGGATGTTTGCTCAGGGTTTTCAGGTAGGTCGGTTCCTCATTTTTCGAACATCCATTTACAGCAACAATTGTTGAACTGCATAAGTAAATATTTCCAGTAACACCCCGTAACATCAAATTACCTCTTATTTTCTCCCACATTCACCCCAATTCGGAACTAGGCAGCGTTTTGAATTAAATATTTTGAAACAAAAAAGCAAGTAGCTTCCTGGAAATAATGTTTACACTTGAACAGCATCTGATGTCACTGTCACTAGCAGCCAGTGATGTGGATCTTCTTAGGTCACACATAATCTTGCGTTTATTTTTACAGAAAAAGGTACACAAATTGTAATGTGACACAACATACTTTGAAATATAATCAAAGTATTTTATTTAAAATTTGGAAACATAACGTTTCGGCTGGCTATGCCATTCCCAAGATGGCCTAAGATTAGAGATTAAAATCCGGAAATTTGTCCGCGCAAGTAGTCGGCTGTTTGACTGTGATTATTTCATGGCAGACAGCTATGAAGCGGCAACTATTTGACTGAAGTGACAGGGGAGAGCATGTAGTTTGTAAACATGTGTCACTTGTTGACATTGAAGACTTGTTTCTGGTAATTCCGGCCCATGCAAAAGTAGTGGGTTTTTTGTGTGTGTAAAATGGGTGTACCACCGGCCAGGTTTAGAGGGTGTGTTTGTTTAAACCAATATGCTGGGAGAAAGAGGTGGACAACAGTGGTTGTCCTTTTCAAGGTACTTGTCCCCCAGGCAGGCAAAGGTACATACAAAAATCCACGGGCCTGCTGACATTAATAAAAAACGTTATAGCCACTAAGGCTATATAGAAACATATAGTGAAATTAATTGTGGTCTGTAGCCTGATGCTTTCGGCCACCTACTATTATCAGACTTCTTGTAGTACTTTCTACACAAGAACACTACTAATTTCTATACAGCTTTTGACTGACTGAAATATATTAAATAGGGGTGCAACGATACATCAAGACCGAATTGCTATATATTGCGATATAACAAACCGTATTGCAATGTGTACTGCGATACAACTGAAATTATTTAAAGTTAATATTTGTGGGGTTTTAAAAAAAAATGAAAACAGAAAGGATAAACGTTTTAATGAACTTCATTAGTTTCAGTTTGTCATCAGCATATCTACCACTTCAGGATTCAATGCTGCCCTCAATGTTGTTACAATGTCACCAAATGTAAAATACCTGTAAGAAATCAAGTGGTTCATTCTAGGATATACCACCTCCGAAAGTCGATGTACCTACTGTAACGTTGTTTACGTGTATTCATAAAGTGTCACGGTTTGTAAATATTGATGACGTACACATAGAAGACGCCGGGTGGTTTAATTTGGGTGAATTGGAAGAAATATTCTGACCAGAAAATGACCCTGAAGAATACTCTCCAGACGATATAGCAACGCTTGCTGCATCGGCCTCTTCAAGCAGAATTTCAACTAACAATCGTCATGTTGAGTGAAATCAGCTGATCGAGAATGTACAGTCACTGACAGCAGACGACACCAATACAGTGGCGTAGCGTGGGCGGGGCCACCGGGGCTGTTGCCATGAACGCAAAATGATGGACTGATGGAAGGGACTCAGGGACTGCTAACGGTCTACTAGTTAGGGGGCGCAATACTTGCCTTGCCCCGGGCGCTGGCAACCCACGCTACGCCACTGCACCGATAACTCACGCTTTGCCAACCTTGATTCAACTGACAAACAAAAACGCAAATATTCAAAAATTCTACAACAAATTGATGAAAATATTGATCCCTTAAGTGCACCTAGCAGTGAAAAATCATCATGTGAACCCCAAATTAGAAACGCGACAAGTGAAACCCTTTACCCGATCATGGCCTCTCAAAGTGTTCAAACGAACTTGCAAAACACGAATATTACAACAAACACAGACTTATTCAAATAACACCTACCATTAACATGACAGGCTGTAGAGTTGAAATTCGCAACCATTATGACACAACAAATATGAAGTAGCAACGCAGCACAATAAATAAAAAACTAATATATCCAAATCTGTTTGATCGACAAACACTTTTACAAGTTTACATTTCAGACCGTTCTATACTGCAGGGCATTTTAAATGTTATGTTCTTCCATATTAAAAGTGGTTTATTGGTATTGCTTTCAGTTTAAAGCATTATGTTGGTTCAAATACACAATAGTATTTTTCATATAACTAGTTTTGAAAATTTACTTCCAATTTCGTTATCTCCATGATGGACTCGATTGACGTCATTCAGTTACAGTCACGTTTGACAAATGTGGAAGAGTAACTTCGGACAATTTCGTGAATAAAAATATTTGGCTATTTATATTACATTAAAAATAAAACATATAATAATTTACAGAAAATAGAATAAAAGAAGGTAAAAGGTATTTTACAATGGAGACGCGGCTCGGTGGTCATCCGTCAATCCACCGTCAGTTAGAAATATCACCTCTCGAAGAAGGTAAAAGGTATTTTACAATGGAGACGCGGCTCGGTGGTCATCCGTCAATCCACCGTCAGTTAGAAATATCACCTCTCGAAGAAGGTAAAAGGTACTTTACAATGGAGACGCGGCTCGGTGGTCATCCGTCAGTCCACCGTCAGTTAGAAATATCACCTCTCGAAGAAGGTAAAAGGTACTTTACAATGGAGACGCGGCTCGGTGGTCATCCGTCAATCCACCGTCAGTTAGAAATATCACCTCTCGAAGAAGGTAAAAGGTACTTTACAATGGAGACGCGGCTCGGTGGTCATCCGTCAATCCACCGTCAATTAGAAATATCACCTCTCGAAGAAGGTAAAAGGTATTTTACAATGGAGACGCGGCTCGGTGGTCATCCGTCAATCCACCGTCAATTAGACATATCACCTCTCGAAGAAGGTAAAAGGTATTTTACAATGGAGACGCGGCTCGGTGGTCATCCGTCAATCCACCGTCAATTAGAAATATCACCTCTCGAAGAAGGTAAAAGGTAGTTTACAATGGAGACGCGGCTCGGTGGTCATCCGTCAATCCACCGTCAGTTAGAAATATCACCTCTCGAAGAAGGTAAAAGGTATTTTACAATGGAGACGCGGCTCGGTGGTCATCCGTCAATCCACCGTCATTTAGAAATATCACCTCTCGAAGAAGGTAAAAGGTATTTTACAATGGAGACGCGGCTCGGTGGTCATCCGTCAATCCACCGTCAATTAGAAATATCACCTCTCGAAGAAGGTAAAAGGTATTTTACAATGGAGATGCGGCTCGGTGGTCATCCGTCAATCCACCGTCAATTAGACATATCACCTCTCGAAGAAGGTAAAAGGTATTTTACAATGGAGACGCGGCTCGGTGGTCATCCGTCAATCCACCGTCATTTAGAAATATCACCTCTCGAAGAAGGTAAAAGGTATTTTACAATGGAGACGCGGCTCGGTGGTCATCCGTCAATCCACCGTCAATTAGAAATATCACCTCTCGAAGAAGGTAAAAGGTATTTTACAATGGAGATGCGGCTCGGTGGTCATCCGTCAATCCACCGTCAATTAGACATATCACCTCTCGAAGAAGGTAAAAGGTATTTTACAATGGAGACGCGGCGAGGTGGTCATCCGTCAATCCACCGTCAATTAGACATATCACCTCTCGAAGAAACAAATGGAAACAGGTGATCTCCTAAATGTACTGAATATACGTTCAGATGGTACCAGGGATGGAGGAAATAAAACTGTCAAAGACAAAGGAATAATAATAATAATAATAAATAATATAAATGTATGTATAAACTGTAAAATTTGAAATGTAATATTTGCCAAATAGCGTAAAAAACCCAAACATTATGGTGGCGTTTGTTTGCTTTTATCTTGAATCATGAACGCGGAACGATAAACATCAAAACATAAAAGAAAACCAAAACAAAAAGACGTTTGAACACATCATCTAAAAATATCAAAATCAAATTGTGTACATTTAACATAATGGAATAAATCAAAAAGGAACAAAAGGTATGAATTTTATATGTATATATGTACGAGCATTCAGTACCGACAGTGTGTCCAGAAAATTAATAATAGATGACACTGTTGCGGCGTTTTACAGCTTGAGCTAGCACGTGTTTCTAAAGACTAAACGATTTTATAACGTAGTCAGACAGACAGAAAGACACAGAAAGACAAATATTAAAGTCTCACCTGATGTACATAGAGGATAATAAACGAGTTACCAGTTATTATCAAATTTATGTCCCGAGTGAAATAATTTTCAGTTGTCACGAGTTTTAGACAGTGGATAGCAGCTGTTCTTTATGTTTCAGCATATCGCAATGAATAGTATAGCATACTGTCTACACTACGAGTATAAATAGCAAACTCAGTGGAGTCTTGTCATTCAAAAATATATACTTTGAATTTAACACACACACACACACACACACACACATACAACACACACACACACACACACACACACACACACACACACACAGACTATGTGACAATTCTAAGGAGTGAGAAAAATAAAAGGGCGAAACAATGTGTTTAAGCCCACAATGGAGATCTCTGGAAGCTTTTTAACACACTGTTAGAACAAGAAAGGAAAAGGGCAATTGACTTACTTCAGATGATGAAATGGTATTTACTTTTTATCTTAACATATCGTATGGTTTCAATGGAAACACACTTCCCAAACAGCTTCTTCATAAAGGAGACCATATAAGGATAAACTGCATAAATGCAAGGGTCATCACGTTGTAAGAACAAGTTCAATGCTATGAACAGTGGAAGAAGTTGAAAATGGGCAGAATTTTGAAAAGCCAAAAATAAAAAGAATTGACTGCTCGTCCGAATATTTATATAATTTGAAGCATTTTAGAAGGACAGTCCAAAAATAAATGAGAGAAAGAAGAGAGGATCGGACTATTTAATAATATTAAAAAAGAAAGTAATTTCGACATAAAATTTTGAACGAAGGTCTAAAAGTTTAAAATCCGATCTATATGTGCACGTGAGTGGCCTCGTTAAGGCCGTTTGGGTGCACAGCTTATAGGACGAGATGGGTCAATAGACGTTGAAGGTGTAGTTCTGTGCTGAAATACAGATCTTGAGAAGCCGGATCCGTCTGAACGAGAGAGAGAGAATCAGACTAGGGTATAGTGCAGTCGTCATGGGTTGGTATAGTGGTGCGGACTGGCCCGACTCCGGAGGATACGAGATGGTATCACTATAAAGCAAAGTAAAATCTAGAACAAAGTAGTAGGGGCCGACCCCGCTTCCTATTTCTTCTTAGAGTGAGGCGGTCAATCATCCAGTGCTGCCAGGACAGGCTTGGACTTGTAGAGACTAAACGCGAACAACCGTGGCGTTCTGCAGAATGGCCATCATACGAGTCACGAAAAAACCAGTCGACATAGTCAGTCAGAGAAATGACGCGGAGGCAAGGAATCTCGCTAAAAAAACCTGGTGGTGTAGCCTGTCGAAACGAGAAGCGTTCTAGCGTTCAATCAGTTCCAATGGCCGCATTACATCCCAGTAGAAAACTTCATTTCGCTGACAAAAACAACGAAATGAAGGATCCCCAAGTCGAGCACACGAAAGCACGTGCAGTGTGCACAAGCGAAACAAACACGTCTTACCGCGTCGAGCTCCAGACTGGGAATCTTACTGCAGATATGGAATTATTATTGTATACACTGGTGTCCGGTTTCTCGCCTTCCGAGATCGGACTGCGGTTTCGACATTTTATTTTAAAAAAAACAAACGATTACAATGCTAATCATAGGCGTACAGGCTCCCATTTTTGTAAGGGGGCATTGCTGGCTTTTGCCCGAATTCATTTAATTTTGCCCGAATCAGGATAACAAAATTTCTATTCGCAATACTGCCAGACAGCTATATATGGTTGCAAACGAATCACTACGCATTTTTATATGGATTACAACCTATTTTGAGGGTAGAATGATGGAAATACATGGCCGAAAATCTGAATACTTTTTGCCCGAATTTGAGGTTTTGCTACAGCACTAGGGGGGTGGGGGTGGTGGTGCATGTGTATGTATATGGGGACATTTATATCTCAGTGACATCAAGTTTGAGTCCTGTATCACACCATACTATGACCCTCAAATAAACGTGCGTTTAATATAAAAGACTAAACAAATATGTATACTGAACATTGTTACACTACTACAGAAATGTTACAAATAAATAAATTTGCCTGTGCTATTTATTCTTATTATACAATTCAAAACAAATATATTTTGATGTACATTCAGTTGTATACAAAAAATCCACCCCTCCCACTAAAGCAATTTTTTGTTATGTTTTTTTAAATATTTTTTCCAGGTGACCCCATAAACTTTGCTAACAAATTCTTGCACACTCACTTGTTACCGATTATTCAATTTGGTGAGGTAAAAATAAATGTCAGATGATCATTATATTTATTACAGGTCTAGCTCTGGGTGAATAGAAAAGTTTGAGCTTAAAACATTGCAGAAAACCTTTTATTTTCTAACAAATATCAATGATCACCAATTATTTTTAAAATTTGTTTTTCATCTACTGGCGTCAGTGGACTAGTGGTTATCCCATTTGGCTCAAGGCTGGCACATGAACAGGAGGCAAATGGGGAGTTTTCATTCAAGTACACGCTCCAAACCAGAGCAAGTGACCCGCTAAGCTCAGTTGGTACATATACGTGCAAAGCCATATGCACTAGTTTCCCCAGAAGGACTGAACATCCAAAAATACCTCATTATTCATATCTGCCAAAATATTAATTAAATTTATACTCCATTAGCACAGAGCGTGTTGTGTCACGTTCTATGAATGAACTCTTCTGAATGGTGGGCGTTTAATTCTGTCGATATAACTCTTGCATGAGTTGCTTCCGTCAAAGGATCGAATCCCGTCGGTGCACCCATTCATTTTGTTATGTTTTTATTATTATTATTATTTTTTTTTTTTTTTTGTGTGTTGCTTCTGCTTTTCCCCCGTCCTAACCAGTGTCCCATGACTGGGATATCAAAGGTCCGTCTTATGTGCTGTTCTGTCTATGGGAAGTGCATATAACATATTTTCTCTGTCAGTGGAAAAAGTGTAATAGGTTTTGTCAATGTCTATGTGTAATAATTATCGTACGTTTGACTTCCAGTAGCAGATGAGTAATTAATCAACGTGCTCTAGTGTTGTCGTTAAATTAAACATGTTTTAAGATCGGTAAAAATTACTTTTTTTTCTTATATTGAGAAATTCCGGTTAGAATAAGAATGAAAACTTGAATTTAATATCATGGCGTCTGTTTTCTTCAAACCCCCCCCCCCCCCCCCCCCCCAAACACATACATAACAAAATAACAAAAATATGCTGAAATTAAAAGAAGAAAAAAAGTATCACGTACTAGATTAAGATATGTTTGTAATGTAGATATCATCTTTACAGCAGAATTTTTTTTTATTTAACTTATATTTTTGAACCAATTTATCTGCATTTAGTATTAAATGGCAGAACCACATTAAATGCAGGGGTCAAAGCATATCTATCCCGCTCTATAATAATATTTAAACTGGTAAACTAGAAATAAGTATACATTATTTTCCTAAACAAAAATAAATCACCATTGTCAATTGGCTTCCAAAACACTCCCCCGCCAACCCCGCCCCCCCCCCCCCCCCCCCAAAAAAACAACAACAACAAAAAACGCCTTTAACGCCTGTTTCGTGTTGTCAAACTGGGGACCGCTCTATAGTCCAAAGGTTCAATGATCCAAAGGTTCAATAGTCCGAAGGTTCAATAGTCCGAAGGTTCAATGATCCGAAGGTTCAATAGTCCGAAGGTTCAGCAGTCCGAAGGTTCAGTAGTCCGAAGGTTCATTGATCCGAAACACTGTACTCCGTGAATATAGGCTAATGTTTTATTACGTCTTATATGTATGTGGTATAAATAGGGCGTTATATGTTAACATGTATTTTATCCTTTATTATTTGGATAATGAAAATGACATTTTGTTCACATCATGCCCAAACACCACACATGTTTACTAGCATATAGCTTTGGAACATGAAACATATTTTGATTTTTCTTCAGTAGTCTCTCAAGTCTTGGTATAGTTTCTTTTAGACGTTCGTATATTTATTACAACACATATTACTGAAAACACAAATGGACACGTGCTAACCCATTTATTGTAATAAAGGTGCAGTTGTGCTTTTATTTTGCATTAGTATTGGATATTATAACCGGATATAGGAGCTTTAACTTTTGGATTTCAATAAAATAATTTTAATTAAAAACTGACATTTCTTTTTTGTCAACTCATGTATTATATTACTGGCCTATCCAGGTGTGGCCTGTATTATACTACTGGCCTATCCAGGTGTGTCTTATGTTTTCAAATATCCACTTGTAAAAGGAGAATTATTTTTGTTATATTATTTATATAAATATATATTAATAGCATCATCAAGCGTTCAAATCGTGACCACTGTAGAATGTTCTTGTATAAACATAGAAAACTACATGAATGATGGTTACATACCGTTTAGCTTCCGAGTTGCTTCAAACCGCACCTAAGGAGCAAACATTGGCCTTGCCTGGGCAGGGGAAGGGGGATTATGCTCTCCCCAAGCACACATATCCCCCCCCCCCCCCCCCAACTACATTGTTAAAGGGACATTCCTGAATGTTCTGCATTGTAAGATATTTCCGACTAATAAAATATTTCTACGATTAAACTTGCACATTAAATATATTTTCTTGTTTAGAATATCAATGTCTGTATATTCAATGTGTTTCTGGTCGTCTTAATATTTGTAAGAAGCCCAAACTGGATTTTGTCTTCAAATAATTTCGTACGTACGAAAAAAACATATTTTAGGAAATACAATGAAATTTAACCTGTACACATATTAGAACGATCAGAAACACATTTAATATACAGGCACTAATATTTTATGCATAAAAATATATTTGATATGTAATTACAATCGTTAAAAAGTCTCTCTTAATCGATAACATCTTAAAAAGTGCAGCAAACTCAGGAATGTCCCTTTAATGTTTGTCTGTCACCCTATTAACATGGGGCCAAGTCATAGCTCAGTGATATAGTGCTCGTCTGATGCACGATCGATCCCTGCCGGTGGGTTATTGTTCATTCCAGTGTTCCACAACTGCTGTAACAAAGGCCGTGGTATGTAATGTCATGTCTGTTGGATGGTGCAGTAGCCCATGAAGTGGTGGCAGCGGGTTTCCTGTCTCTCTATCTGTGAGATCCTTAACCATACGCCCGACGTCATATAACCGTAAATGAAATGTTTCTTCCATTCCTTCCTTCACTATTGACAGTCTCAAAAACAGTGTGGTTGACCCTCCATGACATTGTGGTCCCCCACCAATATAAAATCCAGGCTACGTCAATGGGAGCGAACGCGAGATGAATACAATTGTAAACGAAACGCAAGATAAATGGTATCTAGCTGACACAAGAGCTGGAGACACGAGTGTAGAATTATTTTTCTGACATATCGTTTTCTTTAAAATACAGGTTTAAGAAAAATTAAAACGTATTCTGAACCAAGTTATATACGGCGCTCGCGTTTACGTAATATACACAGAGGTACGCTTAGTGATTACTGTAAACAGTTCACATTTGTTTAGTGCATTTGACACTGTTCTTTTGCCATTCTTCGTGATTATAGTTAGGTCTATAAACCTTCGGACTATTGAACCTTCGGACTTTTGAACCTTCGGACAGTAGAGCTGTAACTATGAAACTCATTAACAACTAATTAGAGCAGCATGGTGCTTATTAGGTGTGCCCATTAGTAATATCCTACAAGACGATCGCACTGTGTGTTTTTTTATGTTTTAAAGTAGGAACTGAATAATGTGTCCTTCGGGAATATTATAAACAGGATCGCACCTGGTTCGAAAATAAAATAAGGAAGGAAGTAAATGTTTTATTTAATGACGCACTCAACACATTTTATGTACGGTTATATGGCGTCAGACATATGGTTAAAGACCACACAGATATTGAGAGAGGAAACCCGCTGTTGCCACTTAATGGGCTACTCTTTTTGATTAGCAGCAAGGTATCTTTTATATGCACCATCCCACAGAGAGGATAGTACATACCACAGCCTTTGTTACACCAGTTGTGGAGCACTGGCTGGAAAAATAAAATAAATACTACCGCACCCTTAAAAAACAACCCAACAACACCTGACAGACATAAATAACAAAAACAAAACAACAACAAATATAACAAAAACATTCATCCCCCAAAAATATCCACTCCCCAAAAGCAAAACACCAAAATTAAAAAAAAAAAATTCACTCAACAATACCCTACCAACGCCCCCCGGAAAAAACTCACAACCCTCCCCCCAAAAAAAAAAAAAAAAAAAACAAAACACAAACAACAACAAAAAACAACAACAAAAAACAAAAAAAAAAAAAAACGCACCCCCCCCCCCCCCAAAAAACAAAAACAAAAAACACCCACAAAGCTAAGAGCAGTAAAAAGGCATCTTAGCAAAGATTCCAACAATATAAAAAGAAAGAAATGTTTTATTTAACGACACACTCAACACATTTTATTTACGGTTATATGGTGTCAGACATATGGTTAAGGACCACACATATACTGAGAGAAGAAACCTGTTGTAGCCACTTCATGGGCTACTCCTTTCGATTAGCAGCAAGGGATATTTTATATGCACCATCCCACAGACAGGGTAGTACATACCACGGCCTTTGATATACCAGTCGTGGTGCACTGACTGGAACGAGAAATAGCCCAATAGACGGGGATCGATCCCACACCGACAGCGCATCGAATGAATGCTGTACCACCACTGGGCTACGTCCCGCCCCCCCCCCCCCCCCAATGTAGAGTCTTCTTCGTCTAGAAGCAACAGCGCAGTTTTAAACTTTACAAAGACAGTTTTTGTCTATTAGGTAAAACCCCGAAAACAAACAAACCTATTTACTATTATATTACGTAACCATGGAGTAAACAATAGGGTCTTCACCACATAGACATAAAGGCATTTTTAGAGTAAAACTAAAACTAATACTTAACCTTATTGTTTTGGCTGGAACTGCTCATCTCAATTAAAATTAAACAGACTTTCCTGAGGTTTCGGCGATCGTTAAGGTGATGTCGACCAACAGAGACTTTTTAACGACTGTAATTACATATTAAATATATGTTTTCTAATTACAATATTAGAGGTTGTATATATAGAGAATAATAAACGAGTTACCAGTTATTATCAAATTTATGTCTCCAGTAAAATAATTTTCACACTGTCACGAGCTTTAGCAAGTGACAAGTGAAAATTAATTGACGAGGGACATAAATTTGGTAATAACGGGTACCGAGTGTGTTATTAGAATATAAGTTTAGCACTGAAACCAGAAAGATGTAAACGCAAACGCTTTATATTACTTGACGTCATTGTGCGTGTGTGTGCTTTGCCAAATCGTGATGACGTCATATTTAGTACAGACAAGGTGATTGGTTTGTTGGCGTCAAATCGTTCAATAGTAATGTGAGTGAGTGAGTAAAAGTTTTACACGTGCGTATATACCACGAAGGTTTCACGCACGCCTGGCACGGGCTTAATCTCTGACTTTCGCCAGTGACTAAGTCCGGGCCAGGAGGGGGGAGGGGTACGTTTGAGGTGGGCGGAATTTGGAATAAAAAATTTAGTGGTCGGTCAAAGACCTAAGTCCTAAAATCCTAGCGACATTCTACACTTCTACACATGTCCGGACTAAGAATATAAAACCAAAAGTTTTTGACTGCTCGGCCTAAAATGTTTTAAGGTGATTTGAGCAATTGATCGGGCACCAAAGTAAAGTGCGTTGGACTATTTATAAAAAAATAAACATAAGAATTTTGAGCCGCGGCCGAAATTTTTTAAAGTCCAACTAAGCCCAAAAAAAGAAAAAGGAGGTTGGCGTCTACTTTGGCGAGCCTGAAGATTCCCGGAGTAGAGGCAGGAGATGTTGGCGTCGTAGCAAAGTACGCACTACAGCACCGTAGTCGGGGCCGCAGACCGCCCGGATCATCTTGTGGATGTTCTTGTTGTCCAACTTGGCCGGAAGTATGACTTGGCGGTAGGTCTTGTCCCTCTGGTGCGTCACGACTACGGTGTCATGAGTTCCAAACATCTTGTTGTGGAGTTCGTATTTGCTGCCGTCCTCCAGGGATCTCCAGTCTGTGTTGAGGTGGCTGCCTCGTAGCTGCGTCGGGTCAGTCGTGTCCCCTGCATGTACTGGTGAAGTTGTTTATTCAGTCCGTTCACAGCGACGGTCCATTCGGACCCTTCAGGGGGAGCGACTACCGGGGCTGGTCTCTCGGCCTTGGCTGGCCGGTCGGTCGGTGATGTTGCCTTCCTTTTTTCTCCAACGGTGGTCGATCGGGCCGATGGCGAGGCGACTGGCTGTACCGGAGATACCGGCCAGTTCTTCCTGGGCCATGTGACGGTCGGTGATGGAGGGTCGTTGGGCGTCTCACACACCGCAGTGTTGAGCTCGTCCAGTTCGGTGGCCGACGGTTCCCATTGGGCTGGTCGCGTCGTCTCAGGTTGGACTAGGGGCGGCGTCGCAGAAGGGACCGCCAGCTTAGATCACCCCCGTGCCGCTCCTGGCGCAGGTTTCCTCTTCCTCCACTTCCGATTCCTTGTCGGTGAGATCGCGTCCCCGTACACCAAGGTCACGGAAGCCCGTGACCCGGTGTGCGTGACGCGATACTCACTCAGCTTTCCAAAACTGGCGAGCAGTCCCCCCAGGTGGGGGGGGGGGGGGGGGGGGGGTGGTAAGTCAAGAGCGCAGAGTTGAGTTGAAAAGCCTCTGAATGTGCACGTTAAACAATCAATCCAATCAAAAGCCTGACAGTCGTGCGCTACAACAGCTTGTTCTCTTATAGGATTAAACGATTTTCAATAGTAATGTACGTTAAACCAATGAATTATAATTTCTCAGTGAGAAATTATGATTTTTATTATTACCGTTATGAGTGCCTGCTGGGTTAAAGTTCATTTTATTTCCTAATATATATTTTTTTCATAGGTACTTAATTATTTGGAAGGAAGGAAATGTTTTGTTTAACGACACATTCAGCACATTTTATTTACGGTAAAGGCGTTGGACATATGGTTAAGGACTACACGGATATTAAGATCTAGGAAACCCGCTGTCGCCACTTCATGGGCAACTCTTGTTCGATTAGCAACATGGGATCTTTTATATGCACCATCGGCAGGATAGACAGGATATCACATACCACGACCTTTGATGTATCAGTCGTGGTGCACTGGCTGGAACATTATTTGGAGACCAAATCAAATTTGGACTACTTACAAATATTAAGGCATTGGCGGATCCAAAAGAAAGAAGTGTTTTATTTAACGACGCACTCAACACATTTTATTTACGGTTATATGGCGTCGAACATATGGTTAAGGACCACACAGATTTTGAGAGGAAACCCGCTGTCACCACTACATGGGCTACTCTTCCGATTAACAACAAGGGATCTTTTATTTGCGCTTCCCACAGGCAGGATAGCACAAACCATGGCCTTTGTTGAACCAGTTATGGATCACTGGTCGGAGCAAGTGGTTTACACTTACCCATTGATCCTTGCGGAACACTCACTCAGGGTTTGGAGTCGGTATCTGGATTAAAAATCCCATGCCTCGACTGGGATCCGAACCCAGTACCTACCAGCCTGTAGACCGATAGCCTGCCACAACGCCACCGAGGCCGGTTTGGCGGATCCAGTGTGTGAGTGTGT
The DNA here is from genome assembly GCF_016097555.1 of Gigantopelta aegis. Taxonomy (NCBI): domain Eukaryota; kingdom Metazoa; phylum Mollusca; class Gastropoda; order Neomphalida; family Peltospiridae; genus Gigantopelta; species Gigantopelta aegis. The sequence continues at coordinate 35,885,581 of NC_054707.1, read as the reverse complement.
GTGTGTGTGTGGGGGGGGGGGGGGGGTGACAGGGGTCCCGTGACCCACCCTCGTCCTTTAATGTGACCTTTTTAAATGGCTATTTTTTTTTAATTTATCATACACAGATCATTGGCGGATCCAGGGGGGGGGGGGAGGCGGGCGGGGGCGGTCACAGATTTATATACCCCCCACGTCCTTTGATGTACCTATTTCAAATGGCTTTTTAAAAATTATTATTCATAATCCACTAAACAAAGTAAAGGGTCAGATTTACGACGATGTATAATTTTTCATATCGTAAGCCGTATATTCACGTTCGCTGATTTTCGGCAATTGCCAACAACAGTTACTCATTCGGAAACAGTTTTTCCCCGCTTTAAAATTAAAAAAACATGCCACACCAGTGCCGAACTTTGCCTAACTCATGGGTTGAAAGGCATGACGCATTTGAAGTAATCACAGAACTATACCCGGCTATTATTACTTGCTTAGACGAGATGAGAACTTCACCGAAGGACTGTAATCGTGTCACCATCAATGGAAGGAAATGGTTTATTTAACGACGCACTCAACACATTTTATTTACGGTTATATGGCGTCGGACATATGGCAAAGGACCACACAGATATTGAGGGAGGAAACCCGCTGTCGCTACTTCATGGGCTAATCTTTTTGATTAGCAGCAAGGGATCTTTTATATGCAACCTCTCATAGAGAGGCTAGCACAAACCACGGCCTTTGATGTACCAATCGTGGTGCACTGGTTGGAGCGAGAAATAGCCCAATGGGCCCACTGACGGGGGTCGATCCCAAACCGATCGCGCATCAAGCGAGCACTTTACCACTGGGCTACGTCTCGCCCATGTCACCATCAGAGATGCTGGTTGTTATTTTCTTGCAATGACACAATTCGAATTCATCATGACACTCATTGTGACAATGTCCTGCATGGCATACATACGAATCTTGACCGTCTGTCTTCAGGGCAGATCAGTTGACAGCATGAAAGGCTGCCAACATAGTATTTCCGTTCAGAACACACTTCAAAGTGTGCGTGACGATGTCAACAAATTCAACAAACATTGGTACCATCAAGCTGTTAAATTGGCTAATAGCATTTCTGTCGGTCCATCGGTTCCGAGAAGCTGTTATGTACAACAACATCGCCGCGATGCGCCTGTCCTGGACCCAGAGGAATATTACAGAAGAAACCTCACTATAGTATAGTATGGTGAGGTATGGTATGGTATGGCATGGCATGGCATGGCATAAAGGCATTTTTAGACTAAAACTAAATCTAATACTTAACCTTATTGTTTTGGCTGGAACTGCTCATCTCAAATATACACACCCACATAGTTCTTTGAAGGGACAGACCCTAGTTTCAACCCGTGAAAATTAACACTAAGTTTAGTTAATCTACAAACCTGTAACACATTTGGATAAAGTTACAATTGAGTGAAACACTAGTCTGTGACTTTGAAATGATGAAATACCCTCTAAAAATAGACTAAAACCGGACTCCATAACCTTTACTTCTCAGACGCACCTGCGTTTTTAAAAATATGAAAAATGCTTTTTTTGTGATATTAAAAACACCCGGATGACCAAAAACACTTTGAACGTACAGAAATTGATAATCTAAACCATAAAATCTAAGTAAAGTGTGATTTCAGTTGTCAAAAACGGCTTTAATAGTAATAAATATGCCTTAGTGTTTAAATACTAGGGTATGTCCCTTTAATGGATCCGTCCTCCCGTGATGTGAAACCTTAATACGTCCGACCTGACTAAACCCGGTTGCATTTAGACGTCATTAGAATTTTTTTTATTGAAAACGTAGTTTCAGTGGCCTTTATTATTAAAACACCATAACAAATTCAATTGGCTCCACTTTCAATACACGAATTGCCAACGCAGTAAAAGTAGTTAAAAGTCGAAAAGTTGTTTAGCTTCTAGCGACGGAAGTGGCCTTTATTATTAAAATACCATAACAAATTCAATTTGCTCCACTTTCAATACACGAATTACCGGAACGATGCAGTGTACCGGAACGATGCATCTTTTCACGTGCCAATACAATCAGGATCAGAACACAGCTATAGATGGTCTTCTCCAGACAAAAAGGGCAACCGCTCCCTCCGCTCTTGCACCTGCCACCATGCAGGGTACGCAAGGAATATGGGTGGGAATATAGCTTAGGCCTTAAACAATTATGTTTCAAGAAACGCGTCGAACAAAATAAGTTAAGATAGGTCGGTTTATTTTTAAAAAAAACATGTTTACATTCACCCGTACGGGTTAAAAATAAAATGCTATGTATGTTCTATTTTCACCTACATATGTCTAGCTGTCTATCTATCTATCTATATAGACAGTGAAAGAAAGAGATAGAGACGGAAAGAAAGAAAGAAATGTTTTATTTAACGACGCACTCAACACATTTTATTTACGGTTATATGGCGTCAGACATATGGTTAAGGACCACACAGATTTTGAGAGGAAACCCGTTGTCGCCACTTCATGGGCTACTCTTTCCGATTAGCAGCAAGGGATCTTTTATTTTCACTTCCCACAGGCAGGATAGCGCAAACCATGGCCTTTGTTGAACCAGTTATGGATCACTGGTCGGTGAAAGTGGTTTACACCTACCCATTGAGCCTTGCGAAGCACTCACTCAGGGTTTGGAGTCGGTATCTGGATTAAAAATCCCATGCCTCGACTGGGATCCGAACCCAGTACCTACCAGCCTGTATTCCGATGGCCTAACCACGACGCCACCGAGGCCGGTAGATAGAGATGGAGATAGAGGCAGAGATACACGAAGAGAGAAGAATCAATAGAGGGGAAAATACGGACGGTTATTTTTGTTTTAGGGAGAGAGAGAGAGAGAGAGAGAGAGAGAGAGAGAGAGAGAGAGAGAGAGAGAGAGAGAGAGAGAGAGAGAGAGAGAGAGAGAGACAGAGAGGCAGAGACAGAGAGGGAGTGAGAGAGGGAGGAATAACACATACTAACGCAAAATATTTATTTACGACCATTTTTTTAACATAATTTACCGAAGTGATCTCAGCGACAATCTTAATAGTTTTGTGAAATTTGAGTGTTTGTTGTCGAACATTCAGTGGCTAAAAAGCTGGACTGGGAGATAAATCCTCTTTCAAATATTTGCCAGACTGAAATAAAATTTATTCGCCCTTCCTCTCTCCATTCAGCTGATGTCTTTCGTTATCTCCAGTACAACACGACTGGTATATCAAAGTCTGTTTTATGTACTGTTCTGTCTTGGGAAAGTGGATATAAAAACTCCTTTGCTGCTAATGGAAAAAGGTGACAGGTTTCCTCTGATGACGATGTGTCAGTATGAAAAGCTATTTGACATCTAATAGCCGAATACATTAGTCAATGTACTGTAGTAGTGTCGTTAAACAAATCAAACGTTTAACTCTCTTTCTTTATTATGTTCACTCGGTCTCTGTCTCGTTCACGGTTTGTCTGTGTCTCTGGTTGTTCTTATGTTTCAGTGTGTTTCTCACCCACTGTATCCTAATGTTTCAGCTACACCACCAATCTTAAATTTATTGTTAATGATAAGTCCACAGGTAACGCATGGCTTATGACAAAGGTAGAAATAAATTCATTTCAAGATGAATGGTGTAATACACATGAACAAAATGCAACATTGGACATGAAGCATTTGATGTTGCAGACAGCAGCAACGTGGTCTGGATACCACTCTCTCTGATCCACTGATTCAAAAACAGTAACAACGGTTCGTGCATTGCCATTGTTTGCTGCTCCTGCTAATGAATGGCAGACAATGATGACTGTTCTGAAGCAAGCCCAGATGATCAATGTTGAAATAATGGGACCAAAAAGAAAAACTATTATCACCTTTGACATGTCTCTATATAAAAAGGCTCGCAGACTAGAGCTACTTCACCCTGAGTACAAAAACAACTCTGTGTCCCGCATTGGAGAGTTCCACACGGTTCTCTGGCCTTGCGTGCAATTGGTGCTTCAATAGAGAACAGTAGCACTGGAAACATTTATGGCCCGAATACAACACGGCAAATCCTGGAGGGTAAGCATATGAAGAGGGTCATAAACACACACATGACAACATTACTTGTCCTTTCTAATTTGTACCTGACCACCTCCTTTAAAGAACATCCTGATACCTTTGCAGCTTGTTCCTAACAGATTGGTGACACCAAAGCTGCATCTTCAAATGCAGTAACAGTCCAGCACAGTGCAAATAATGTTCTGCAGAAACATAATGAATTAATTTTAACAATGAAGCAGTCCAGCTTAGTGCAGAAAATGAAAGACTTTAATAAACAAAAACAGTCTCCCTCTTTCAAGGTGATGCGAAGTTACATGGATTCCGTGTTGACACTTCTGCTCTTCATCCGAGCTACCAATCAAGAATTATGGAGTATGCATCTTGCTTCTCTTGAAAAACTATGCCCTCTCTTCTTTGCACGAGACAGGATTAAATATCCACAGATGGTTCCAGGTTACATCGCTCGAATGTACAGCCTAAAAGAATCTATAGTACTGTCGGAGATAGAATTAAAATGATTTTCGTCGATTATTTCTTTCATATTAAACTGACAAGTAAATATTTTGTAAATACCCATTCAATAATACTCTACCTAATTTAGCATTTACTTGTTTGGGCGCTCATTGATGTACACGGTAGAGTTTACTCTTAAAATTAAGGTGATTTGTGACCTTTATTGGAACAGACTATAACACATATGTGTCAATTTCATTTACCCTTAAACAAACTTTTAATTTAAAACAGCAAGTTAACTGATTATTTTGAATTGCAGCATAAATTATTAATTATGACAAGTATATTTATTGAATATAAATTCAATATAAGTACATTAGAAATTTACACAATCTTGCAATTGTTTAAAGGTGCTATATCATAATTATATGCGAGCTGTGATAAAGATTCTCCAATAAAAATGTATTTTCTACCAGTAGATAAAATTATTTCCTATAATCATTTATGGACATATTGTTAGAGGAGTCTTCTTTAAATGTTAAATCAACATTTTATTTAAAAAAATATATATATATGATTTGCAATAGCTGTCATTGTGCTACATTGAGATAGCAAATTTAATACCAGTATAATGGATTCTTCATAATGGTTCTTGACATTTTTGCTCAAAAGTTACTTATAAATGATTACAAATATTTTATTTGGAAAGGGGTAGGGGTAAACAATCATCAGAAACAATCCCTCGCATATTGTAACAGCAATGAAATTGACACATTGACCAAAATTTGTTATAGTCTGTTCTAATAAAGTGCACAAATCACCTGTTTACTGACATTTTTCTTTTAATTTCAGGAGTAAACACCACCTGTATCATCAACGAGCGCCCGAACAAGTAAATGCTAACTTAGGTAAACTATCATTAAATAGATATTTACAAAATATTTACTTGTCAGTTTAATATGTAAGAAATAATCGACGAAAATAATTTTTATTCTATTTCCGACAATACTTTAATCCAGAATTATGACATGAATTCGAGAAAGGGAACCTTTTCGTCAATAAGAGTGAAGTACCATTCTGGAGCGTTGGTGTGCACCATACTATAGATCACATCAATCGTATGATGAAGGTGAAAGGAGGTCTCAGTGGCATAAGCCAGCTGGAGCTTTGGAAATATTTTTGAACAGCCCCTGAATTGACACGGCTACCAGAAGAAGTGTATGCGATGGCAGATATTATATCTCATAAATAAATTAAACACCACGAGCTTTCAGAAGCAGTTGTTAAAATTCAGTCATATGACATGCAGAAACTACAGTTAGCGTTTGAGAGAAGATGGCAAAGTTAAAACTTCGTTATTGGAAGATTGCATGCAAAAGCATAAAAGTAGATTTACCTTCCCAAGTAGTTGAATTAAAACAGAACCGATCACTGTTTGCCAGACAGCTCATTGTTGCTAGAAAAACCTTCAGGAAGCAATTGGTTTGCATTCCAAGATCTTTCTTCTCTCCAGATGGTTCTCTTCTCCCCTGTCTGGATAAAAGCAAGCTTATGGCCATATTAGAAGACGTTCTTTAGCGGCAGCAAGACCAAAGACTGGCTAACAGTTTATTTAGCAAGCACCACACTAACTCATTTTGAATTAGGTGAGCAAAGCTTTGTTGTGTCTACAAAGGTGTTCAGTCAAATCGCATTGACGTAGATCAGTTGTGTAGCAATCGTGAAGAAGAAGACACTGTGTTAATCATCCATGCACTGCATGCTTCTCGACTAGGCAACGCAGTGCACATCATGTCACCTGATAATGTTGTGTTTGTTCTGGCTGTAAGAAGACAACCACAACTTGGAGACGGTGTATGCATGATAGTGGGGACAGGTTATAGACGGGCAAATGTGGCACATCATGTTGTTGCAGGAAACACAACGTAGCATGCACATAAATATATGAATGTGAAGCGGACGATGCAGGCTGTGAGAACATTTCAAAGGAAGCTTTCCTGGATGATAGGGAGTCAGGTGATGATACAATTATTGACTGAATAAGGTGCAAATTATTCAATATAACTGAGCCACAATCACAGTAAATATGTGATATGTTGGCTTAGAAATACTGCTTAATATTAACTTAACAATTCAATGCAAAAAGATTCATTTCGATGAAGCACATTTTTTTCACACATTTATTTATTTAAAAACATTTTGGTAACCCTACATTCAATATCCATATGTAATATGGTCTTTTTGATAGTCTACTCATCATAAGCAATCTTTGGATACCTTACATGCCTATGTTAAATTTGTGTCCTGACCTTGAACTTTATTATACAAAATGGCACCATATGTGTTTTTAAATATACAACCTATAACCTTAACAATCATCATTGGTTATTTTTTTTTACATATACCCCTACACTATATGTGATATTGACGACACCGAAACATAGAAGGGTAATAATCTCTTTATCATAAACTCTCAAGTTTAATACAACGTCTTTGTAATACTTTAATTCCAGTCAGCCATTACTCGATATTCAAATGGAGTTTGAATATTTGGTGCTGTGTCTTTTCAAAAGGAATATCCCTACATTAAATAAACTAGTACCTAACATTTTTGTTTGTTTTCAGAACGCTTTTTGTTTTATGATTATGAATGCATACGTCAATTCTGTAGTGTCGCCGTAGCACGTTTACTTACATGTCAATAAACGTGCTTCTGTGAGCTGATTAATTTACATCTAATTTGTAATAGTATGTGTGTTTGTGTGTGTGTGTGAGTCTGTCTGTGTACATACATACTAACATATATATATATATATATATATATATATATATATATATATATATATATATATATATATATATATATATATATATATATATATATGGTACATAGTGTCCTGTCTCTAGGACAGTGCACATGAAATATCCATTTTTACTATTCCATAGGAGTAACCAGTGACATTGTAGAAGGTTTCCTTTCTATAGCCGTAATTTAAAAATGGCAAATTTTGACAAAATAATTGATGATTTTATGATTCTCTAACCAGTGCCTCGTTTGTAGGCCACTCCCAAGGCCCGAGGTAGTTTCCTTTACTGGAGATTTCACCCTTCTTGTAGAAAGAGGACTAGTTTACTGAATCTAAACTAGCATAGGACAGAGCTCATTAGAATATGTAAAGCTGTGATGACATGCACTCATGAATCAAGTGTTTCCAATATTATTTTACAGCAACAATACAATATACATTGCCATTGTATCATTTTCTATAGGTACTCAATAGACATAACTAACACTATACAGTTTATCGGTTATGTTCTGATACAAAAATAAACAAAATGTGCCAGAGTTTCATCAAAGAGATGAGAATGCACATGTGATTAATGCTTCTTGTCTCAGAGACTTTTGGCAATACCTAAAAAGGTCATCCTTGATAGTGGTCAGTCTTTTAGCAAATATTTGGTGTATTTGCTGGACACTGCGATGTATATCTCCTTGTATGGATTCTTATGACGTATTGGAAACCACTATATGACAGGAATAGATATGATTTTGTATTTTAAGCTCAAGCCAAAGGTCCAAACGACCGATTCGTGTGTTTAGCATATTTCTTCTTCAGATACATACTGGTCTTATATGTAACACTAATTAACACAAAAAAAAAAAAAAATTCAATTTGCAAACTGTTATGAGAAAAAACTAAAACATTACGGCTCGTCCAGTTATTGCAGACCCAAGAAATCCAAGTCTCAGGGATGTTTTAGTCTCCACCGAACTATCTGCCTAAGCCTGTAACCCTTTAACCCAGTCCACTGGCCAGCGATTTGTTTGTTTGTTTGATGTCCCCTTTTCCTAATTCATTTCTAAAAACAAATGAATATTATTTTGCTAATGAACAAAATATAGTACTAGCCAAACACTTAAAAAACATAATGATCGGAAGACAGTTATATTTTGGATATAACAACGGTTAACTTAAAATCTATTTCTAAGCCCTGGTGCAAAATTAGAAATTATTAATTTTTAGAAATACATGCATGCATGCATACATACATACATACATTCATACATACATACATACATACATACATACCTTTGGATTCCAAATAAGTCAGTATTTTGGGCTGGGACATTGAACTAATTATTTAAAAATACATATTTCAAGTAATGTCATATAACATAACAAAACATGTTTTAAATACATTACTAAGTATGTATACGCAGAGATATAAGAACACATACAATGATATGCATGCACCAATGCAGTAATGTGTTTCTATGCATATCTGGATGGATTTGTGTGTGTTTGTGTCTGTGTGTTTGTGTGTGTGTGTGAGTGTGTTTGTGTTTGTATGTGTGTTTGTGTGTGTGTGTGTGCGTGTGTGTGTGTGTGTCTGTGTGTGTGTATGTGTGTGTGTGTTTGTATGTGTGTATGTGTGTGTGTTTGTATGTGTGTGTGTGTTTGTATGTATGTGTGTGTGTGTGTGTGTGTGTATATATATATATATATATATATATATGTGTGTGTGTGTGTGTGTTATAGGCATGCATATACCTTGGTATACAGTGTCGTTTTGTAATAAACTGAAATAATTCCGTTTGTTTGTAAAAACTAATAAAAGCTGGAATGGGAGTTTGTTGTCCAACACTATGGGTAATTTCCCAAGTCTGCGGATCGACAAACTAATGACAAAATATGCCAAATTTGGTCTGGTGGTATATATTTCGGCCCCAAGATTAAGTTAGAGTAGATTAGAATTAAATTATTATTATTTATTTTTTTATTACAATTCGACACTTTATTACAAAACGACACTTTGAAAAATGTACCCGTGTGTCGTTTTGTAATAAACTGAAATAATTCCATTTGTTTGTTAAAACTGATAAAAGTTGGAACAGGAATTTGTTGTCCATGCCCTGTTGAGCATTGACAGTGATTTTTAGATGTTAATAAGCAACATAACATATGGAAAATGAAGTTTATTACACATATTTCGGCCCCAAGATTAATTTTATTTTTTATTTTATTACAATTTGACACTTTATTACAAAACGACACTCTACAATGGTACCTTGAAAGACCTTTTCTTTAAGAAATTTAACATAAAGTCAGGCATACGGCCCTTAGGCCCATGCCATGGTCTTTCAAAATCCCATACTTCCACGTGGTATCATAAGCTTTCTCGAGGTAAAAAAACCCACCGATACCAAATGCTAGTTATGGATGAAAGCATCCCTACAAAACGTTTCATTGACGTACAAGTCAACAGTGTGTACTATGTAAACGTGGTCGCCGCAGGGCACAATATATCACGCGAACCGCCGTTCTGTTCGCGTGTCGGTTACGCAAAATTAAATTTACACGAACAGCAAACTGGTTACGTCATTATCTGTAAACGTTCAGAAATTAAAATTTGCAAACTTCACGATTACAGGAAGTTTATTCACGCAGACATACTACTAGTATTGGCATTAGATTACAGTTATCTGCCCATTTGGTTGTCCTCCGGAAATTTGTCCGCGCAAGTAGTCTGCTGTTTGACTGTGATTATTTCATGGCAGACAGCTATGAAGTGGCAACTATTTGACTCAAGTGACAGGGGAGAGCATGTAGTTTGTAAACATGTGTAACCTGTTGACATTGAAGACTTGTTTGTGGTAATTCCGGCCCATGCAAAAGTAGTTCTTTTTGTGTAAAATGGGTGTACTCCGGCCAGGTTTAGAGGGTGTGTTTGTTTAAATCAATATGCTTGGAGAAAGAGCTGGACAACAGGGGTTGTCCTTTTTAGGGTATTTGTCCCCCAGGCAGGCAAAGGTACATACAAACATCCACGGGCCTGCTAATATTAATAAAAATGGCATAGCCACTAAGGCTATATAGAAACATATAGCGAAATTAATTGTGGTCTGTGGCCTGATATTCCGACAAATGTTTTAGGCTGAATTTTAGATACTTGATGCGCAGCAAACAAGTAAAACAACGTTATATTGCAACAGTTGTAACTTGCGACCAGTCTAAACTAAATGTTCAGTATAGAGTCGAGCCAAAGGTTTTAAAGAAATGTTTCCTCTCAAAATCTGTGTCTGACGCCATATAACCGTAAATAAAATGTGTTGAGTGCGTCGTTAAATGAAATATGTCTTTCTTTCTTTCTTTCCTTAGCTACGGTTTGAAACAACTCTGAAGCTAAAAGGTATGCAACGATCATTCATGTAGTGGTCTCTGTGTATCCAAGAACATTCTATAGTGGTCCCCTGCGTGTGCATTAACCTCACCGTGGTGCAGGGGTGAACATTCTTTTATAGAATGGCCAATAAATGCACAACTCCTCGTATGAAGCGCCTTGTTTGCTGTGAGGTGCGACCTGTGAAGATGGATGGTGGGATCCTGGTGATTGAGTTGGGGCATACCTGCGGGTATGACTTCTGACAATACATCACTTTGGCCCGGAGTTCAAATAGACGGGCGGTCAGGTAGGCCCGACCTGATCAATCGGCTGGTCACGCCAAGCTCGAGTGCATACAATCTTTGTTTTGTTTACATTAGTCAAGAGCAAACATTGTTTTATATACCATATGTATTTGTTGGTCTTGGAGCGGTGTCTAGGGTCAATTGGGTGTTTTTGTTTTAGTAATGCCCAAGTATATCAACCATGTATCCTTGGCATGACTGTTTGCTGGTTATCCGCAGCACCATGTCCCCTTGTTGGACTCGGTGGTGGGTGGGGGGGGGGGGGGCGGGGGGAGGGGCGCATGGTTGATGAATAATTTATTCAATAATATGGATAAACATACACAACAAACTACAGATGGGACCCTGAAAAGGGTCCACACCGAGGTTTCGGATTCCTCGTCATCTGATGAGGAGTCCATGTTAAATGTTAAGAACAAGAAAACAAAAGTTCTTTCTGGTGATTCTTGGCCAAGGTTGCTCGTTGTCGAATCTTCGGATGATGGGGCCTTGCAAAGTTTATCACCATTTGCTATTCAGAAAGGAATTCAAGGATTGTCTGGTGAGCCAAAAACTGTAAAGAAGTTGCGGAATGAATCACTGTTAGTAGAATGTTCCACAGTGAACCATTCCATGTGCCTTTTGAAATCAAAATTACTGTGTAACATTTTAATTAAAGTCACTGCACATGCGTCCCTTAATTCATCAAAGGGCGTCATTCGATCTCGTGATCTGGAAGGAGTTAGTGAAGATGCAATTTGTGAAAATCTCTCTTCACAAGGTGTCACAGTTGTCAAGCGGATTAAAGTGCGTCGAAATAACGAGTTTGTTTCGACTAACACTTTGATTCTTACATTTAACAAACCACTCCTTCCAGACTCTATCAAGGCTGGGTACTTAAAAATACCCATTGTACCCTTTGTCCCCAACCCTTTACGGTGCTTTAAGTGCCAAAAATACGGTCATGGACAAAATACTTGCCGTGGTAAGATGACATGTGCTCGCTGTGGTCAGTTTGATCATGATAGCAAGACATGTCAGCTTGACATGGTATGTACAAATTGCAAGGGTAAACATTTTGCGTACTCTCGAAAGTGCCCAAAATGGAAATTTGAAAAACAGGTACAATAAATCAAGGTTGAAAAGCATCTGTCTTTTCCCGAAGCCAGAAAGTTTGTTGAGACCATGACTCCTGCCGTGTCAGGAAAGTCCTATGCTGTCGCTACAGCGGTTTCCACAACAAGCACTTCGGTTCAGACAGATCTTACCTGGCCAAATAACGCTGATCGATTTAGAAAACTTTCAGACATTGAAAAGGCACAAAAACGGCAACAAAATCCGTTAACAACAAAAACTGCTAAATCAACTCAGGTGTCCTCAGATTCTTTAAATCTGCCAAAAGGTTCTAATACTGGGCAACCAGGCCCGAGTAAACCTTTGAAAACCCCCCACACCAAAACACACAATAAAGATGAATTTTCGGGACGATTAAAGAAATCTGAGCAGCAAATATTTCAAATATTTACGAGGCTTTGGATGATTTGGTTGAGATGGAAATCTCTACACAAGATAGTCCACACTCAAAGAGACCACCTCCAAAGCCTAAGATAACGCCCATACTTCCACCCAATGGCAAATAAATTCCTACAGTGGAACTGCCGTGGCCTTAGGCCCAATTTTGATGAATTAAGTCTCCTAATTCAAAAACATAATCCTCTTGCAGTGTGTCTCAGGAAACTTTCCTGAAGGACACTGATCATATTACTATGAGAGGATTTAACCTCTATCATAAATTTCATGAAACTGAAAATAGAGCATCTGAGGGTGTTTCCATTCTTGTTAATGAAAACATTCATTGGAGTATAGTATCATTAAATACAAATTTACAAGCTGTGGCAGTAAATGTCACAGTTCATAAAACTATTACTCTATGTTCACTTTATTTACCTCCTCGTAACCATTTTACTTTTAAACCAAGGGATCTTCAATATCTTATTAATCAGCTCCCTACCCCCTTTATTATTATGGGAGATTTTAATGGTCACCACACTTTGTGGGGATGTGAGGATATCAATATTAGAGGTAACCAAATCGAAGACTTAATTCTAAAAAATTACTTACTTTTATTTAATGATAAAAGTCATACATATTTTCATTCTGCAAGTGGTTCTTTCACTTCTATAGGTTTAACCCTTTGTAGTCCTTCACTTTGTCTTGATTTCTTCTAGAAAGTTGGTTCAGACCTTTGTAGTAGTGACCACTTTCCCATTATTTTGGAGAATGATAGACCTCCATCACTTGAAAGGGTTCAAAGGTGGAAGTTAGCCAGGGCAAATTGGGGTCAGTTTCAGCCTGTGTGCAGCACTCGTCTGCAACATTTTGCCATTACTGATTCTGCTGATCCCATGTCTTTGTTCACTTCCATCTTGAAGGATATTTCAGATGAAACTATTCCTAAGACTTCAGCAGTGCCAAAGCGTTTCAATAAACCATGGTTTAATGATATGTGCAAAGATGCATTCAAAGAGCGAAACAGGTTGCTTGAGCGGTTCAAACGTGAACCTACAGCAGACAACCTGGATGCATTTCGGATTGCTAGGGCTAAGGCTTGCAGAGAGATTAGACAGAATAAGAAATCATCTTGGCGAACTTTTGTCTCCACGTTGAATTCACAAACACCAGTGAAATCTGTCTGGAATAGGATCCGTAAAATCAAAGGCAAAGAATCCAGTAATACAGTTCATCATTTGTCTGTCAATGATATGGATGTCACGTCTCATCGTGGCATTGCCAATGCATTGGCAGATAACTTTTCTCATAACTCGTCTTCTGCTTTCAGTACAGATGCTTTTACATCTGTCAGAACAAAAGCTGAAAAGCAGCGCATTAATTTTTCATCTGAAAATGCAGAAGTATACAACAAGCATTTCTCTATGGAGGAATTGCAGGATGCTCTTCATCAAGCCCATGATACATCAGTAGGACCGGATGAAATTCATAATCAGTTATTAAAACATTTACCTGAATCATCTTTGATTGTTCTTTTGAATATTTTAAATCACATCTGGATTTCTGGAGACTTTCCTTCTGATTGGAGGAAAGCTATTATTATTCCTATTCCCAAGCCTGGTGATACGAAAGTGTGTCTTTTTATCTATTGTCAATAAACATATTGTATTTTGTTGGGTGCCCAGCCATGTTGGCATCAGGGGTAATGAAAAGGCAGATTCTGCTGCCAAGTCTGCTTTGGATTTGCCTCATGCCAGGGTTGGTGTACCTTATACTGATTTTAAATATAGTATCAACCAATTTATCTTTTCGACTCGTCAACGTGATTGGGACGATGCGGTTGCGAACAAGCTTCATGCTATCAAGCCAGTCTTGGGAGAGTGGCAGTCCTCCTATAGACAGTGCAGGAAGGATGAAATAGTCTTGTGTCGTGCTCGCATCCGTCATACTTACTTGACCCATTCATTTCTTTTGAACAAGGATCCTCCGCATCAGTGTGATCACTGTCAGTGTACTCTAACGGTACGCCACATTTTGGTGGAGTGTCCTGACCTCAGAGAGACTCGAAAAGATATATTTGGAGAAACAAATGTGATAGAATCATTTCGAATCATTTCGATTCCATCCAGAACTTATATTACATTTTCTACGTGATACTGACCTTTATTGTAAATTTTAATTTTATCTATCTGTGATATTTGTATTTTTGCACAGTCCTTTACACTGTCTTTTTATTTAAATCTTGAATTTTTATATTGATGTAATTCAACATTTAATGTTTTGCTTTTACCATAGTATGACACCCAATAGCCGATGTATTTTTCGTTCTGGGGTGTCGTTAAACATTCATTCATGCATTCATTCATTCTATAGTGGTCATGATTTAAACACTTGGTGATACAACTAATGTATAATTTTATAAATAACATAACAAAAAGAATGCCTCTTTCAAGTGTGGATACTTGAAAACATAAACCACAACTCGAGAATGACACCCCACGCACGTGTACAGGGCAACTGCGAGTTGCATGTGCAAACTATGAACGTTCTTCACTAGGAAAAGAAAGAAGTGTTTTATTTAACGACGCACTCAACACATTTTATTTACGGTTATATGGCGTCAGACATATGGTTAAGGACCACACACATTTTTTTTAGAGGAAACCCGCTATCGCCACATAGGCTACTCTTTTTTACGACAGGCAGCAAGGGATCTTTTATTTGCGCTCCCCACAGGCAGGATAGCACAAACCATGGCCTTTGTTGAACCAGTTATGGATCACTGGTCGGTGCAAGTGGTTTACACCTACCCATTGAGCCTTGCGGAGCACTCACTCAGGGTTTGGAGTCGGTATCTGGATTAAAAATCCCATGCCTCGACTGGGATCCGAACCCAGTACCTACCAGCCTGTAGACCGATGGCCTGCCACGACGCCACCGAGGCCGGTTCTTCTTCACTAGGATGTCTGTGGTCAAAACGTATGTTCGGTCTAATAGTTGATATTAACATTAATATTTCAGGTTCCCCTACTTTTTTGGAGAGCGGGGAGTATATTACTGCCAGGTAATAATCTCTCCCCCCGTCATACTAACCTGAAGCTGACACATTCATTCACATCCATACACAACCAACACCACAATAAAACACAAAAATAAAAATATAAATTTTTATAATTAATTTGTAAATAGTTTAATTTTATTTTAAATATACTGAACAGCATTAAAAACGCACCACCAGTTGATGATAACAAATATGAATGGGGCGTATATCAGCATTACAAATATCAAAGAATAAGTACCGTACTACCTTATGCATGACAACGAATAACTTACAAAAACGACTGCATGAACACTCCATGAAACACAACACCAAAACACAACATACTGCATGCATAGCATGGAAAACGTAAATTGAATGTGCAAATTATGCTGACTGGGGCTATAAAAGATGGTCTCTGAAAAGCCACTTTCATTTACGAAGTAGTCTTTGAGGGGACGTTAATCAAGTGATGGCAAGGTTGACAGAAGAGGAACGTGAACGTGCCTTAGGCATGCTTCAAGTCGGCATTTCGAGTAGTCATCGCACAGCGGTTTGGATGCCACCGTTCAACAATCACTCCACAGGAGATACCAGCAGACAGGAACCATCAGGGACCGTCCATGTCCAGGTCAACGACGTGTTACGACACCACGGCAAGATCGCCATATTGTTCGCCTCTATATTCGTGATCGAACGCTGCCAGCTGCCAGGACTGCACAAACTGTACAAAGTCGACGAGGGGTTATTAGCGCAAACACTGTGCGTCGCCGTCTTCGCTCTGCTGGGCTGCGTGCTCAACGACCATATGTTGGACCTATCCTGACTGATTGACATCGAAATGAGCGCCGACATTTTGCAGGAAGTTGTCGTCATTGGAGATTACAACGTTGGCATGGTGTGCTATTCTCTGACGAATCCCGTTTCCATTTAAGGAATACTGATGGTCGGTTGCGGGTGTGGCGTAGGCGTGGAGAACGTTACCACAATGACTGCCTTGTCCAGACGGATCGATGGGGTGGAGGGAGTGTCATGGTGTGGGGCAGTATCAGTTAACATCACAGAACAGCACTCCATGTTTGCCGTGGCAGGATGAATGCCATTTACTACCAGGATAACGTCTTGCAAAATCACGCCATTCCCTTCTTTTATCAGCATCGGGATATGCACACATTTCAGCAAGACAACGCCTGGTTGCACACAGCACGTGTTACAACACAGTATCTAGCGAACAATAATGTCCCATTGCTTGAATGGCCAGCACTAACCCCTGATTTATCGCCAATAGAGCTCTGTGGGATCTCACGTCGTCGACAAATGAATAACCTTACAGAACTGGAAAACGCACTACAGCAGGAGAGGAATGCTATCCCTCAGAACACTATTCACAGATTTATCGGGTCGATGAGAAGACGTTGCATGACTCGTGTTGCTGCAGGTGGTGGTCATACGCGCTATTGACTTTTCATTGTGACCCCACGTGTCTTTCACACGTAGGAGAATTAAAACTAATCAATAATTGTGCTTCCTTTTTTGTTTGTTGTCATTATCAATCATCCATCTATTGCTGTTCACAACAAAAACATTATTGCTGAGGTATTCTTTTCGAAATCCAAACGTTTCTTGGTGATGCATTTTCAATTCTGTTCAGTATATAGTATAATTTATATAGTGTGTGTGTGTGTGTGTGTGTGTGTGTGTGTGTGTGTGTGTGTGTGTGTGTGTGTGCGTGTGTGTGTGTGTGACCACGGACGTTTGGTTCCTGGCATATGGGTGATTAGTTAGTACCACCCGACGGAACGAGTTATGCGCGTACGCTGTACATTCATTACGTCACATTGTTCGGAGCCTTCCATCCCTCTTTAAAAGTATTCCGTACAAAAAAAAAACCCAACCCCCCCCCCCCCCCCCCGAAAAAAAAACAAACATCAAATAATTACAGGCTTTTTCTCCAAGGTGACATGGTTATAATTTAGTATGTGAAATCTGTGTCATTATATTTGTTTTTAAAGATTTATGTCTGGACAAAATGTGGGGGAAATATAACGGTAATTAAAGGTAGGTGAGTAATTTATCGTAGTTGTTAACAATGATGTTTAGAGCGTTACGTAATTATTGAACAGCGGGATGAAACGGATGTGACGTGTATAAGACGTCATGACATGAGTTGATTATGATATGCAATCGTGATGACGTCACATTAATTACGTCAAGTACTCGAAAGGTTTCCACCCCTCTTGACGAGTAAAGTAAAATGACAGATGGCGAGAAAATACTTTTTTTTTTGGTCCTAGGACAAATCGGTATAGATGACATAGTTACAATCTGGTATGTGGAATCTGTGTCGTTGAAATGTTTTGTTTTTTGTGTGGGGTTTTTCACGATTTCTGTCTCCGCAAATGTGAGGAATATATATTTGTAATTAAAAGTAGGAGTGTAATTTATCGTAATTGTTGATAACGTGGTTCGGACTTTAAAACGTTATTGTACGTAATTGTTGAACGGCGCCATATATATGTATATAATATTATTTTGTTATGGCCACACCTATAGTCCGTCCCACCAATCTACAAAAATGTTGGGGGGGGGGGGGGGGGGGGGTTGTAAATAATTTCAGTTTGGTTTCACGTAAAAAGAAAACTAAAAGTGTTTTGGAAATAACAATAGTTACTTTCTTAATTAGTAGTAGTTTGTTGGTTTTTGGGTTGTTGTTTTTTTTCCAAGATTTATTTGTGGACAAAATGTGGGGGAAATCTAATGGTAATTAAAAGTAGGTGAGTAATAATTGTAGTTGTTAACACTGTGGTTCGGACTTTAGAGCGTTACGTAATTATTGAACAGTGGGATGGAAGGATGTGACATAATCTAGCATGTCATGAGATGCGTTGATTCTGATATAGTCATAAATGCAATGGTGATGATGTCACATTAATTACGTCACACACTTGAAAGGCTTCCACCCCTCATGAAGAGTATTCCATAATAAGATAAAATGCCAGACGGCGAGAAATTACGTTTTTCGTCCTAGGAGATCTCGGCGAAGTCGATATACATAACATGGTTATAATCTGGTATGTGGAATCTGTGTCATTGTAATGTTTTTCCGCGAAATTGTCTTGGCAAAATGTGAGGAATATATATTGGTAATTAAAAGTGGGAGAGTAATTTACTGTAATTGTTAACAACGTGGTTCGGACTTTCATAAATAGCCAGGGAGCCAAATGGTTTTACCTGACATGGGATGCTGTAAAAGGTTGTGT
Organism: Gigantopelta aegis; assembly: GCF_016097555.1. Taxonomy (NCBI): domain Eukaryota; kingdom Metazoa; phylum Mollusca; class Gastropoda; order Neomphalida; family Peltospiridae; genus Gigantopelta; species Gigantopelta aegis. The sequence goes on along the minus strand of NC_054707.1, from coordinate 35,866,828 downwards.
GGTATCAGTGTGTTCAGAGACCCTTCCTTGACATCCTCAAGGTGCACAACCCAAAAAATGTGCTGCTGAAAAAATATTATAGCCGTTTTTCAAAATGGCCGCCATCCGAATCTGTTTTGGATCATATCTCGGCACTCGATGCACATAGAGTCGTGAATTTGGGGGCTATACCCATATTAGTTGAGTCACACAACCCATTGGATCAACCAGCCAATACATAGAATCGTTATATCTACCAAAAATCCGAAATGACCACCAAAATGGCTGCCGTAAATACAAAATGGCCGCCATAAATGCAAACATGGAAATATATTTGCATAGTTATATACCAAATGTATGGAAAAGATTTGGAGGTAAGTAATCATAATATAACGATCCACTGGTATACTGCTCTATTAGAACAACAGCAAACATGGTCCAATTTCTGATTTAAAGATTGATGGAAATGATGCATTTAGCAGCTTTAGCCACAGTTGCTGTTGTCGTCTGTGAGGTTTGATTTGGTGCTATAGACTTTAAAATAAGATGGTCAGCATCTGCTTTTGCACGTGTACCTTTTCAATCTGTCACTTAGCACATTCGTGGAACATTATCTGTTTGCCCAGCACATCGAGCCATTTGTTATCAGTCCATTATAGATGGACTAGCTTGGCATCTCCCAAAAGCAAAGAAAACATCTCCAAATTTGTGTGGAAAAATACTGAAAAAGAAATTGTCAAAATAATCGGACATTGTTATACAATTGCAGTTTAGACAACATATAAACTTGAACAAAAATGCAACCCTGATATATTTTAATACAAAACAGGGGTGTATGTTAAACTTTTAGATGTATGTGTCTCCTGTTAGTTGACTGTGATACGGAAAATACTGCATCTAGTTTGTTTTTAATTACATATGCAAATAGATGACATTTGCAATTAACGTGTTGACCCGTAATGCATTAAAACGCACCATATATTCATAAATAATGGGATAGCTAGAAAATAGATGTATAAAAGTGGTTGTGCGGTATAGACCAGGGATATATGAATTCATCTACTGTTTCAGGTTTGGGATAACACGCTGACTCACAAAAAAAGAAAGAAAAGTGGATCATATATTACAAGGAAACAAATACATAAACGAATACTGTAAGTTTTAATGTGGGTCAGTATATAAATAAATTCATAATGCTTAATTAGCAATAAAAATATCAAATATAAATAACAGTACTTTATTCTGGCATTGTAACATATTAATAGCACTGCTAATAAAATAAAAAAAAATCTCTAAATCTTTTTTGTACGTCATTAATTTTTATGGCTGATGTTATTGCATTGGATTCTTATTCTGCATCTTATACTTTATTTAGTAAACTTTGTCAAGTTCTCTAAAATATGTATTATATCTTAATGTGACCCTGATATTGAGGAATCTCTCCCAACCTAAGTTCATATTATTTAACTTTACTACTAATCATATGCATTATTCTTACCAGATTCTGAGTGAAAAAGATGAATTACATTTTACTTTATTAACAAACACCTGGTGGAAAATCCTCCTATATGTACAGATTACTTAAAATGTCTTTAAATATGCATTATAACAACACTTAAAGCATTTTTTACCTGAAGTGGCAAGTCATTTGATCTTAAATAATTTGAGGGTGCTGAAGAAATATTTGCCAGCTCATAACAAAATATTTCCATTACAATACGTTATGACATGTTGGTTCCAATACCGTGTCAAATGAAACGGAGAAAACATACATGCAGCTCTAACTGTTCCTTTTATGTCATACTCTGTGGAACCCACAATTATTTAAACAAAATGCCATAAAATGATCTGTTAATCTAGAGGTTTTTAAACATAATTTGGTCATTTCTATGTTTATGCTAATTTTATGTAAATTTTACTACTTGAAACATTGCAGACTAATCATATCAATCATGTCCTATAGAAAACATACATGTAGGAATAGCCACTAATATTGTGAATGTATTCCTATTTTAGTTGGTTCATGGTGGCCATCTTGAATTTAATTATAATATTTCATAGATCCAGGTTAAAAGGTATCTCAATCCAACGAAATGTACCATATTAAAACACTTCAAAGGTACCATATATTAATTCTTAGACATATAAAACATAGGAATAACTATTAATATTATGAATATGTATTCAGTTAGGAGCCTAAAGATTAAATTTCATGTTTCAGTATATAATGTGGTGGCCATCTTGAATTTATAAGGACAAATAATGGAAACATCTCAAAACCGGATGTTTTCATGGTCACGTTATCTACGGATAATTTAACATTAAACTTTACCTCTCCAAATATCAGCGAAAGAGTTTATTTTGTTTAACGACACCACTAGAGCACATTGATTTATTAATCATCGGCTATTGGATGTCAAACAGTTGGAAATTTCGACATATAGCCTGAGAGAGGAAACCCGCTACATTTTTCCATTAGTAATAAGGGATCTGTTATAAGCACCATCCCACAGACAGGATAGCACATACCACGGCCTTCGATATACCAGTCGTAGTGTACTGGCTGGAACGAAAAACAGCTCAATGGTCCGACCGACGAGGATCGCTCTCAAACCGACCACACATCAGGCGAGCACTAACAACTGGGCTACGGACATATGGTTAAGGACCACACAGATATTGAGATCTAGGAAACCCGCTGTCGCCACTTCATGGGTTACTCTTGTTCGATTAGCAACAAGGGATCTTTTATATGCACCATACCATAGACAGGATATTACATTCCACGGCCTTTGATGCACCAGTCGTGGTGCACTGGCTGGAACATTATTTGGAGACCAAATCAAGTTTGGACTACTTACAAATACTTCATTCTTTATTGACTTCGAGCTAAAAAGCTCATCAGTTACAAGAAAGAAAGAAGTGTTTTATTTAACGACGCACTCAGCACATTTTATTTACGGTTATATGGCGTCAGACATATGGTTAAGGACCACACATATTTTTTTAGAGGAAACCCGCTGTCGCCACATAGGCTACTCTTTTACGACAGGCAGCAAGGGATCTTTTATTTGCGCTTCCCACAGGCAGGATAGCACAAACCATGGCCTTTGTTGAACCAGATATGGATCACTGGTCGATGCAAGTGGTTTACACCTACCCATTGAGCCTTGCGGAGCACTCACTCAGGGTTTGGAGTCGGTATCTGGATTAAAAATCCCATGCCTCGACTGGGATCCGAACCCAGTACCTACCAGCCTGTTGATCGATGGCTTAACCACGACGCCACCGAGGCCGGTTTATTTAACGACGCTCGCAACACATTATAATGGGGGTTATAATATGGCGTCGCAAATGATGAAAGAGAAAACTCGCCGCCATCACCCAGTGACCTACTCTTTCGATTAGCAGCAAGGGACCTTTCATACAGACGACATCCTACAGATAGGATAGTGCATACCACGTCCTTTGTCACACCAGGGATTCGATATTGATTTTAAATTGACCGTTGTGGCATTTTAACCATTATATGTATTTTATATTATGTATTATATTTTTTAATCTACCAATCTTTTATTCTGATTCCAATCTTTTTTAGCGGGTATTAATTAAACCGGCCAACATTAAAAAAAGAAAAAGAAAAGAGAAACCCGGCTGGTCCCCAGAGGTGCGCGTCAAACGATTAGTGGTTCCTCGTGTACTGCTGGGTTTTTATATAGCAATGACCTTAAGTGGTCATCCGTATAGGTGGCCCATTCACAAATGGTAAGCTCACGAATGCTCTTGGAATTGTGTGGGTCACCTCGGAAGTTCAACAACAACACCTTCAATATGACAACTTCAACATCTGGAGATCATGATGCGTTTCAGCCACCTGCACCTTCCGGAGGACGAATGACGGACTGTTCATAAACATCACCATTCCTCTCCTTCCTCACATCATTCCTCCCCATACCTATCCAACAACCTTCCTTGGGGGCGGACCGGTTGGGGATCGGGTGTGTGCGTGTGTGTGTGTGTGTCTGTGTGTGTGTGTGTGGGGGGGGGGGGGGGGGCTCCGTGTTAGGATGCGTTAGGGCGTAGGCGGTCTCGGCCGTTAGGTTTGCCTGGTAGGAGGCCTCTCTCCCCCCCCCCCCCCCCCATCCATCCACCCACTCCGGCGCGCCCTACCCATGGAAATCCGTCCCAGCAATTTTGAGTACTTTCCTGGTATTGGAACGTCAGCAACCTGTCCGCGAAGCCACCCCTTTGCAAAACCTTCTTCCAGGGCCTAATATATAAATGATATTAATTAAATACATTAATTAGAGCACCAGCCCAAGAAGTCCCAATTGGACATCTTGGGCAATTGGGACATTTTGGGCTTCAACATACACCTCCACATATAGCGCATATCAGCAAAGCTACAGATGGATCATGCTATCTGCTACAGACACAGACGTAATTGCCTTAGCTACTGTAACAGTGGGTGTACTTGAGACAAGACAAGACAAGACAAGAATTTTATTCTCATAAACTGCACCGAGTGTAGTATGGAGAAAATATAAACAAAATAAGTTACAAAGTGTTTTCTGTAGTGGTAATGGACATACTATTTAAATAATATTAACCCGGAAGACTGACTCTCTCAATGACAATTTGCAAATATTTACATAGTTTACACAAAAGTGATTTTTTAGTTGTAGAAAATAACTGGTAAAAGGTAATTGCACTTGCTCTATTGGTATAGTAACTAGGTATATACACATTTCGCTCAGTAGATAAAGACGTACATTTAAAAATATAGTGAAACTCATCACCAACATCAATGTTGCACAAGTGACATATTCTGTTTTCTCTCTCAATATTAAACCATCTACCGGTTTCAATAGGAAGTCTGACATTTCCAGTTCTAAATGTACAAAGAATCCTAGCATTTTTTGTTGAGAGTTTCAATAAATAATTTTCTAATTTAAATTCATGCTTGAACATTCTGTAGTTAATACCTTTCGATGAGTCAAATTTATCACTATTCCATTTTTGTAAGTACTGGTCACATAGTATTCGTTTAACTGCATGTTTTAACCACAAAACATCCACCTGTGACATGAATATATATTACATAAACCACATTCATCTAATATACGTTTTATAAAGGATAAAGAGAGATGTGAACAGTGGGTGGCTTTTAATACAATGTATACATCATCCCGACCAAATAGGTAGGACAAAGGGAATGGGGATTAGTTCTCCAATTTGAGAAAAGAAAAATGACCTGTGCATGTGGTAGCCTGTATTTGTGTGTTGGGTGATTACCTAGATGAATGTCATAGTTTGGTTGATATATTGCATATTGTGTTTTTAATCACAAACGTTAACCTTGTTGCCTATGGAATTTTATTTGGTATAGTATAACCTATAACGGTATCCCAGTCACCTATCTTGACGGAAAGACTCGAAAGAGGAAGTCGATCAAGAGATATAGTAAGTCGATCGATCGAGATAGTAAGCTGATTGATCAAGAAAAATTATTTGATGTGGTGTCCTTTCCCAACCACCGTTTCCTCTGTAAGAGCGCTCTAGTGATGTCGTTAAACAAAACAAACTTTATTTTAAATAATTGTATAAAACACAGGACTAGGTTTGCTGCAATTGTACAGGATTTCCAACAACTCTAATATAATAATATAAATATAAAATGTTAGTGTGAATCTGTATATTTGTACTAGGTTAAACTTCATTTTATTTTTCTAAATAATATATTTTGTTCGTATGTACATCATTATTAAAGTACCAAATTCAGTTTGGGTTACTTACACACATTAGGACAACCAGAAACCCATTGGATATACAGACACTGACATTCTAAACAAGAATACTCGGGCACGGGTCGAGTCTAGCAAGATTAGAGTCCATTCACAGGACTCGAGTACCCATGCAAGGAAGAGCACTCTCATATAATTACTCGTTTTACGTCATTTTGCCTCATGCTTGCCGCCGGTTACATCATAGGGGTATGAGACATGGAGGGAAAACAAAAGATGAATGTATGGAATACAGTACAATGATATGATTTGACATCCATTTTCAGCGCTGGAAGTAAGATTCACAACGCTATTTTACTTTTTATTCTTTAGTAGGCTTCGGTATTATGGTAACCCCACTCCCATGGCTAGTGATATCCGGTGTTGGTCTAGTAAATAACTACTATAACTAGCCCGACGTCTTAGTTTGTAAATATCAATATCCTGTCCCCTCTTCCCACTCCCGATTTAACGTTTTTTTTAAGCTCTATCTAGCTCTTTAGGTAACATATCTGATTATTACTATTAGTAAAATTTTATTTATTTAAAGTAGCGGTACGTAGCTCAGTGGTACAGCGCTTGCTTGATGCGCTGTCGGTATGGGATCGATCGCCGTCGGTGGGCCTATTGGGCTATTTTTCGTTCCAGCCAGTGCACCATGACTGGTATATAAAAGGCCGCGGTATGTGCTATCCTGTCTGGGATGGTGCATATAAAAGATCCCTTGCTGCTAATCGAAAAGTGTATCCTATGAAGTGGCGACAGCGGGTTTCCTTTTTCAATATCTCTATGGTCCTCAACCATATGTCCGACGCCATATAACCGTAAATAAAATGTGTTGAGTGCGTCATTAAATAAACCATTTCCTTCCTTTCTTCGATATAACCGTAAATAAAACGTGTTGAGTGCGTCATCCATTATAACCAGCAAGAGTGTCAAAATCATATTAATAGCAAAACAAAACACAAAATGTGATAAATCTGAACATACATTTAATACTGAAGAGTTACCGATTACCTCCGAAAACATTTATTTCATTTGTAACATAAAATCCTGAGAGTGCCGATTCCAACTGCATTTTGAGGTATCGAGAGGCCTACGTTTCTAAATCTGCGAGATATTCCTTACACAATTTGACCATTACCTACCTTGTTTTTGTCGTATTCGCGGAATTAAACTCAGTATGACTAAAGATGTTATCTTTTTGTTGATAGACGCAAAGTGTTTTGTCACAAGTTTGTGTTTGTTGACATTAGAATTAGCAGTTGACGTTGCATTACGTTACCTACATGGATATAATCTTGTCTCATCTTTATTTTCATTGGTCAGGGGCAATATCACTTTTGATGGACCGGTGGGACCGTCTCAGGGCAATATCATTATTAACGTGACTGGTTTTGGACCAATAAGAATACAGGTATATTTTCATAATGTAATAAATATATACATATCTCGAACTGAAAAGTCACTGACATGCTCCTGTTAGTCATAAATCAGGTCACGTGTCCCAGTGATGTTCGAACACCAATGAGCGTTATTCGGTGTCAATGACGTATCGCAATGACATTTCGCTTATATATACATGTATACGCTTGACGATATAGTTTTGGAAAGAAGACGTTCAATGTTCAACATGGGTATCCGCTACTCGGAAATTCTCTTTGTTCTGTTAGTGTTCGCTGGTGTGGAAATATCGAAGGAGGACGATCGTAAGGCTTACATATAAATATATTATTACCTTGTAGATAAATTTCATGCGTTTTGATTGGTCAATAGCCAATGCATACCACAAGTACACAGTGTCACTTGCTAGAAAATACAGAATTTGCCGAGGTGTACGAAATGTTACGTGACTTGCTCGACTGGTTGTACAAAAATGACGGTTTTCCCGGTTTGAGGAGTGTATAGTGTTATAAGTGGTTGAATGAATGCGTGGGTTGTTGTGTGTGTGTGTGTGTGTGTGTGTGTGTGTGTGTGTGTGTGTGTGTGTGTCCGTATAAAGATAGTGTGTCAAATTTACAAAGCCAGTTTTTCTTAAACGCAGATGTTTAAAGGGAGACTCCCTAGTTTTTAAACACTAACACATTATTCACTATTAGAGCCGTTTATGGCAACTGAAATCAATCATTACTACTATTTTATTGTTAGATTATTCATTTTTGTACATCAGAAGTGTTTCTGGTCATCCTGGTGTTTTTAATATAAAAAATAAATGTTTAAAGAGGGAAACCCTAGTTTTTAAACACTAACACATTATTCACTATTAGAGCCGTTTATGGCAACTAAAATCAGTCATTACTACTATTTTATTGTTAGATTATTCATTTTCGTACATCAGAAGTGTTTCTGATCATCCTGGTGTTGTTAATATAAAAAAAAAAAGTTTAAAGGGTGAAACTCTAGTTTTTAAACACTAACACATTATTCACTATTAGAGCCGTTTATGGCAACTGAAATCAGTCATTACTACTATTTTATTGTTAGATTATTCATTTTCGTACATCATAAGTGTTTCTGGTCATCCTGGTGTTTTTAATATATAAAAAAAAATGTTTAAAGGGAGAAACCCTAGTTTTTAAACACTAACACATTATTCACTATTAGAGCCGTTTATGGTAACTAAAACCAGTCATTACTACTATTTTATTGTTAGATTATTCATTTTCGTACATCAGAAGTGTTTCTGGTATATAAAAAAATGTTTAATATATTTTAAAACGCACGTGCGTCTGAAACGAAACGGTTATGGAGTAGAGTTCTAGTCTGTTTTTAAGGGCATTTCACCATGACAACGTCACAAACTCTTGCTTCACTCTGTTGTAACTGTATCCGAATGTGTTACAGATAGGGCCTGCATGAGTCCAAAATATTGGACTCGAGTACTTGAGGGTCAAACTCGACCCGGACCCGAGTACCCGACACTTACACTAGATGATGATGAGATTAAGGAGTAAACTAAAATAGCATTGTGCATCTTAATTCCAGCGCTGAACATGGATGCCTAATCATGCCATTGTATTGCATTTACAAACCAGTGGATACGTTCTGTGTTATGACGGACGGCCGGCCAATTTAAAAAGAGACAGTAGCACATAGATCATATATTTATTGAGTAACTTATATCGTTAATTATCTACTGCTGAAATTATTGTCCTACATTGTCCATTTTATTATTCAGGGCTGGCCAAAAGTACTCGTCTGCTCGCCCCAGACGAATAAATATTACAATTCAGTCGTCCGCCGCGCAACCAAAATGTCTGAACACAAACTGCCTCTTTATCCCTTTTGTAGCCTACACTTGCAATTTTTGTAATTCCGTAGTCTGCAGCAAGCGTCGTCCACCATTTCAAAGCTTGGACAAGACCGCGATGCTGTTCACAGACTTTGATTGATTGTGCAAGTAAAACAAAAAATATATATCACACTCAGTTTTTTGGTACCGTGTCGATAGCGTGTCGGTAAAATCACGAAACCGAACTTTCGTTTCCCATAATTATTATATCGAGTACCGTATTTGACCGGAAGTAGGCCCACGTCTTTGAATAAGCATCCCTGGTTTTTTAATGGCATTTAAGAAATTAGGTCTTTATTCGTAAATCATGGTATTTAATGTCGGTGTCCTTGAAGTAAATTACCAAAAACGTTGAAGGATCGAGAAAAAGCTGTTTAGAACGTTACGATCCATCACGTTACTAAAATGGATAAGTAGACTCTTTGTAAAGTTAGTTTTTGCTTTATCTATTTGAGCTCGCGCAACACACGTGTGACGTAAAAATATATAGGTCAGGGAATTCCCACAGCACGGTCTGTTTTTTTCACTAACGTAGCAGTTTCATATTACGAAATTAGGTCGTCCATCTGCAAATTTTCGCATTTGTTTCCCAATTAAATTGATGTATAAATGTAAATGTAATTAACATTTAATTGACTAAATGATAAAGAACTATTTTACTTAAAGAATAGTGAGTAGGCGCGTACAGGAACATTTGTAACGGGATCCAAGTCTGTGTGTCGGGCTCACATCAAGAGCGCCAAACGCCGTATTCCGAAGGGACGAATAAAGTGTGGTTCTTATTACGTCTGAATATTGTTACTTACCCTACATGTACATAGGCCTATAGCTGGTATTCAAAAACTTGTGGCACCATGTTTCAACCGTTTTTTAACGGAAATAGTGCAACAAATGGACACACAAAAATAAAATGTATAATTTACCGTACTGAGTGGCGTAGCGTGGGCGGGGCTACCGGTGCAGTTGTCCCGGGCGCAAAGTTCTGGACTGGTGGAAGGGACACGGGGAGTGCTAACTGTCCATTGGTTAAGGGGCGCAATACTTGCCTTGCCTCGAGCGTCTTGCCCCGGGCACTGGCAACCCACGCTACGCCACTGAGTCCGTACTCACTAAATCCCGATTGAAGTACTTTCATCATTATTAACAAAATAAATCTTCCAACAACATAAAAAACTGCCCGCACATTTAAATTTGCTTATGTACGCCCTGCCCTACGAACGCGAGAGTTTCTAAGGAAAACATGAAATGCGATGTCCTGTATTCTTACAAGTAAAATTAATCATGATTTTTTTTTTTTTTTTTTTTTTTTTTTTTTTTAAATATTTAAAAACAAAAGATCTCTTTGGTACACTTGTCCGTTATGACTCTCCCCCCCCCCCAAAAAAAAAAAAAACAAGAAAGAAAGAAAAAAAACAAGAAAAGAAAAAGAAAAAAACAAACAAAGAAACAAAAAATCCCCATTAACAACAACAACAAAAAAAACCTGAAAAAACAACAACAAACAAACAAAGTAACATATTTTCGATGATGATTCTAAAATAAGGTAAATAAACATATTTAGTAATACAGGGCTTATATATGCTTCATATGATGTGAAATTGTTTGACAAATACAATTTAAATTTTGATTTAAACTGCTTACATTTTGGGACGAGTTATTATTTTTTTATGTGGGCAAATGAAATTCGAGAGTTACTGCCCGGCGGAAATTGGAAGTTTTAGGATATGGCCAGCCCTGGTTGATCATTGTATTCCACCTTGTACGGGTAGTCGAGTCCTGTGAACAGACTCAAGTCTTGCCAGACTCGACCCGTGCCCGATCACTCGAGTACTCGTAAAGACCCTAGTTAACTATACTTAGTGTCTTCTATTTGTACGGGCGAAAACCACGATCTGCTCCTTTAAGCATCGTAAATGTATGCAGTAGTTACACTCGTGTAAGACATAAGCAGGCTTCGTAAGTGTAGGTAGTAGTTACACGCGTGTAAGACATAAGCAGGCTTCGTAAATGTAGGTAGTAGTTACACGCGTGTAAGACATAAGCAGGCTTCGTAAATGTAGGTAGTAGTTACACACGTGTAAGACATAAGCAGGCTTCGTAAATGTAGGTAGTAGTTACACGCGTGTAAGACATAAGCAGGCTTCGTAAATGTAGGTAGTAGTTACACGCGTGTAAGACATAAGCAGGCTTCGTAAATGTAGGTAGTAGCTACAGTATACACGCGTGTAAGACATAAGCAGGCTTCGTAAATGTAGGTAGTAGTTACAGTATACACGCGTGTAAGACATAAGCAGGCTTCGTAAATGTAGGTAGTAGTTACAGTATACACGCGTGTAAGACATAAGCAGGCTTCGTAAATGTAGGTAGTAGTTACACGCGTGTAAGACATAAGCAGGCTTCGTAAATTCGACTCATTGTGTGACTCAATGTGACCCTTTCGTAGCTGTATGCTTTATTTTTTATTAATAATTTTAGAATTTTAATTTGATGTATGCTATCCAGTAGGCGTTGTTGTTGTTGTTGTTGTTATTGGTTGGTTTTGTTCGTTTGTTTGGTTGGTTGGTTGCTTTTGTTTTTGTGTTGCTTTAAATTATCCATTATGTTTTTGTGTTGCTTTAAATTATCCATTATGTTTTTGTGTTGCTTGTCGCCGTTTGTAGATTTTTGAGTTTGCTGCAGTATAAGATGTTTCGAAACAATAATAATAATAATAATAATAATAATAATAATAATAAAATATATGAATAATATTAAATAATGTTTCTTGTTTAGAATAATAATAATAATAATAAAATATATGAATAATATTAAATAATGTTTCTTGTTTAGAATATAAGTGTCTGTATATTCAATGTGTTTCTGATCGTCCTAATATTGGTAAGTAGCCCAAACTGGATTTGGTATCCAAATAATTTCGTACGTACGAAAAACAAATATATGGACAAAACTACATAGGCCCCCTATATGTGTTTTTCTGATTTCTGTATTCCACGAGTGTATTTCTGCAGGAAATACACTCGTGGAATATAGAAATCAGAAAACCACATATATAGAGGATACTCCCCGGGTGTCTTGTGATATCATAATTTATCAGCACGAGTTAATAAAAGTATGAAATCCGAGGCTTGCCGAGGATTTTATACTTTTATCAACGAGTGCTGATAAATTATGATATCACAAGACACGAGGGGGGTATTCTTTTTATCATCCATTATCATTCTTTTCATTTGCGACAGTTGTAAACAATGTCAGGAATGTGGGTTGAATGTCAGCGGTAGACTCGTTAACTAGCAGAACGGCAGTGGCGTGACGGCATTAATGGTAGGTTTAGCGCTGAAACAAACACAGTGACGTAACAAAACATTGTCTTGTGATTAAAATTTGACCAATCAAGATTACATATAGTTTTGTATTTATTACATACCCTAAATTGGAATTTTGATTCCAAATAATAGATAAAAAATTGTAACACTGCTAGCTAATAACGGGGATTTCTTAATTTACACAACTAGGTCAGCTGTCTTACTACGCGGACCGATGAACCACCAATTATTACACATAGGACTATAGTTCTATTTAAACAATAAAAAGAAATAAGAAAGAATGAGTGAAAAGTTACCTATAATTTTAATGCTAAAGTTTGAAATGCCATTTAAAGACAATGTAATAGCTAAAATTCACAAACAGTGTAATATTTAATTTGCTTGTAAATACGTCACAAAACCTTCAGCGCGCCAGTTTTATCAACGCAGAAAAATGTCAAGAATTGTTCACTCAACATATACACAATACTGAGCACACTCTATAACATGTTATTGGATTTTTGTTTTAATTTCAAATATAAACACGCATTTAATAAGTGCCATTTAAAGACAATGTAATAGCTAAAATTCACAAACAGTGTAATATTTAATTTGCTTGTAAATACGTCACAAAACCTTCAGCGCGCCAGTTTTATCAACGCAGAAAAATGTCAAGAATTGTTCACTCAACATATACACAATACTGAGCACACTCTATAACATGTTATTGGATTTTCTTTTAATTTCAAATATAAACACGCATTTAATAAGTGCCATTTAAAGACAATGTAATAGCTAAAATTCACAAACAGTGTAATATTTAATTTGCTTGTAAATACGTCACAAAACCTTCAGCGCGCCAGTTTTATCAACGAAGAAAAATGTCAAGAATTGTTCACTCAACATATACACAATACTGAGCACACTCTATAACATGTTATTGGATTTTCTTTTAATTTCAAATATAAACACGCATTTAATAAGTGCCCCCCCCCCCCCCCCCCCCCCCCCCCCCCCAGCTGCTGCCATCTTCCGACGCCTATGTTTTGGTATCGCGCTTTAATATTAAATTGTAAATATTCATCACCGTTTTCGTCTGGTTTCAGTTCAAATGTTCCACAATATAGCATTTTAAACATGCATAACAGTTAACTGCTTTAATTGGCAATTCAAACCAAGCACCAACTGTGTGTACATATCGCTAAGGGCATTCCCGGTAACCATGTGCTATCAATAAAAACGGTGCATACGGCATATTTCCGGCAGTTGAGTTCATTACGGAAAAGTTTATTTCATTTTTGTATTCAGGACTGTATTTATATAATAAGATTTAATGGGTATGTAATAAATATTAGGAAATAAAATAAATCTTAACATTGGTGCAAATACTAGTACGACCAGAAACACGTTTAATATACAGCCACTGACATTTTATTTAGATTAATATATTTAATGTGTAATTAGAGTCGTTAAAACGTTTCTGTTGTTTAACAATCGCCGGAAACTCAGGATAGACCTTTAAATTATACATTTTACCTTTCTTGTAGTCTTCATAATCGTATGTAGAGAGTCAACAGCTGTGTTCTATGTTTACATTACTTCATAATCATATATAGAGGGTCAACAGCTGTGTTTTAGGTTTGCATTTCTTCATAATCGTATGTAGAGGGCCAACAGCTGTCTTTTAGGTTTAGATTTCTTCATAATCGTATGTAGAGTGTCAACAGCTGTGTGTTAGGTTTGCATTTCTTCATAATCGAATTGAGGGTCAACAGCTGTGTTTTAGGTTTGCATTTCTTCATAATCGTATGTAGAGGGCCAACAGCTGCGTTTTAGGTTTACATTTCTTCATAATCATATGTAGAGGGTCAACAGCTGTGTTTTAGGTTTACATTTCTTCATAATCGTATACAAAGGGTCAACAGCTGTGTTTTAGGTTTACATTTCTTCATAATCGTATATAGAGGGTCAACAGCTGTGTTTTAGGTTTACATTTCTTCATAATCGTATGTAGAGGGTCAACAGCTGTGTGTTAGGCCTAGATTTCTTCATAATCGTATTTAGAGGGTCAACAACTGTGTTTTAGGTTTACATTTTTTCATAACCGTATGTAGAGGGTCAACAGCTGTGTTTTAGGTCTAGATTTCTTCATAATCGTATACAGAGGGTCAACAGCTGTGTTTTAGGTTTACATTTCTTCATAATCGTATATAGAGGGTCAACAGCTGTGTTATAGGTCTAGATTTCTTCATAATCGTATACCGAGGGTTCATAATCGTATACAGAGGGTCAACAGCTGTGTTTTAGGTTTACATTTCTTCATAATCGTATGTAGAGGGTCAACAGCTGTGTTTCAGGTTTACATTTGTTCACAATCGTATTGAGAGGGTCGACGACTGTGTTTTTTGTTTACATTTCTTCATAATCGTATGTAGAGGGTCAACAGCTGTGTTTTAGGTTTGCATTTCTTCATAATCGAATTGAGGGTCAACATCTGTGTTTTAGGTTTGCATTTCTTCATAATCGTATGTAGAGGGCCAACAGCTGCGTTTTAGGTTTACATTTCTTCATAATCATATGTAGAGGGTCAACAGCTGTGTATTAGGTTTACATTTCTTCATAATCGTACACAAAGGGTCAACAGCTGTGTTTTAGGTTTACATTTCTTCATAATCGTATACAGAGGGTCAACAGCTGTGTTTTAGGTTTATATTTTTTCGTAATCGTATGTAGAGGGTCAGCAGCTGTGTTTTAGGTTTACATTTCTTCATTATGGTATGTAGAGGGTCAATAGCTTTGCTTTAGGTTTACATTTCTTCATAATCGTATGTAGAGGGTCAACAGCTGTGTTTTAGGTTTGCATTTGTTCACAATCGTATGTAGAGGGTCAACAGCTGTGTTTCAGGTTTGCATTTGTTCACAATCGTATGTAGAGGGTCGACGACTGTGTTTTAGGTTTGGATTTCTTCATAATCGTATATAGAGGGTCAACAGCTCTGTTTTAGGTCTAGATATCTTCATAATCGTATACAAAGGGTCAACAGCTGTGTTTTAGGTTTACATTTCTTCATAATCGTATGTAGAGGGTCAACATCTGTGTTTTAGGTTTGCATTTCTTCATAATCGTATGTAGAGGGCCAACAGCTGCGTTTTAGGTTTACATTTCTTCATAATCATATGTAGAGGGTCAACAGCTGTGTATTAGGTTTACATTTCTTCATAATCGTACACAAAGGGTCAACAGCTGTGTTTTAGGTTTACATTTCTTCATAATCGTATATAGAGGGTCAACAGCTGTGTTTTAGGTCTAGATTTCTTCATAATCGTATACAGAGGGTTCATAATCGTATACAGAGGGTCAACAGCTGTGTTTTAGGTTTACATTTCTTCATAATCGTATATAGAGGGTCAACAGCTGTGTTTTAGGCCTAGATTTCTTCATAATCGTATTTAGAGGGTCAACAACTGTGTTTTAGGTTTACATTTTTTCATAACCGTATGTAGAGGGTCAACAGCTGTGTTTTAGGTCTAGATTTCTTCATAATCGTATACAGAGGGTCAACAGCTGTGTTTTAGGTTTACATTTCTTCATAATCGTATATAGAGGGTCAAAAGCTGTGTTATGGGTCTAGATTTCTTCATAATCGTATACCGAGGGTTCATAATCGTATACAGAGGGTCAACAGCTGTGTTTTAGGTTTATATTTCTTCGTATTCGTATGTAGAGGGTCAACAGCTGTGTTTTAGGTTTACATTTCTTCATTATGGTATGTAGAGGGTCAATAGCTTTGCTTTAGGTTTGCATTTGTTCACAATCGTATGTAGAGGGTCAACAGCTGTGTTTCAGGTTTGCATTTGTTCACAATCGTATGTAGAGGGTCGACGACTGTGTTTTAGGTTTGGATTTCTTCATAATCGTATATAGAGGGTCAACAGCTCTGTTTTAGGTCTAGATATCTTCATAATCGTATACAGAGGGTCAACAGCTGTGTTTTAGGTTTACATTTCTTCATAATCGTATGTAGAGGGTCAACAGTTGTGTGTTAGGTTTACATTTCTTCATGATCGTATGTACAGGGTCAACAGCTGTGTTTTAGGTCTAGATTTCTTCATAATCGTATCTAGAGGATCAACAGCTGTGGTTTAGGTTTACATTTCTTCATAATCGGATATAGAGGGTCAACAGCTGTGTTTTAGGTTTACATTTCTTCATAATCGTATGTAGAGGGTCAACAGCTGTGTGTTAGGCCTAGATTTCTTCATAATCGTATTTAGAGAGTCAACAACTGTGTTTTAGGTTTACATTTTTTCATAACCGTATGTAGAGGGTCAACAGCTGTGTTTTAGGTCTAGATTTCTTCATAATCGTATACAGAGGGTCAACAGCTGTGTTTTAGGTTTACATTTCTTCATAATCGTATATAGAGGGTCAAAAGCTGTGTTTTAGATCTAGATTTCTTCATAATCGTATACAGAGGCTTCATAATCGTACACAGAAGGTCAACTTCTGTGGTTTAGGTTTACATTTCTTCATAATGGTATGTAGAGGGTCAACAGCTGTGTGTTAGGCCTAGATTTCTTCATAATCGTATGTAGTGGATCAACAGCTGTGTTTAAGGTTTACATTTCTTCATAATCGTTGTAGAGGGTCAACAGCTGTGTTTTATGTCTAGATTTCTTCATAATCGTATACAGAGAGTCAACAGCTGTGTTTTAGGTTTACATTTCTTCATAATCGTATATAGAGGGTCAACAGCTGTGGTTTAGGTCTAGATTTCTTCATAATCGTATACAGAGGCTTCATAATCGTATAGAGAAGGTCAACAGCTGTGTTTTAGGTTTACATTTCTTCATAATCGTATGTAGAGGGTCAACCGCTGTGTGTTAGGTTTACATTTCTTCATAATCGTATGTAATGGGTCAACAGCTGTGTTTAAGGTTTACATTTCTTCATAATCGTATGTAGAGGGTCAACAGCTGTGTTTTAGGTATAGATTTCTTCATAATCGTATTTAGAGGGTCAACAGCTGTGTTTTAGGTTTACATTTCTTCATAATCGTATGTAGAGGGTCAACAGCTGTGTTTTAGGTCTAGATTTCTTCATAATCGTATGTAGAGGGTCAACAGCTGTGTTTTAGGTTTGCATTTGTTCACAATCGTATGTAGAGGGTCAACAGCTGTGTTTTAAGTTCGGATTTCTTCACAATCGTATATAGAGGGTCAACAGCTGCGTGTTTGGTTTGCATTTCGTCATAATCTTATATAGAGGGTCAACAGCTGCGTGTTTGGTTTGCATTTCGTCATAATCGTATATTGAGGAATAAAAATACACTTTCCAATAAGCGCATATCTATGTTCATCCATACACTCTGTCCAATAAGCGCTGTATCCAAGACAATCACTACACATTGTTCAATAAGCGCTGTAACTATGGCAATCAACACACACTGGGTTTTTTTACAGCTGGCGCTGGCACGTACGACTGTAACAGGGACGGACAGGAATATAAGAACTCGAAGACGTGCACATCTGAAGGGACGTGTGAGTGTGGAAGCACTCATGTTGGTTTTTGACTGCAGTGTTGACAAAGGTAGGAATACTGTATATTCTAACGATGTCATGAATAATTGTCAAATGCAACACAGAAACGTTTAGATCGTGCATATAGCCATTGATGTCGGCATCCAGTGAAGTTGTATTTATGGAATTCAACTTTGAACGCAATGTGTAGCACGATGTGTACTCTGTAGTCGACTGAACCTGGGCGCAGAAAGATCCTTGCGAAGTGTAACATCGGGTAAGTTCAAAGAACGCTGTCGTTAGTGCAAATCAAAAGAGGAGAAGCCATCAGAACGATCAGAAACTGTTAAAAATGTCTTGCATATTATATTATTATAGAAAATTGATTGTCGTGATAAATGTTAACTGTTATTATTACTACAATTTAGATAAAAGACTTGATGTAAAAATGCAGGGTTTTTCCTAGTACAAAGACAGATATTAAATGTAAAATTAGTTCTTTGTAGGGCATTCTCCAGTAAACCGGGGCGGGACGTAGCCCAGTGGTAGAGCACTCGCCTGATATCTCGTTGCAGCTGGTGCACCACGACTGGTATATCAAAGGCCATGACATGTATTATCCTGTCTGTGGGATGGTGTATACAAAAGATCCCTTGATACTAGTAGAAAAATGTAGCTGGATTCTCTCTAAGATTACATGACAAGATTACTAGATGTTTGACATCCAATGATCAAAGATTAATAAATCAATGTGCTTTAGTTGTATCGTTAAACAAAACAAACAAACTTTCTTAGTTTCGCAATATTCTAACCGATTGTTTAAAGGAAAGGTTTTTTTTGTTGTTGTTGTTGTTTGTTTTTTTTTTTGTTTTTTTGTTTTTTTAGCTCTAGTAGATGCGGATCCTCCATGCACCGCTGGTGCCGATGTCTGTGGCCCAGCTGATAGAGGCGTTTGTAGTAAAGCTTCCTCCACCAGCAATGATTTGGTCTGCACATGTAATACTGGGGTCGGTGCCAAGTCTACGACAGATCCAAAGTGCACTGCGGGACGATGTAAGTACAATGTATTTATTAATTTTTTTATCATCATTATTTTATTTTTTTATTATATATTTATTTATTTTATTTTATATATATATATATTTTTTTTTTTATTATTATTATTATTATTATTTTTTTTAATGTATTTATTTATTTATTTACATTAATCATTTCCACAGTTTAAAAAAAAAATATATATTTATTAATTTACAAATATTATTTATTTGTTTTATTTATTTTATTCATTTTATTCGTTTCCACGTTTTTATTATTTTATTTTATATTTATTTATTTACAAATATTTATTTATTTATATTATTCGTTTCCACGTTTTTTTTTTTTTTTTTTTTTATTTATTTATTTACAAATATTTATTTATTTATTTATTTATTTACAAATATTTATTTATTTATTTATTTACGTTTTCAACAGACAAGGTTGCTTGTTTTGGTGACAAGATGATCATCAACATTAACCCGTACGGAACGTTTAATGGACGAATGTACTTATGGAACAAACCGGCTTGTACCATCGCAGATAGCATAGACACCAGCAATTCAGAACATGGCGAGTTGTTGGAGGCAAAGTGAGAGAAATTCAATACACAGGTGATGCCACCTGTGGTGACGTCACGTCAATCAGCCAGGTAAAGTCTTATTATATTCAGGGTAAATTGTTTTAATTCAGCAAGGTTTAATTATTTATTGTAATAGCGGAGATGTAGAAGATGAATATCATTTTGTATTAATAATATGTACATTGTACAGAGATTTAAGAGAAAATTATATAAAGAAATACTACTGGAATAGGCCATCTATGCTAAAGTTTATACAGTTGCTGACCAGTAAAAACTAAAATATATTGTGTAAATTGGGAAAATATATATTTAAAGCATTTAAAATTCGAACTTCCTTAGTCTAAATATACTGGAATTATCAAGATATATAATATGTTGCATTTGAATGTCAATTTGTATATAATACTCTGCCTATAAAACTATAATTTACATTTTCCTTATTGAGAATATATATGTACATGTGTGTGTGTGTGTGTGTGTGTGTGTGTGTGTGTGTGTGTGTGTGTTCTATTTATTATCCTAATTGTATGTACATGTGATATTGTATGTTTACTAGTATTGTTGTTTGTTCATACCAATAAGCCGCTATGCTTACGGTGAATAAAGAATTGAAATTAAACACGAATGATTTTGTTAAGTGATCTCGAATGACTTACGTTTAAGAAGAGATCTCCCCCCCCCCCCAAAAAAAAAAAAAAAAAAAAAAAAAAAAAAAAAAAAAAAAATATATATATATATAATAAAAAAATAAAAAAATAAACAATAACAATAATAACAATAATAATAATAATAATAATAAGTAATGAAAATATGGCATGCAATTATATACATATCTAATACTGTAACTCTGCACAAGCCTGATTCCCAAAGATATAAGGTACGCAGTCATAATTCACTGTTAGGTGCTTTATCCACAGAGGAGAGCTGATTTTCAGAAGGATGTATGGTTCCCTCTCCGTCTGTAAGAGGACTGCCACTTTTACAGAACATATTTAAGTGGTTGTCGTGGTAGTGCGTCGATAACGAGCTACACTCGATTCAAAACCTATACTAGCTCAACATTTACCTTTTCGACCGACCGTTCAAAATTGCGCCAAAATTACTCAACACAATTGGGCACCATTTCTCTTTGGCTCTAAAATGGCTCCATTCAAAATACCATAGCACCACCACCACCCCCACCCGCCTGCTACCGATTCAATCGGACTGCTGGTGCTCCCTTGCACCTGCCAGTGCAGGCAGTCCCTCCTTCCCCCCCCCCCCCCCCCACACACACCTTTCCTGTCTTGGACAAAAGGGCCGGCCACGGCCGGCTCTTGTGCCCACGACAGGCGTGCGCTACAACAGCTTGCTCTGAATGTGCACGTAAAACCCTTATGACATGACATGACAGTGCGTCGATCAGATAAGGATCCATCCCGTCGGATGGTCTATTTACCGTTCCACCGAGAGCACCACGACTGATAGATCAAAGGTCATGCCCCCTTCCCCAATCAAACGGGTTTGTTTTTGTTTTTGTTTTTTTGAAACTGTATTAAATTTTATAAAAATATATACATACATACACACATACATACATACACACATACATACATACACAGGTTCGAGTCCCAGGAAAGGCGTCGGACAATTTGTGAGGCCAGAAAGGATTTAATTACCACCTGTGTTTGTTTCATTAGATAATACTATTGTGGGTTTTGTTTTGTTTTTAGAATGGCGTCACAGAGTACACGACTAACGTGTTTGTTGGAGCTGGCGTGACGAGATCGTGAATGTGACATGTAAACTTGACAGCGCTAACAACGTCATCACTTCCACCATTGCGTCAAATAATATGCAGAAGTAAGTCATAAATGAATACTAATTTATTACCCATATGGGCGAGAGAGAAGTGAGGAAAGAAAAATTCCATTTCTTCCCCTAGATACGTTTTGACGTCATAATGGGTGCTTCGCTATAGGCTTTGACGTCACAACTGTTGGGCAACAACACACAACCATACCTGATTCTTTCTACGTTCTCAAATAATATATTCATTAAAGACGTATTATTATGCCTGTTGTTTATCAATATGTTTAAGAGTAACAATTACACCAAGCTAATAGTGTTGTAGGCTCCGAACTGTTTGTTAAATAGCTAATCATTTTAGTGCGTGCAGCGGTTAAGATTGTTTCCATGGTGGCTTTCATGTCAACAACTAACACATTAGAAGAAGTTTGCTGGCGTGGCGGTCTATTTTTACATTAAAAATCATTTATGACGCGCATCCGTCTAAATATAGACTAAAGTAGTGTCGGAAATAGAATAAAACTGATTTTCGTCGATTATGACTTTCATATTAAATTAATAAGTAAATATTTTGTAAATATCTATTTAATGATACTCTATCTAATTTGATATTTATTTGTTTTGGCTCTCATTGATGTACAAGGTGGTGTTTACTCTTGAAATTAAATTAAAGATGTCGGTTAACAGGTGATTTGTGCACTTTATTAGAACAGACTATAACACATTTTGATTGACACGTGTCAATTTCATTGCTGTTGCAATATGTGAGGGACCGTCTCTGATGAAGGTTTACCCCCCCCCCCCCCCCCCATCCCTTTCCAAAGCAAAATATTTGTAGACATTACTAAGTAACTTTTGAGCAAAACTGTCAATAACAATTCTGAGTCTGTGGTCTATTATACCGGTATTAAAGGTGCTATGTATCAAAGGAGCTATTTCCAAGTTGCACAATGTCAGCTATTGCAAATAATTTTTTTAATTAAATTTTACTTTACAATTTAAAGGCTACACCTTCAACTATATGCCCATAAATGATTATAACAAAATAATTTTGTCTACTAGTAGAACATACATTTTTATTGGAGAATCTTTATCACAAACCGATGCTCACATATAACTATGATATATCACCTTTAAGTGGTTGCAAGATTGTGTAAATTTCTAATGTACTTATATTGAATTTATATTCATTAAATATGCTGATAATAATTAATAATTTATGCTGCAATTCAAAATACCCAGTTAACTTGCAGTTTTAAATTAAGGGGGGTTAAGGGGCCAGCGTACACTTTTGTTGAAAATGAAAAATGTCGATCAACCTTTTTAATTTTGGGGATGTACACTTTTTTTTTGGGGGGGGGGGGGGGGGGGGTGGTCAAAAGTGTACGCTTTGTACACTTGTGAAAATGTTGAAAATTATGGACGGCCCCTTACAAACTTTGACGTTTTCACTAAGTTCGAAACAGCAGACATATGGAGTAAGAAAGTTCGTAAACTTCACTTTTTTTTCAATTAAAAAATGACGGATTATAATCTGCACCAATCAAAAAAATATTTACACTGATAGCTCGGCAAGTACCTCAGGCATTAATTGGCTATCGAACTGGGATGAAACCGCCTCCTGTCAAAATGCTTGACACGGGGAATCCCTTCGAGTCTCCGATTTTAGCAGGGAATCCTCAAGCTTTTCCATTAGGAATGAAATTTAAAGGTCTACATTTATCAAAAACGTAATTCACTATTGTTTGGTATCTATGTATACCTTTTACAATATATATGAAGTATCAATAAAATAAATTTTAAAAAGTTTACCGTTTTTAATATATTCTCAATAAAAAGTCGCGTTTTTCCCATCGCTTGCCAAAAAGCCTTTGAACTCCAAGAGTCAAGTCACGTGACCCCGAGACGCGCTAACTGGCATAGCATGAACGCGTGATTCGCAGCCTATCGGTCATTTTACATTAACACGTGTATTTTTAAAACGTATCTTTTGGGATGTTTTTGTTTGTGGGATTTTTATAGGGTAGGGAAAGGGGAGTGTTTATATATATTTGTATATATGTATGTATGTATATATACCATATGTGTGTATGTATGTATGTATGTATGTCAGACATGGGCGATTACATGACAAAAGTAATCGATTACGATTACGATTACTTAAGAATGTCATGATTACGATTACGAATACAAGGAAAATGAAAGTAATCGATTATGATTGCGATTACACTGCCCAGTAATCATGATTACAATCATGATTACATTTTCACAAATATGAACTATTGTTGATGATGATGATAACTAGTTTAACGTGCCCATATACCACTAGGGTTTCGAACACGCCCATCCCGAGTCCGACCTCCGATAAGATCGGTGGCCTGACTCGGGATGGAGGGGGTGGGGGTGGGGTGGGGGTGTAAATGGGCAGAATTTTGAAAATAGCAATTAGTAAAAAAGTTAATAGATTAAATAAAAAAGAGAAAAAGGTTACAAGCCAAAAATAAAAAGAATTGACTGCTCGGCCGAATATTTATATAATTTGGAGCATTTTAGAAGGACAGTCCAAAATTAAATAAGAGAAAAAAGAGAGGATCGGACTATTTAATAATATTTAAAAAAGAAGTAATTTCGACATAAAATTTTGAACGCAGATCTGAAAGGTTAAAATCCGATCGATATGTCCACGCGAGTGGCCTCGTTAAGGCCGTTTGGGTGCACAGCTTAAAGGGACTAGATGGGTTGAATCCCGTCAAGAAAACCCCTAGATTGACAGTCAATAGACGTTGAAGGTGTAGTGCTGTGCTGAAATACAGATCTTGAGAAGCCGGATCCGTCTGAACGAGAGAGAGTATCAGACTAGGGTATAGTCCAGTCGTCATGGGTTGGTATAGTGGTGCGGACGGGCCCGACTCCGGAGGATACGAGATGGTATCACTATAAAGCAAGGTAAAGTCTAGAAAAAGTGTAGTAGGGGCCGACCCCACTTCCTATTTCTTCTTAGAGTGGGGCGGTCAATCTTCCAGTGCTGCTAGGACAGGCTCGGACATGTAGAGACTAAACGCGAACAACCGTGGCGTTCTGCAGAATGGCCGTCATACGAGTCACGAAAAAAACATGTCGACAAGTCAGACGGAGAAATGACGTGGAGGCAAGGAATCTCGCTAAAAAAGAATCCAACCTGGTGGTGCAGGCTGTCGAAACGAGAAGCGTTCCAGCGTTCAATCAGTTCCAATGGCCGCATACATCCCAGTAGAAAACTTCATTTCGCTGACAAAAACAACGAAATGAAGGACCCCCGAGTCGAGCACACGAAAGCACGTGCAGTGTGCACAAGCGAAACAAACACGTCTTACCGCGTGGAGCTCCAGACTGGGAATCACTATTGTTGAGGTGATGATTTATTCCCGATTCTGGGACACGCCAGTTGTTCCATTTCTAACAGTTTATTGCTCACCCTTACTAATTGGTGTTCCGTCACCTTAATTGATGGCCCATCACCTTAATTGGTGGCCCATCACCTTAGCTGATTGACGGTTAACTATTGATCGGTGATCAAAGCAATAACACAGGCAATTAATTACGACAATATATTTATTATGTACTTTTGTTAAACAGTATTTTGTCCACAATTTGAAAGCACATTCAGTCACACTTTACACACGAAATGTCCCAGAAAGCACTCCACCGCAAGCTGACAAGTAGGAAGCCGTGTCCCGAGTACACGTGACGTACTCCAATCCCATCCGGAAGAGCGGCGGGACTTCCTTGGTTTCTGTCCACCTTCCAGCTGCAGCAGATGGGCTTCCTTGTTGGCGTTCTCTGACTTGAACAGGAGAATCAGATATAACAAACATTAATTTGCTTGCAATCTCTATTCTGGCTCACATGCTAATTAAGGTTAATCTCGTTAATCGCCTCCTCTGTTCTTCACACATCTCGTTAAAGAGTTCTTAAAGTCGCAACAGTGTAAAGGTGTTACTATTAATGCTTTTGACTTCGACATATATCTGGACTTGGGCATAAATATTCTTACTATGTTATATGCAGACGATACAGCCCTACTTGCAAGAAAAGAAGAGGAACTGCAACATATATTAAATGCCTATGACTCTTATTGCAAAACATGGAAATTATCTATAAACATCTCAAAAACCAAGATTATTATATTCGGAGGCACAAAGGACTATACTAAAGTATATTATTTAGATAATTTTGCCTTTGAAAATGTAAATGAATACAAGTATCTGGGAATATGGTTCGAAAAAACTAACAAATTTAATCAATGTAAAAATAATTTAGTACAACAGGCTCGAAAAGCCATGTTTTATATCTTGAAAAAATCGAATGAATGCTGTTTGTCAATTGAATATCGACTAAAATTATTTGACGCTATTGTTGTTCCAATATTACTGTATGGGTGTGAAATATGGGGTTTTGAGAATACTCGGATAATAGAAAATGTACATATACAGTTTTTACGTTATCTAGTACCTTTAAGAAAGAGCACACCTGTATATATGTTGTATGAAGAGTTTGGTAGGAAACCACTGTCGTTAACAATATCTGTACGTATGGTTTCTTATTGGGCTCGTCTTTTAACGGGAAAACCTACCAAACTCTCTCTACAGATCTATCATCTATTATATCATGATAATATACAATGTGGTATGAACCATAAATGGATAACATATATTAGAGATATTCTTTATAATCTTGGTCTTAATAATATTTGGGATACACAGACCTTTAGATCAGTCTTAAGTTTAAAAAAGTTAGTCAAACAAAGACTTTCAGACCAATTTCAACAACACTGGCAAATTGAAATCTCAAACTCTTCTAAGGGTTTGACCTATAGAATATTTAAAGATAAACTTGAGTTTGAATCTTATTTTAACATTCTGGATAACACTATGTACACCACCTTCCTTAGATTCCGTATTGCCAATCACTTTTTACCAATTGAACAAGGAAGGTGGAGGAACATATTATATGAAAATAGAAAATGTATATATTGTACTACAAACGATGTTGGGGATGAGTTTCATTATTTATTTATCTGTGCAAAATTTACAGCGGAAAGGGCTAAATATATTAAAAAGTACTACATAAAGTTGTAAAAATATTGGCACCCTTAAGAAATTGTGTAAATTTATTGTTATTATCAACAAACAATTCTGCTCCTCCTAAGACTTCTATTGTGTATATATGTTTTATTCGTTTTTATTCAGATATTGTCATCTTGATGTTGTTTATGCTATGTTATTTATGTATTCCTCTGATGCCATCGAACGATGGCCACGAGTGTAATAAAGTTCTGTTCTGTTCTGTTCTGTTCTGTTATCCCCATGCGTCTAAATTGGCCTTAATTGCTCACGCCAGTTTTCCCATTTCTGGAAGCGGATTAGAACACCTCACCGCTTACCTAATCTGGAGACTGCCAGTTTTGGGAACATACCGAGGTGATGCTACCAACATGAAATTGTTCACTTGATTTCACTAATTAAGATCAAATAATGGATAATTGTAGATTATTTATTACATCATATCAAACTGTACTTATTACATGAATATTTAAAACATATTATAATATTTAACGACAAAACGTAATTACATGTGTGTTAATCCCCAAGCTGCTAAAAGAAACCAAAACATGCCCCTTTAATCGCCGAACTGCTCTAGTTCAGTGTCACATAAAACAAGACATATAGTTTACAGTTATCAAAGGTCCGAGTTGTCAACTATGATCATTTGACAATACATCGAATGTTTTGAATGCGATCGGTTGTACTGTGGCAGACTATTTGCTTTTGTTAGTCTTAATGACGAGAACCCGTTCTGTTAGCAACCTTGATTTGATTTTGAGAGATTAAGATGGATTTCAATAGCAGATGGTGAATGTGAAGCGAGACCTAAATACATGTATTATATATTATGTGTTCCTTCCGCCAAAAGAAGACTGACAATTGTACTACAATTATGATGACTAATGGAAGAGAAAAAACCCCACACTATAAAATATCTTTATTGATAAAAAATAAATAATTATGAACCTTTTTAAATAATAGTACTATTATCAATACATTAAATTTGTTTACGTGGGGGGGGGGGGGGATCCCCCTCCAAACCTCCCACAAAGTTCTCTTGGCGTTCCGCTTCATGTTATTACCCCCCCCCCAACTAAATGGATTTTCTAAATCCGCCACTGACTTGCATGATATCAAAACACCTGTCATGTGTAATAATATAATCAAGTTGCAATGGATTTCATATAGTAGTAATAGTAGTAGTAGTAGTAGTAGTAGTAGCGGACGTGGTAATGGTAGTGGACGTGGTAATGGTAATGGTCGTGGTGGTGGTGGTAGTAGTAGTAGTTGTTGTTGTTGTTGTACTTCTTCAGTTGACCCATTGGGCCAATTCTTGTTCCAGCCAGTACACCACGACTGGTATATCGAATGTCGTGGTATGTGCTATCCTGTCTCTGGGATGGTACATATCAAAAATCCAGTGGACAAGTAAAAGATTTCTTTACAATCACAAACATCATTCTGGTACTTAAATAAAACAATCGGTTTATTTGTACAAGTAAAAATATTGGCGGACAAATACATTTCTAGATGTATTTGTCCCGTGGACTAGTAATATTTTTTCTATCACTGATATATCCATCCAGCCTAACATTCATTCATGTATCCACCAGCCAGCCAGCCATGTATTCATCCATCCATCCATATATCAATCCACCAATCCTGCCATCCATCCATCCTCCCATCCTTCTATCCGCCCATCCTTTCATCTACCCATCCTTCCACCCGCCCATCCATACATCCAACCATCCATCCTTCCATACATCTGTCCAAAAATTATTTCATATTTCTATGCACGCCTTTGAGAATGACAAAAAAAAAATGTATACAGTGTATTATATACAGTATATTAGGTAAAGCTAGCGATTCGTTGGGTCTGTCTAACACGACAATAGGTGCTTGGAGCTTATAATTAAAATCCTTCTTATGCTCATGTAATTTGTTCGATAGGTGCAAATCGATTATAACCGATGATCGATGATGAAATTCCAACTGATTACCATCTCTGGGGGGGCTGGACGTAGCCCAGTGGTAAAGCGCTCGCATGATGTGCGGTCGGTCTGGGATCGATCCCCGTCGATGGGTCCATGAGCTATTTCTCTTCCCAGCCAGTACACCGCGATTGGTATATCAAAGGCCGTGGTATGTGATATCCTGTCTGTTCGATGGCGCATATAAAACATCCCTTGTTACTAATGGGGAAAAAAAATGTAGCGGGTTTCCTCTCTAAGACTATATGTCCAAATTACCAAATGTTTCACATCCAAAACCTCTGCAATTAAGACCCCCATGGGACCCCCCCCCCCCAAAAAAAAAAAAAAACCCACAAAAAACCCAACAACAAAAAACATTGATAAATACCGTGCCGTGGAGAATTAAAATCTCAACGGCAGTCTCCACGGCATTGCCGATTGCCGTGGGAAATTGCAGGGGTTGCTCTAGTGGTGTCGTTACACAAAACAAACTTTAACCATCTCTGTAATATGCAATGGCTTTTGATGTACTATACTTGATTGAGGCATTGGTTTTCACTGGGAAAGCAGCCGAAGCCTTGTCCAAAACCTTGTTGGTTGTTTCTATGTCGGATGTAAATGTAAAAAGACTTTACTTTGTTTTTACTATAAACTATTTTGCTTAGTTCTGAGTTGGTGTTTCAGGGTTGACTAACCCGACCTTGTACACCGTGAAGGTAGACAACGGGAAAGAGAGCTCTGATGCAAAATATCAGTTCGTGAACCTTCTAGAGGATGGGTGAGTAGCCAAAAACAAAAGGACTGACAGTAAGTACTTATTGTGTGCAAAAGCCATTAATCGATTATTTCCATTCTTCCTTACTTCCTTGCTATTTATATAATTTTAAATTATTTGTAGTAAAATTATCATGTAATATATAATACAGGGCTCGAACTTAACAGCGGCAACGACGGCAATTGCCGTCGGTGACATATAAACTGCCGTCGGTTGGGGGCGTCACCACGGCACTTTTGTGCCGCCGGATAAAAATTACTGCCGTCGGTAAAGCTCCTGACCGACGGCAAAATGTATAAACGTGTATGAACATTGTCTGCCAGTATTTAACACGGACGTTTGGGTCCTGTCATGGACGAAGATGCCGGCGAAGGCCGGCTCCTGTGCCCACGACAGGCGTGCGCTACAACAGCTTGTTCTGAATGTGCACGTAACACCCTATGACATGACATGACATGTCCTGGTTGGAGTTAATGGGCCTTTAGTTAGTACCACGCGATGGAACTATATTTAGTGATGCACGTACCCTGTGCCAGTGTAGTATAATATACGTTCTCACTGCATTCTGCCTCCTCGCTTTCGTATTATGCAGCAACCTTTTCATGTTTGGCAGCCCCATTTCTTTTTCTGCGCCCCTCTTTATTTTCCGGCATCCTGTTATAATTTACAGCACCCAACTCCGCTATTTTTTCACACTGAAAAACATCGAATAGTCTGCATACTTGACATCAAAGGAATCAAGCCGCATTGTGTACGAAAGCGTAACTGACGAAAAACATCAGTAGTTTACAGCAGTTACCGTAACGTAATTTAACATTTTTTAACAGCCTCTGCTGTGTCCCATACCAGTATCCATTTGTATGTTTGATACACACAATAACAATCATATTTTATTTTAGCAATGAAAACATTTTATTTTTATCGTTTCGGCAATCTCCGATTTGGCGACAAATTTGTCACGTGATCAGAACGGTCATTCGGTCTTTTGTCTTAACTAACTCGGGTCTGATGATTTTTAACCTCAATGACAGATTTAATTGGTCGTAACTGATTATTTTTACTTATTCTCATTTGTTTATTCAGCAATTCCTTATAAAATATTAGAAACGTTTAATTTTTTTTTAAACATTTTTTCACCGCTTATAAAAACGGAAGTGGTAGTGTTCATTATTAAAATCATTTATCTTGGATGCCAAATAATATATACCGCCTTTACAAAAACGAAACTACTTTTTTTTTATCAGCTGGCGATATCAATGCGATCAAGTCACTCGATGAAGATGGATATAAAGACCCCCAGAAAAATGTTATCCCACAGTAGGAGATCGCTTTAAAAAAATTATTTATTATTTTTCAGATATCTTAAAATCTTTATTAAAATATTATTAAAACGTCCGTCGGTTTAGCAAAACGAATACCATTGAACGTTTTAACTAACAGTGCACAGATTAATTAATAAGGCAGCTTGTACATCGTACCAACTTTTCAGTACCAGATATCGTGTGCCAAAATAAGGGATAGGTATATCCACAAAGTTGACCAACTCACAACAATATACGATAACCAAATGTTTTTTTAGTTTTTTTTTTTAATTTGTTTTCTTTCTGGGGTTTTTCGTTCCTTTTTTTTTTTAAATGGTGGGGGGGGGGGGGGGGGGGGACGCGCGACCATCATCCTTTAATTTTCAATCAGCGAGAACACTAGCTGTATACAATTTAATGTCATCCATAGAACAATTTTCATGACATATTCACCGAAAACTTGGAAATCTTGGTCTCAGAAACACAAGGTTCCGTCAAAGATTAGCTTATGCTAGTAGTCCATGATTCCATTTATAATAAATTCTTGTTTATTGAAGTTTATTGACATAAATTGAAGAAATCTGACTACATGTACATACAGAAAAATAACCTTTCAGTCAAGTTTATTTGCTGCAAAAGTCAGGGATTCCACTGAGAGACAGTTATGAAGCTAGACGTGTCGACGTGCGCTCTGAACTTGCCCCCTACCTGGGGGGACTTATGGCAAGCTTTGGAATGTTGTTGGAGTTCCGCGTTGCGTATACCGGGTCGCGGGCGACCGTGACTTTAGTGTACGGGGACGCGGACTCCAATAAGAAGAGAAGAGGAAGAGGAGAACGGAGGAAGGAACGCGCTGCAGGGGCGGCTCAGGGGGAACCAAAGCTGGCGGCTCAACCGCCAGTGGCAGTTCCGTCTGCGTCGCCGCCCCTTGCTTCACCATCGAAGAGGAAGAAGACGCCACCGGCTGAATCGACCGCGGAGGTGACGAGCGACCTGTTGGACACTGCCATGGCCCAGTCGCCGCCGCCTCGATACACTTCCACTCCAGCGCCTCCGGTGAAGCGGTCCCTTTGAGAAGCGCCCTGCTGTTGTTGTTGAGGCGACGGCGGCCGTCAATAGGAAAGCAACATCTCCTGTAAGCCAGCCTGTCCGACAGACGACACCCCCGGAGGAGGACGTAGATACCTGGCAACTGGCCTTGGGGAAACTTCAGGCTCAGTACTGGGACTACGTCCAGGGCGACACGACCGATACGGCGAAGCTGAGAGGCCGGTTTTGCAACCAGAACTGGAGACCGCTGCCAGACGGGAGCCACTTCGAGCTCCACAACATTCGGTTCCAGAGCTCAGCGACGGGACTCACCGTGACGCACCGGCGCCAGCAGACCTACCGATAAGCGATCCTCCTCTACGAGATAGACAATTCAACAATCCACAAGGATCGTCAAGACGATCAGACTAAAACGCGACTTCATAACCGTTACTTCTCAGACGCACGTGCGTTTTAAAAAATATGAAAAAAATGCATTTTCTGGTATTAGAAACACCAGAATGACAAGAAACACTTCGGCTCTACGGAAATGAATAAACTAAAGAATAAAATATAAGTAATGTTTGATTTCAGTGATCATAAACTGATCAAATAGTGAAAAATATGTGTTAGTGTTTAAAAACTAAACACTTTAATAATAATAATATTATTATTATTTAGTAGCAGTAGTAGTAGCAGTAGTAACAGTAGTAGTAGCAGTAGTAGTAGTAGTAGTAGTAGTAGTAGCAGCAGTAGTAGTAGTAGTAGTAGCAGCAGCAGCAGTAGTAGTAACAGCAGTAGTAGCAGTAGTAGTAGTAGTAGTTGTTGTAGTAGCAGTAGTAGTAGTAATAGTAGTATTAGTAGTATTAGTAGTATTTATTATTATTATTATTATTATTATTATATTGTTATTATTATTAATATTATTATTATTATTATTATTGTTGTTGTTTCTTGGGTTTTTTTCTAGCTGCAAGAGTCCATCAGCGATATCGGATATATGGAACAAACTGCCAAGTAGCGTTGGAGGACATTTGAAGTTTGAATTCCAAGCGTTTGTGTTCACCGAGACTGCCATGTTGAGAGTGATCTTCACCGTTCGATTCTGTGGTTTCGGTTCCAACGCTTTATGTCATATTGTATGTATACAATATAACACTCTTTATATAATACTGCATGCATATAATATAAATATACAGAACTTCACATTCGTTGTTTTCGCTACCTATTTATTGCCCAAGTTTATTTTACGCAAGAATATATACCATGAGACCGTGTAGCGGTCGAGTGGTATGTTTTTTTCGCAAAATAAACGAGTGCAATAAATGGGAAGCGAAAATAACGTATGTGAAGTTCTGTATTTATTACATACCTTCTTTTATGTTTTACCAAAACGGGTTTTAATTTAACGTCATAACAACAATTTGTTAAATCTATGATCAAAACTCCTTTCATGGATTTACTTAACGTTAAGAATCATGCTCTGCGGTAGCCTGCGGTGTCATGTTTCAAATACGATTTTGAATACGATTTTGAATACAATTAAACCATATATGACGTCACTAGATAAAAGGCGCTAACTGGCAGGGGTTCAAAAATCCCATCGCCCGACGCCCGTGCCAAGTGGAATTTTCATGCCGGGCAAGTAATTATGTTAACTGTATATGCCCGATGACAAGTGACTAATGTAACTCCTAAAACCTTTTAAAATTTTGTTTTACAAATCTCGGTAAAACCTTTGGAAAGAGTTCCGATCGTGCGAGCATTTACATAGCTCTATAAGGAAAACTAACCCTAACCCTAAATGCCGGAACAATCGGAACTCTTGCTAATGTGTTGACACACCAAAATGGAAAACAATGTGTTGAAAAGTTCGATAACAACTTTAGAGTTATTCCCCTTTTACTATTGACTAAGATCGGTAATTTCCGCCACTGAACGTTCGAATGAATTCATACAAGTTAGCGGTTCGATGATCTTCAAACTTATCCAGTTCGCTTTACAGCTTATATAAAAATAAAGTATACATGCCTTGTGTGTGCAATCATAATGTTTAATCCTTGCAAACATGGTAAATGAGGTGGTATACAGTTTATAATTGTCATATTCAAATTAAATTAGACGTTAACGTGGTTCCGGAATCTGCTGTTTGCAAATGAACGGGGGCGTAAAGCAAGTTTATATTTTCCGAGTTCACTCGAATAGAGCCTAAATATTATGAACTGTATTCTTATAAAAAGTTGCAAGACATTTTAGTTTAGATATAATAAACCTTGTAGCAGAACATACTTAATGTTTTTTTCAGTACTTCACAAATGTAAATCTACATTCGTGTAAAATGAACGGGTAAAGGTAAAGTTATATTTCATTAGCCCTACGTCATAATCGTGATGGTGCGATGCCCTCTAAGCATATATGAATGTTTTTTCTGCTTTATTAATAGATTTTAACAAATAAATTATGCTCAATAAGTTAAAAATACAAGGCTGCAATCGATGTTTACCAAGCCTGCACTATTTAAAAACATTTGAAAAGTAACAGAGCTCATGTTTACTTTGAGCCCAGCCACGGCTGTTTGCGGGAGACTTTTCTCAGCTATTAACAGGGTAAAACAAAAACCCAGAGAAGTGTTTTAGGGCACAAAATGTTAAATAATATACACATAATAATGACACACTGGCCAAAATCCCTAAACATTTTTTAACCAATGCCAGCCATAAAAGAATGGCTCACGAGTGGAAAGGGATATCTCTACATCTACGCCCATACAAGTGGTCACTAAGGCATACGTCGACACAATAATTATATTTAGATGAACAAGTGGACACTGCCAAACAAATAAAGTTTAAATCAACAAATGGACACTATTTAAAAGAGAGTTGATACTACTGGACAGCCATTTACATTTAGTCCTTCCTAGGTAAGTGTTGTAACCTATTGGCAAAATTCTTTATTTGTGCAGTTCAACCAATTACTTTCAATATTATTACACTATTAAAGGCATACTGTCACGGATTTAAGGACCTTATTTCTCTAAGAATGGATAATAAATTAAAAAATACATTAATTGTTGGAAACCAAAGCTAGCTATCGCATCACCTTAACTGAACCATGATGAAGTGAAATCCATATCAACCCTCTCGGCAATTTTAGTTTTTGAATTATGGACCATTGCCATAATTCAATTATTTTCCCAAAATATCATTAATAAATGGAGTATGGTGGTTATGAAGATGGTTGAATAAAGTACATTTAGGGACAAATCAAATAATTTTTGTTCAGGTAATACTTTGTTAGAACAGTAAATAGGTCAGTGGTCTGTGACAATATGTCTTTAAGCACTGTATTAAATTAAATAGAAGTAACACAATTGGTTACCTTAAGAAGTATGGGCAAGTGGAAAAATATATGGGGCAAGTGAATATTTGATTGGCACTTGCCCTGTGGCAAGTCATTTTTTTGAAAAAATTTTAACCCCTGTAACTGCAGTAAAAATAAAATGGGAATTTCCCATTTAAAAGTTCCAGTCCTGGGCCCCGTTCCACGAAAGGATTGTAGCTAAGGTTAATTGTAGTGACTTAAGGTGAGTTTTACAACTGACACCACAAACTTTACAGCCGTTCTACAAAGTAACCTTACGGTAGTCGTAAGTGCCCCTTTAATGATTAATATATTTTTGCATAGAAGTGCGAATTAGTTAAATAATAAATTGGTTACCGACTTTTTTGGAACATCTTGGGTGTATTCATTGGTATCGGACATCCATGAATTAACCCTGTCAGTTTGAGTGCTAAGCGAAATTTGCCGAATGCATAAGACATGTGAGTTATCTCCCGTATTTTCGTGTAAAGGTGTTTGGCCTTAAATGATTTTCATGGAACGCCGAGTTTCATAAAAGATATTTGGTAGGGTTGGGTACCGCGAAAAAAACTGTACCGCGGTATACCGCGTTTTTTTGTAATGTACCACGGTATCCCACAGTAATGCAATCATACTAATCACTGCGATTCAGTGATACAATAATTGCACAACATACAATGTCATTTATGTGCCTTTGAACTTAGTAGTCAAACATTACATATATGACATACTACAATGAAATACCTACCAGTAAAGATTTTGACTGATTCAATTTACACTCTATTTCCTCTAAAGTTGAGTAAGCATTAAGCAGGACTAAAATCTCATTTAGAGAATAGCCAATACTTATTGGTAGAACATAGTTGTAGAGCCTTGTTGTATTTTAAGACCTTATACTGTACATGAAGTAAACATAACATATGAACTGGAAAAATAATGAAAATGACAAAGTTTAAACGAATGTATTCTATTATCACCATTTTAATTATACCAGTAGCTATTAGCTACCAGTAACTTTTATATAGCTACTTTTATTGCAGGTGATGACCCAGGCGAACAGGTCCCTTTATGTTTTCAGTTTGCTACAATGTATTATTGTTTGTTTTTTAAATACGTAACTTCCTTCCTCCTAACTTATATGTATGTTTTACACGGAATACTGTTTATAATTTTTGTGGTATCCAACTCAAGATTATAGCCAGTGCCCCAAAACAAAGACAAAGAAAACGTCATTATACGTTATTGTTCTGAAAACACTGGCGTGTGACTGTCTTTCAGATTTTCACAACTGGAAAAAGGCTCTTTCAGTTTCATAAATTCATTGCAACGTGATCCGAGACTTTTGTATGTTTCTCTGCCAGGGGCGGAGGGATGTATCATGTCGGTGCTAATATTATATCAATAAATTATAATTCCCCCACTGAATATGTCTAAAATTAAATCTGTAAACTTTGAAAGTTTTAAATAATAATGGTTGTATATATGTGAGAAGAAATATGCAATCCTCATCAACACACATACTTCAGTAAAATGAACTCAACGACGTGACCTAGATTTTACAACATTATCTGATACGACAAAACGCTAGAAACATGACAAATAAAAAGTAAACCTTGTTGTAGCTATTAATAACACATTTAGTATCAACAATGCAATATGTTTTGAACAGTATTTCTTATTATTTTATCCACTTTTGTAGCTTTACGGGAAGCAGTTCACTATTGAATAGTAGACTGATACCCCGGACATGCAAATGACGCTTATTCATACCGCGAGGCATATCTGTTGAATACAATATTATTGGTTGAAAGCATGTTTGGTGACTAAAAATCGACAATAAAAAACTGTCTAAAACTTTTTCGCCAATCAAAAATTCTTTTGCCAATTTCTATTCTTTTTCGCTGTTTGCGACTTTGACGAACAACAGGGTGAGACCTGCAAATGTCCAATATCGCACGTGTGTTGCGAACAACAAACTCGTCATCTATGACCTACCATGTTTATGTTAGTGGCAACGTTTTGAGATTCTAGATACTTTGGGAAATTCCGTTATTTTTTTTAAAGATTTGTTTATAGAACAAATCATTAACATTGAACGCTTTTTAAATAATTTCTCGAAATTATTTATTTTGTTACATGACGCTGATAATTTATTTCTCGGAAATTTCCGTAAAATTATTGTCCACGGAAAGTCCCGAAGTATACCGGTTCCGTTCAAAACGTACCGGTACGTACCACGACAGAAAAAAATACCGGTATACCGGTATACCAGTAATACCGCACACCTCTAGTATTTGGTATGTATTGGATCTATTTTTACACAATAAGTTAGTATCTTTCGTAGACAATTATCAAATCATCATCTAACTGCCATTTGACATCTACATTAGTGGGTTACAACTGCCTCGTACCTATTGTAAATTTTCACAGTAATTTACGACGATAGTAAGCTACGCCGCGTGGTAGAACGGGCTGGCGATCGTAGACAAAAACTAAGGTCGCGATGGTAAGTATTTACGGCGATAGTAGTGCTAAGAATTGTAGCTAAGATTAATTGTAGTTACTAAAGGTGTGTTTTACCACTGGAACTGTAAACTTTACAACCGTTCCACAAAGCAACCTTGCGGTAGTCGTAAGTGCCCCTTTAATAATTAATATATTCTTTGCAAAAAAGTGCGAATTAGTTAAATAATAAATTGGTTAGCGACTTTTCGGAACATCTTGGATGCATTCATTGGTATAATGCATCCATGAAGTAACTTTGTCAGTTTATGTAGTAAGCAAAAATTGCCGAATGCATAAGACATGAGAATTATTTTCCGTATTTTCATGTTAAAGGAAGGGACAATTAAGGCATTTGGCCTGGTATGCATATTCAACGATATAATGCTCATTATTGCTTAATATCGACAAGTATAATCGTATAGTTAATTAATAAAACGGTTAAAAGTGACGGCTATTATATATAACGGGTACAGCCATTTTGTACCATCTCAGTGAGTACGCCCTCTGGCTAGCTGGTGGTTACGTAATACTTAACGCGTAACGTCAGGAATGAGCCTTAGAACTAGAGAAAGACAATCTACCTGGTGTTTGCGTGATAATAAATAGTCATACATTGCAATGTTCTGTACTAATACACATCCCAGTAAGCCAGCAATAAGTATATCCAGCACTATATATATATTATTTTTCAATACAAAATAAAATACCATTGTCAAAGTGGCTACAC
Organism: Gigantopelta aegis; assembly: GCF_016097555.1. Classification (NCBI taxonomy): domain Eukaryota; kingdom Metazoa; phylum Mollusca; class Gastropoda; order Neomphalida; family Peltospiridae; genus Gigantopelta; species Gigantopelta aegis. The sequence continues at coordinate 35,828,792 of NC_054707.1, read as the reverse complement.
AACAAGTCGAAATAATTAACAGTGTTTTGTCCATGTATTAACCTACGTACTGAAATGATACACGGAGTGTTTCTTAGTTAATTGGTCTATGCTGTTGGTTGCTTCTACCTGTGATTCCTGATTGGCAGGTCTGTATTTGATTGGTAACCAGACGAGCCAATTAATTGACGCTGTCTAGATACAAAAATACATACCAGTATTGTGGAATATTACCTATCGCCTCTAAAATGGTAATGGACATGGTTTATTACTGTAAATAGTTCTGTAAAACTATTGATTAAGTAGACTTTTCCATCTAAAATCACAGAACTGACCAATTACGTAGTCGCAAAGAAAAGAAAAGTATCACTTGGGTGTCGTGGGTTGTCGTTTTTGCTCCAACGTAGCATATCAATAGACCTAAAAGTATACATTTTTCCTTTGGATTATGTAACAGAAAACTACTATAACCCCATTTTGTTCCGTTACTGCAACTTGAAATATATTTAGTTAAATAGTTTATTATATTATTACGTCATTTATGCTGTTTTACAAGTTAGGTTGATCAAAGAGAAGCGCCTTGTCGGAAATCACTACTTTTGTTTACACTGTACATACGGGAGATGGTCGGGAGCTAACGTCACATCGCGTCAAGCTATACCACCGGACGTCACAAAAACGAAACAGAATGGCTGCCCCCAGTTAGCAGAAATAATCATGTTTTTTTATTAACTCTAAAATTACGCGTTTTTCATTTGCTAAAGTGTCAGTATGTGTTGGTGGTCCGGGTATGCATCTTTCCAACACATAAGACTCTTGTTTGAGTTGACCCTACCTTTAAGGTCGTACGGCCTAGAATGTTTTTCATGGAACGCCGAGTTTCATAAAAGTTATTTGGTATGTATTAGATCTATTTTAACACAATAAGTTAGTATCCTTCTTAGAAAATTATCAAATCATCATCTAATTGCCATTTGACAGCTACGTCAGTGGCTTACAACTGCCTCGTACCTATTGTAAATTTTCACAGTAATTTACGACGATAGTAAGCTACGCCGCGTCGTGGAACGGGCTGGCGATCGTAAAAAAACAACAAACTAAGTTCGCAATGGTAGGTATTTAGTAGTGCTAAGATCGCTTCGTGGAACGGGGCCCTGATGGCACATATGTGCGATACAAAATAAATTTGTCACACTGTTTCAAAATGTCTTTATCACTATAGTAAGATTGACTAGGTATGTAATAAAACTAATTATGTAATACCTGTATTTTGTTTTATTCAGTATATTTAAAAAGTGTGAAACCACCAACGGTACCGTAACATGCACGTGCTGTGTTCACGAATCAGTCTAGAATAGGTTTATATTTTGTTGCTATAGATACCAGGGGATAAAATAAATATCGGCAACCATTTTCTCTTGATATAATACCGTTATGTTTTAACAGATTGACTGTAGTAGATATATGATTTCCGGGAGAAGGAAGCGGCTCGCCAATGACGTCACCAACCAGACGCACGTGCTTGAAAGAACTTTCCTTGTAGTCTGCCCAGAAGCGACAGGTGAGGTTAAAAAAAATCCTCAGAAATACTCGTTGACAAACACCGTTCAATTTATATCAAGCCCGGGGAATGATATCTGGAAGAGAGGGCACAACATCTAGCGGAGTGTCACATGCATCATAGTTGGGGGGGGGGGGGGGGGGGGGGGGGGGGGGGGGGGTGGGGTGGGGGGTGGGGGGGGGTGGGTGGGGGGGGGGGTGAGGGCGCAAGCCATATTTATACCTTTATATATGGAGTAAGACAGAAAACCTTACCTTTTCTTCCACCGCTTCACCTCCCAGTTCCTACGGATCTGGTTATTGTTGTTTGGGCTTGTTTTTCGGTGGGTGGAGGGAGTGACCGTTCATATTGTGTAGGCCTACTCTGTAAAACAGGTATTCCTCATTGAAAATCACCGTTTATGTTGTGTAGGCCTACTCTGTAAAACAGGTATTCCTCATTTAGAATCGCCGTTTACGTTGTGTAAAACAGATATTCCTCATTTAAAATTGCCGTTCATGTTGTGTAGCCCTACTCTGTAAAACAGGTATTCATCATTTAGAATCACCGTTTATGTTGTGTAGGCCTACTTTATAAAACAGGTATTCCTCATTTAGAATTGACATTTGTATTGTGTAGGCCTACTCTGTAAAACAAGTATTCCTCATTTAGAATCGCTGTTTGTGTTGTGTAGGTCACTCTGTAAAACAGTTATTTCTCATTTAGAATCACCGTTTATGTTGTGTAGGCCTACTTTGTAAAACAAGTATTCTTTATTTAGAATTACCGTTTGTATCGTGTAGGCCTACTCTGTAAAACAGGTATACCTTATTTAGAATCGCCGTTTGTGTTGTGTAGACCTACTATGTAAAACATGTATTCCTCATTTAGAATTGCCATTGATGTTGTGTAAAACAGGTATTCCTAATTTAAAATCACCATTTGCACCGTTTGTGTTGTGTAGGCCTACTCTGTAAAACAAATATTCCTCATTTACAATCACCGTTTGTATCATTTAGGCCTACTCTGTAAAACAGGTATTCCTCATTTAGAATCACTGTTTGTGTTGTGTAGGCCTATTCTGCAAAGCAGGTATTCCTCATTTAGAATCGCCGTTTGTATTGTGTAGACCTACTTTGTAAAACAGGTATTTCTAATTTAGAATTAACGTTTGTGTTGTGTAGACCTACTCTGTAAAACACGTATTCCTTATTTAGAATTGCCATTGATGTTGTGTAAAACAGGTATTCCTAATTTAGAATCACCATTTGTATCGTCTAGGCCTATTCTGTAAAACAAGTATTCCTCATTTCGAATCGTCGTTTGTATCGTGTAGGTATACTCTGTAAAACAGGTATTCCTCATTTAGAATCACCGTTTGTATCGTGTAGGCCTACTCTATAAAACAGGTATTCCTCATTTAGAATCGCCGTTTGTGTTGTGTAGGCCTACTCTGTAAAACAGGTATTCCTCATTTAGAATCGCCGTTTGTGTTGTGTAGGCCTACTCTGTAAAACAGGTATTCCTCATTTAGAATCGCCGTTTGTATTGTGTAGGCCTATTGTGTAAAACAGGTATTCCTCATTTAGAATCACCTTTCGTGTTGTGTATTCTTTAAAACAGATATTCCTCAATTAGAATCACTGTTCAGAATCTTCATTGTCAAAACCTATTTCAGTTTTACAACTTTAATCACTGTCTATTTTCGTGTGGTAACATGACATCGTCTGTTTCGTTCTGTGATTTTCAGAAACAGCGGAAGTGACGAAGAGTGATAACCGACGCAAAGAACAGGAATGTGAGACCAGTCCGTCCATGATCGGCACTGTTGCTGCTTTAGCTGGAGTTGTCGCCCTTCTCATAATTCTTCTGTTTGTTTTCGTGGTGCGATCTTTCGTGCGAAAACCGAAGAATTGTGAGGAACGAAAACAGAACAACTAGGGAGAAGTTACGTCACAATATTTCATTAATTATAAGAAGTGAAATGCCAAATTATTTTCTTTAAAGAGATCATTTTATATATTTTGCAATCTTTAACCAGACGGCATATGCTAGTTGATTACTTACACATAGTACCACAGTGGCGGATTATGCTTTAGGTAAGAGGTGAGGTGTGTGTGTATGTGTGTGTGTGTGTGGGGGGGGGGGGGGGGATCCAAAACAATATGTAAATGTTTATAATTTGAAATTATAAATTTTACGTGGACATCAATTTAGATCTACGTGGTGGGGTGGGGTTTTTTTTAGCCGGGGGGGGGGGGGGGGGCTCCCGAGCAACTAAGAAACCCCCATAATCCGCCCCTGTACCACATGTTTTTTGCTTTGTATATGGGTTTTTCGTTTTTGTTTGTTTGGTAGGTTTGGGTTTTTTTAAAAGGCGAGATATACTTTTTCGATGTCGGTGTTTTCGTTAAAGTTTTTGTAGTTATATCCATTTCTCATAACCATAAGCTCTAGATCAATGAAACTTGGTTTGTAGTTGCACCTATGGATGTTCACCACAGAGGCGAGATATTGGCGGATGGTTTAAATTTGAATGGGGTTTTTTATTATTTATTTTATTATTATTATTATTATTATTATTATTATTATTATTGTCATTATTTGGGGAGGGTTGGAGGTTTGAGTTAGGGTTTTTTTAATCATGGATTTCATTTGGATTATTTTCTTTTGGGGGTCGAATGTACCGCACGTTACAAACATTTATTTTAAATAGGTTTCATTCTAAAACACGGACATTCGTGCAGATAAACAACATTGTGTATTGTAAATTAGTAAATCTGTTTGGGAAAGTTTCATACCACTAAGTTCTAAGGGGAGGGGTAATGTCAGCCCTAATATTTTAATATTAGATAACATTTGCTGTATGTGTATTTCGTAGGTTGTATATTCTGCATCTTTAACATTTGCATATATTATGTCAAATGAACCGGTGATTATTCAAGTTCTTACACGTTACTTGAAGTATGTTGTTATCTGAATGATGGTCTATAGCGGTTACCTGTATAGTAGAGGTGATTTCGGTTAGGTTGTCTGATCGTTGTAATGTGTACCATCGACGTCCCAAACTGCGTTCACCTAATGACAAAAACACGAATACGATATTTACGGAAATACTATATTACATTCTTCAGCTACGATACGTGAAACAAAATAGATTGCAATCAATTAACGTAAAAAATCAACAATGTGGATGTAAAACAAATCCATTCTAGTAAACAAAAGTGAAACACTCTCCGATAAACAGGATAGAGTGCGACGTTTCTAAATTCGTTCAGGCGCATGCGTTTGCAAAATATATCGTAACGCGCATGTGCGGTTCGTCATTTTCCATTTTTAAGGCCACTACATGAAAAAAATATCTGTTTCTTAACTATGCACAGTTGACAAACACTTAGTTTAATATTTTTTTAAAGAAAAAATCCAATTTGTCAAGCGTTCTGGTCCGGTCTGCGTTTTACCAACAAACATCGCTAACATTTGATGTCAATACTGATAGGCATTACGTTTATACCAGTGAATAGTCTGTAAAATATCTTCTTTTTTATTGAATTGATTCATAATTAACACAATTTATACATGTTAATTTATCTTTCTCCATTTTAAATCAATTTCTACGAGTCATGTGGACCCGATATTGGTAATTTTAAGGAATAAACAAAAACGACTTAGTAAAATTAATGATTTTATTGGTTTGTAAAGTTTTGTATCTAGATACTTACTTTTTTTTAACTTTATTGTTTTAAAATGTTCCTGAACTATGAAGAAAAACCTCATAAATTAACGACATGCCGATGACAATATATCGGATGTTGAATGCGGGAACCGTGCACGAGAAAACAGAGTGAACGGAATTTGAAGCATAACGCAGTTAGGAACGTTGACGATATACTGAGGGTGAAATATTTACTTTGGTATGTTGTATATATTTTTGTATTGTTTTAATCTATTTAGTAACCTTATAGTCAGTAACACCGTATTTATTTTTAATATTAAAAATAGATTTGTTTTGTTTGACGACACCACTAGAGCAAACTGATTTATTACTCATCGGGTCTTGGATATTAAACATTTGGTAATTTTCACTTATAGTCTTAGAGAGGAAACACGTTAAATATTTCCATTAGTAGCAAGGGATCTTTTATATGCACCATCCCACAGACAGGATTGCATATACTAATCGTGGTGTACTGGCTGGAACGAGAAATAGCCCAATAGCTCCTCCGACGGGTGTCGATCCTACACCAACAGTACAGTGTAATAAACACGTGAAAAGTTATCTTAATATAACTTACTTAGTGGCCACTTTTTTTGGGTAAAAATAGATTTAAATAATTACAGTCAGACTCAAAATAAAATCTCTTACGTGTCATTTATAAATAAAAGTTAAAGTAGAAAGCTGGCACAATTTCACAAAACATCGTAAGCCTAGTTTTGCACGTAAACGTAAATCTACGACCACACCACAATTCTTCTTCTTATTATTATTATAGTACAAGAAACATAGTTTGAAGTACACGTATTTCATTTTCTTTTGTCCTTAAAATACTCTATCTTCCGTAATGATGTAATTTTCTGCGTGAAATAGATGTTAAACACGTGTAAACGCACGACCTGTATTACTGCTAGTTGCAAACGTAAAGTTACGATGTCTTGTGAAATAGGCCCCTGTTTCGGTAAAATGCGTAGTATGACCTAAGACGTTACACTCTCGCTCGCTTTTTTTTTCTGTTTCTGTCAATTAAATATAATATTTTATTGAATAAAATATTGTGTCAATATGAACGTTTTGTGTTGTCATTTCATCTGTGCTATGCGCATAACAATTTGATATTTTATTTTTATTTTTGGTTTTGGTTTTGTTCGTTACGTTATTTTTTTTACGATTATTGTTATTCTTTTAACATCAATTTCTGTTTTTTGCACTTTCTTTTTCTTTCTCTTTTTTTTTGCGATTGTTTGTTTCTGTCCTTTTTTTTAATTATTGTTTTCTTTTTTTCTAATGACCTTATTGGATTAGAATATTTGATCACGATTTTTAAAATATATATATATATCCCTCTGTATGTGTGTCTGTCACTGTGTTTCTTTGTCTCTGTCACTAAGTCTCTATCTCATTTTTAAAAAGTTTATTTATTTATATATATATATATATATATATATATATATATATATATATATATATACACACACAGTTGAATCTCGTTAGCTCGAAACCCGTCGGTGCTCGAGAAAGTGTTCGACCCATCGGGTAGTTCGACCGAACCATTCGGTCAACATCGGATATTTCCGTAACATAAGTTAGAAAGTTGAATTAGATAGGTGTCAGGACGTTTGCATACATGTAAACAGGCCTACATACATATTATACACCGTGACACGCACACACATACACACATAAACATGTACGTCATCGTGTTCATGTAGAATATCACTGATAAATGATATGGTGATAAAATAAGGAAGCGAATTTTACGTTCAGTATGTTTAGACTTTCATGTTTGTATATTACGTTTTAACATTGTTTCACTAACGATTCAAGTGGTAGAGAGTGATACAAGACAGAACTTACCTAAGGTTCAGGAATTGTGCATCCATATGTGTTTTTTGCGGTTTCTTTTAAATGCTAGAACACTGAGATGTGTGTCCAGGACAGCTTGGTTGAACTTTAATGGGATATAAGCACGAAAATAAAGTTGAACTGAATTGAACTAGAACATGTCTTAATGCTGCTACTTTCAATTTACCTACCGGCCTCAGTGGCGCAGCGGTTAAGCCATCGGTCTCCAGTCTGGTGGGTACTGGGTTCGGATCCCAGTCGAGGAATGGGATTTTTAATCCAGATACCGACTCCAAACCCTGAGTGAGTGCTCCGCATGGAAAACATTCTTTGTGATCGTACTTAATTTCTGTACACATGTAACCCCTACTGACGTCAAACATCAGTGGTTCCAATTCTAGCCACATGTAAATTCCTATTATAGGAAGGGTCTACATGGAAATATAATTAAATAGAAACAACGCAAAACAATTTATTGCAATTTATTAGATTGTATTTACACAAACAAGAAAATCAGTTCATTTTCATTTTGGATTATCAAAGCTAAATACAGTTTTGGTTGGTTGGCTCTTATTTATTCTTTAACACTCGGATATTATGTTCAATTAAAAATAATTACAAAAAGAGACAAAGAAAGAAAAAAGATAGAGAACGAGAGAAAGAAATTACAATACTTACGATAAAATTTAATAACAAAACACAAGTGACTGAATAATTTGATTTATAAAACAACAATAACCGGGGCCGAAACGACTGGGGCCGAATGTGTAGCGAGGCCGAAACTTCTCAAATGCATTAGATACATATTATTCGAATCAGAGTCGTTTCGCCCTAAAACTCATTCGTACCGAGTCGTTTAACCTCAGCTGGGTATGTAGTATATTTAATAAGAAACCCCAGCACATCAGTAGCATGCAGTGTGACTGTTCATAAATTATAAATTAATGTGAATACATTGTCTGTATGTTATCTAAGGCCTGTACGTATTTCATGTATATGGCTTGAGTAAATGATACTGGAAATAAACAAAATTATAATATTATTTTTATCTGTAAATATAAACACGCAATGTGTGACATCTAAAAATCAATGTACTTTATTAACAAAATAAAAATTAGTGCGAATCGAAACATGGGGCGAAACGACTCGGTTAGAGGTACGAATCAACCCTGTTCAAAACGACTCGGGTGAATTAGTAATAAGGGCGAACCGACCTGTTACCATATTATTTTGTTAACTGCAAACTTAAACATTTCATCAATGTGTTATATAACAAAATATCAGAGTGAAAGGATTTATTAGAAATTACTCCTATGATGTAGAAGCCCTTTGCCGAAGTGATGATAGCTGAGTACCTCGCTCCTGGTTTCATTGAAAACTGGTCTGGTAGACGTGTTCAGAGTAACGCTTCCGACGAGGCCAATTGTTTGACTGGTATCACGCTTCATCGAAAAGGCACCGTGACACTAGCTGCACTTGAAAGACTTTTCCGGATAGCTGCTGGCTGAACACACAACATGACAGGTATGGCGAAGAAAGGATCGCTTGGCTAGTGTCGCGATTCTCCGATCCATCTATAACTCGTTCCGCCTAAATTATTATAATCCAAAGGTTGTAATAACCAACTGCGTAAGCGCGGCAATTGTTTGTCCTTTTCGGTGGTTTTCCATTTGATATTTGATGTATCACCAGTTCGAGGGAAATATAGCTAATAACACAGACGGGACCGATAATTTAGTTCGAGCGAAGCCTTATAGTCGTCTCTGGACGTATTCGACCCATCATCAGTTAATATAAGGTTTACCAGACAAAAAACTCGGGACTTCGTTTTTGGTTCGAGTGTTGCGGTGTGATCGACCCTTTTGAGGTCGAGCCAACGAGATTCTACTGTATATATATATATATATATATATATATATATATATATATATATATATATATATACTTTTTTTTTTAATTATACCAGCCTATAGTTAAATTCTTCATTCATGGTAGAAATAGGAAATGGTTTATTTAACGACGCACTCAACACATTTTATTTACGTTTATATGGCGTCCCATTCATGGTATATGAGGTGGATAAGGTGGGTTGATAATATTTTATTTGTAAAATTCATTCCGAAACCATTTCTATTATGTTATGCTTTAAAATACCTTTCCAAAGAGCTATTAAAACAATGGTTTAGCATTATTTTTACTCCTCTCAAGGTCAAATGTAAGTTTATAAACATTTTTTCATGAAATGTTGCTACTTGAATAGTTTATAATGAGTTATCAAAATAAAGATATCATCGAATGTAATACTTCTTTGGGAATGACATATTTTCAATGAGAACACAGCTGCAGTGGTTTTGTTTTAATATTTGAAGGGTCCACTGTCCACGGGAATAACCTATGATGTCCAAACAGACAGTCTTATTACGGCCGTGTATATCAAGGTCACAATGACACATTATTTTTAAAATCTATAATTACTGTAGGCCATTAAAACTAGCTGGTAAATTATTGTTAATTAGGCAATACTATTTCACGAGTTGTAAACGTTAAAATTCAAACATATCACCTTACTAAAAAACCTTACTATGACATCATAGGTTATTCCCGTGGATCCTTCATTTCATTATTTAAAAAATCATAGTGATGATGATAATGATGATGATGGTAATGATGGTGATGATGATGATGATGATGGTGATGATGATGGTAATGATGGTGGGGATGATGATGGTAATGATGGTGATGATGATGATGATGGTAATGATGGTGATGATGATAATGATGATGATGGTGATGATGACAATCATGATGGTCATGATGATAATGGTCATGATGATGATGGTGATGATGGTGATGATGACGACTGATAAATGGTGATGATGATAATGATGGTGATGATGATGATAATAATGATAATGATGATGATGATGATGGTGATTTTGATGTTGATGATGATGATGACGACGACGACGGAGGCGATAATGATATTGACAATGTTTCTGACATTAAACATATTTAATACACACATTTCTAGTTTTGGCCTCGTCGTTACAGAGAGAAAACCAGGGTGGGGTGTAAGTCATTGGTAGAGCGTTCGTCTGAGGCGCGCATGGTCTCAGGGTCGATCCTGCCTATGGGAAAAGCGCCTATAAACGATTCATTTCTATGTTTACTGTGAGCGTTGCCTATTTAACGGCGTAGATAAAAGTTAAAAGTTAAAGTTTGTCTTGTTTAACGACAGCACGAGGAGCACTTTTATTATTGAATCATCGGCTATTAGATGTTTGGTAATTCTGACACGTAGTGATCAGAGGAAATCCGCTACATTTTTCCATTAGCAGCAAGGGATCTTTTATATGCACTTTCCATCAGACAGTAAATCACATACCACGGCCATGGACCAGTTGTGAAGCACTGGTTGGAACAAGACACCCTTCCCCCCTCCCCCCAATCAGTTGAATGGATCCACCGAGGTGGTTCGACCCTGCGACTCAAGCACATCAGGCGAGCACTCAACCGACTGAGCTAACTCACATCCCTGGCGCCAAACTTTGCTTTCTTTCTTTCAACCAAGTGTCGAAAAAATCCTGTACGTTGGAGAAATATGACACGTTATACACAACATAGCTGTAATATACAGCGTTTTTTCTTTTATAGTTATTTTCGTGCTTTTTTTATTCAGGTTCAAGCACGCTGGTCTGGGCACGCATGTAAGCTATGTCATCTTGCATGACGTCATACGGCAAAAGCCTTGCTAGGTTGACAATACTCGATTTGCGTGCACAAAACTGGAATAAATAATGATTTTCCGAATATTCCCGTGGGATTGCAGGATAAAAGAAATAACTGGTTACTGTCTTAAGATATCGGCTTTATCCTGCTCAGGTCGAGCCTCAGAGCCTCGCTGCATTCGTCATTCTAACCTTTGCAGGATAAAGCCGATATCTTAAGATCCAGTTATTCCCTATTTACAAAATAAAACTTAAATGCAGCATTTGACAAGGGATATTTTCCACTGGCTGTCGGGCTAGTTATAGTAGTTATTTGCTAGACCAACACTAAATATCACTAGTCATGGGAGTGGGGCTACCGACAGGGATCGATCCTAGACCGATTGCACTTTCTGCAGTGACAATAACACATTTTAGAGTGAAATAGTGCAATTTTTACTCTAAAATGTGTTATGGTCACTGAGTAACTGAGATCGAGGATGCAAAGGAAAGTTTCTAGGGGGTTCGGAAGTATGATCCCCCGTAACATTTTGAAAACTAGATGTCCTAAAATGCAATTTCCTGCATTCTACAAGTAAAATGTATCTGTCTTAAGATTTACTACCAATAATATTTTGTATTCAGAATTTTTTTTTTTGGCCCCTCAGCCCCACCTTCTGCGCCGTGCCTGCAAATTCTATTTTTACTTTCAATATTGTTGTATCTTCCCATTTCTATAAAAAGATTATCGGAAGATAATCTATATTTACTCAAAATATGTTTGTATTTCAGGATAATAGGTTTCTGAAGGTAGGATTGTAGTGGCAATAATTATCAACAAGGAATTTGTATAAAAGACATTTTGGAGAATTGTTGAATACAGCAAACACATACCGATAGATTGAATAAATTGATCTGTCATTCTCTGTTTGAATAGTAATATAAATGTACTGAATTTTGATTATACCACATGTGACCAACACCATTAGTTAGAAGGAAGGAAGGAAATGTTTTATTGAACGACGCACTAAGCACATTTTATTTACGATTATATGGTTACGGGCCACACAGATATTGAGAGAGGAAACCCGCTGTCGCAACTTCATGGGCTACTCTTTTCCGATTAGCAGCAATGGATCTTTTATATGTACCATCCAACAGAGAGGATAGTATATACCACATCCTTTGTTGTACCAGTTTTGGAGCACTGGCTTGAACGAGAATTAGCCCATTGGGGCCACCCATTAGGATCGATCCTAAATCGACCGCGCATCAAGCGAACGCTTTATCACTGGGTTACGTCCTAGCGAGAAGGAGTATTTGATTAACTCAGTTAACAACACGTGGGTTGTTTTATGTACTCGTATATCCTAAAACGCGAACTCAATAGTCGCTTTGATGTGAAGTTTGTTTTATTTAATGACACCACTAGAGCTCATTGATTAATTAATCATCGGCTATTGGATGTCAAACATTTGGTAATTCTGACTCGTAGTCACAAGAGGAAAACTGCTACATTTATCCTAATGCAGAAAAGGGTCTTTTATATGCACCATCCCACAGATAGAATAGCACATACCACGGCCTTTTATATACCAGTCGTGGTGCACTGGCTGGAACGAGAAATAGCCCAATGGGCCCACCGACGGAGATGGATTCCAAACCGACAGCGCATCAATCGAGCGCTTTACCACTGGGCTATGTCCCGCCCCTTCCCTTCCGATGTAGACGTTTGATGTATATTAACTAATTTCCTTAATTAATGAAAATCATTATTAACGCGTTAAATACACAGTAGCATTAGCTTTACGGATGTGTTAAAGTCGTTTCTTACACACCCGTTGCGTTCTTTTTGATAACACATGGGTTGTTTACACACGTTCCTGTGTTAACAATTTCAAGACATACGACTGGCTGCTCCTAGGTGATAACCAGATCACCAGTGCCATGCATCTGATGAAAAACAACACGGTGGGGATCGATTACACTGTGATGTAGAGTTAACCTGACAATCATGTGGAAATTTAACAAACGTCAGTCATGCGCACAACTCATTTCCTAGTGACATGATAACACTTCAAATATCAGGTACGGGTCATCAGGTCAATAGGCAGCATGGTTGCATGTTACATGGTATCTAGCGGGCACGAATGTAGTATCATATTTCTTTCATATCCTCAAAAACTATAAACAAATTTAAACTAAAACCTATTTACATCTCTTGCGCTTGTAGCTAACATATGCGTCATAGACTAATCAGTTTCAGCTTAACCTGTACGTCACACATCAATCTATTTCTGTCGTAGTATTTTTTCATTGGATGGTATAGTTGTCACTACCGTGTCATCACTTGTCTTTAAATTGTTATCAGACGTGTGCGCAGGTCTCAATGCAGAAGTTTTATTTTACTTGCTGCTGGCTAGTAAATGACATATATTCACTAGCCAAATCTCTGTGTCCACTCGCCAGTTTTACATAATCTATAATTTTAGAAAATAAATGTATGGCAATGCCCTCAGTATTCGACCACTTAAAAATAGAAATAGATCCAAGGTTTGTTTATGTATTATATACCCTGGTTAGAGCATGATTTGAGTGTCGCAATGAACAGCATACAATAACTAACCAGACGACCTAGTATTCAACCACTTCCTAATTAACCAAGATAAAACTCAACTCTGAAGTTATGAACATTTACTTACATTTATTGTCTGCTATATAGCGCTTTTGGAAAAAAAAGATTGTTTACCATATCCCTACTGTGATTGCTCAAAATAATTTGAGAAAATGTATGTACTGCTTAGTTGAAAGAGTATAAAAATACACTGGTTAAATACTGATGCTGTTGCTCCAATATCTGTTGTTGAATGAATGAATGTTTAACGACACCCCAACACGAAAAATATATCGGCTATTGGGTGTCAAACTATGGTAATGCAAACAAATACGGTGATGATCAACATCAATATAAAAATTCAAGATTTAAATAAAACACAGTGTAATGAACTGTGCAAAAACACAAATATCACAGATAGATACTGACTTTTACACAAAATTTCAATGTGTGCTGTACTGGCCATTCTCAAAGAGAATGTTACACCCCTGCACCACGGTGAGGTTACAGCACGCGCAGGGGTATCTGTTGTTATACACAATATGAAATCTAAGGAATACTAGCTGTTGTACAGTAATCGTTTCATGCACCAAAGATACGAACGGACAAACTTTACACTACATTTGTTTCGAAATTCTTTTATGCTAATTACAACCTTATTTTGCTTACTAGGCCCACTATTGTATACTCGCCAGTTGGCTACATAGAGATTAATACATTAGTGGCCGTTAGACACCATTTATCTCAAGAGTTGTTTTAAAGTGTATCTAACGAGTGAGAGCGAGTTTGATACGTTTTTAAACAACGAGTTGTGAGATAAATGGTATCTAACGGACACGAATGCATTATTATATTTCTTACATATCCTCAGGTTTTAAGCAAATTTTAACATTTTTATCGACTAAAATATATTTAAAACCCTTTGCAGTTGTAGCTGACTTACGCGTCACAGACACACCATTGCCAGGTTAACTATACGTCACAGTGTAATCGATTTCCACCGTGCTGTTTTTTTTATTGGACGTATGACATTGGTGACCTGGTCATCACCTAAGAGCAGCCAGTCGTATGTCTTGAAATTGTTAACACACGCACGTTTGTAAACAACTATGTGTTATCGAAAATAAATGATGGTGTTCTCACCAACGGGTGTGTAAGAAAACGTTTGAATAAACAGTCGCCTGTGAACAAAAGCTACTCGCAAATGCGAGTGTTTTACTCGCCTTGTACAGCCCTGAATGCATGTTATTAGTATGTGTTATCATAAATCATGTTCTCACCAACGAGTGTATAAGAAACGTTTTCCATCGCAAATTAGATCAACCTATTTGACGTACATTGAAGAGCTTAACATTCTTTTTTGTTTCAAGTAAAAAACATTATGTATTAATTTATATAATCATTGTGTTTTGATATCTATATAACCATTGTGCTTTGATATCTATATAACCACTGTGTATTGATATCTATATAATCATTGTGTATTGATATCTATATAACCATTGTGTTTTGATATACTCTTCAAAAAAAGAAACGCAAAAGGGTACAAATGGGTTATAACTCCGATTTTATGTTTCCTACCGGTTCATGCTTTGTGAATATAAGGTCATTGCATGTCCCAAACACATTCCCACGGTTACATTCGATAAAACGCAGTTACTGTACAATAAAGTTCCAAAATGTGAATATTCGCAAAAACGCAGCCACGTGCAAACCATGTCACCACTGCACGTGCGTTGTCTGCACGTGCAACATGAACACCGACAGTATAAAAGTGCAGGGTGTTCGCTTGCCTGGCCTCTGTATTTGGCCGACAGTTGACAATCCAGGACATGCCACGTCTCAGTGAACCGCAGAGAAACAATGCCATCGGCCGACTAGACGCAGGCGAATCCAGAACGGCCGTTGCCAGGGCATTCCATGTGTCCCCAAGCACCATCTCCAGACTGTGGGACCGTTACCAGCAACATGGATCAACACGTGACCTCCCTAGATCCGGTCGACCACGGGTCACTACCCCCGGGCAGGACCGCTACATCCGGGTACGCCAACTTCGGGAACGATTGACTACTGCCACCTCCACAGCCGCAGCAATACCAGGTTTGCGCAGGATATCCGACCAGACCGTACGGAACCGCCTACGTGAGGTAGGAATTCGTGCCAGACGTCCAGTTCGAGGTGTCATCTTAACACCACAACACCGTCGACTCCGACTGCAGTGGTGCCAGATTCATCGACAATGGCCTCAACTGCGATGGAGACAGGTGTGGTTCAGTGACGAGTCCCGATTTCTGCTCTGACGTCATGATGGAAGATTTCGCGTGTATAGGCGTCGTGGTGAACGTTATGCGGCAAACTGCGTGCAGGAAGTGGACAGATTCGGCGGGGGTAGTGTCATGGTGTGGGCAGCCATCTCACACACTGGCAGAACTGACCTGGTCCACGTGCAGGGCAACCTGAATGCACAGGGCTACATTGACCAGATCCTCCGGCCACACATCGTTCCAGTTATGGCCAACGCCAACGCAGTGTTCCAACATGACAACGCCAGGCCTCACACAGCACGTCTCACAACGGCTTTCCTACAGAACAACAACATTAATGTCCTTCCTTGGCCATCGATATCACCGGATTTGAACCCAATTGAGCATCTATGGGACGAGTTGGACCGACGCCTCCGACAGCGACAACCGCAGCCCCAGACCCTGCCCGAGCTGGCAGCAGCCTTGCAGGCCGAGTGGGCCACCATCCCCCGGGACGTCATCCGTACTCTGGTTGCTTCAATGGGCAGGCGGTGCCAGGCAGTTGTCAACACACGCGGAGGCCACACCCGGTATTGACTCCAGATGACCTTGACCTTGGTGGTGTGTGTCCTATCACTTACTCACAATGGACTAGAGTGAATTGTGAACAATCCTGCAACATTTGGTAATTATCGGACTCACCATTCAATAATTAAATCAATTCTCCAAATGTTACGACAATGTGGTTTTGCGTTTCTTCTTTTGAAGAGTATATATTGGTTCTGACCTTTTGTCCCGTGAAAAATAAATACTGTTAAATACATTAAGAGTTCATAACCATCATACTTACTTACTTACTTACTTAATCCCCTTCGTGCTAAGAAGCATATAAGGCTGTAACCAGAGATCGCCACTGGTGCCTATCTTTTGTCAGCTTCTCCAGCAGCCCCCAGCTCAGACTGCCCTCTCGAATTTCCTTCTCTACTGTCCTCCTCCACGTTTCTTTCGGTCTGCCTCGTTTCCTTTTTCCGTGAGGAGTCCATCGGAGTGCGACTCTTGGTAGGGCTGTTTGAGGCAGTCTGATGACATGGCCAATCCGCGCCATCTTCGGCGCTTGATCTCCAATACCAATGACTGTGTGGATGTTTGTTTATAGAGTTCTTCGTTGGTTATGATGTTGGGCCAGAAGATATTCAGAATCCTGCGAAGGTATAACATGACCATCATATTGTGATGAAAATAATATTCTGTATGCATTAATCTATAAGTTAACCTGGATTTCTGGCACACGCTCAGCAGACAAACTTAATGGATAATAATTTTCAACATATCTATATATATATATATATTTTTTTTTTTTTTTTACATTCTTCTATATATAAAGTGTTTTTAAAGAAAAGGTACATTTAACAATTGTGGTCGAAGAAGTTGACTGGGGGTGAGGACATTAACTGCCAAAGCTGAAAAGATTATTATGTTTGAGTTCAATTGTACGAAACTTTTCAAATTGCGATATTTGATTAAAGACGAATACTATTAATGTTTTGGGTGAAATAGAAATAACTGGGTGAAACATTTTACAATTAAAAATATTTGTTTTTACAATAACGTCATGTTTGATCATTGAGGAAAACAATGTCGTACGCTGACCTTAGCTCAGATATTGTATAACTGAATGGAAGGAAGGAAATGTTTTATTTAATGACACCACTAGAACACATTGGTGAGAGAGGGAGAGCGAGAGAGCGAGAGAGAGAGAGAGAGAGAGAGAGAGAGAGAGAGAGAGAGAGAGAGAGAGAGAGAGAGAGGGGGGGCAGAGATAGAGACAGAGGGCATATATATATAGAGAGAGAGAGAGAGAGAGAGAGAGAGAGAGAGAGAGAGAGCACACACAGCACACACACACACACACACACACACACACACACATACACACACAACACATACATGCGCGCGCGCACACAACAACAACAAACAAAAACGATTCCCCTTTCAAGGAACAAAGTGAGATCCGTGGACTAGTGGATAAACTGATGAACAGTCAAGCTGACAACCGTTGTTCGAATCCCGTCAAAGCTGGCTCACACTTTCATTCGTCTAACTCATATAGTATCACCTAATACCAATCTCATTATCTTTTGACTTAATATAAAACTTTTCAGTTTTCAGTTTCTCACTCGATTTCAATCTATTTTAATTCTGTCAGTTTGCCCCGGCTCTATCTTCTGAGCTGTCCACGCCATCACCTGTCTCCTCCTTATCCAAGGGTGTAGTCTCTGTATTTTCTGCACATACCTGGAATCCTCGTCTTATGCCGCTAATAAAGCTAGTCTAGCTCACGTTCTAGGTTGTATAGAACCAAAGAAGAGAGTTCCGTACCAAAGTTCGAGGAGCACCGTCAAATATTTACGGAATAAAAGCAGCTGTAGGTGTGATTGGTAGTAATATATGACATTGATTATTTGTGCAAATACACTGACACTAAATAAATACACTTTTATTTGTTATACAGTTTTTATGCGGTATATACCAGAGGTTGAAACTAATGCGGGGTACCCCCAAAAATGGAACTGCAATTTTCAGCAAAAATGACGATTGCTATTAAAAACATTAATTAAATCTCTTAAATGGTATGTGACCCACCATTGTTTTTGCAGGTAGATTACTTGTGAGGTGCCACACTTTTTATTGCTGTACTTCCTGGGTGTGTTGTTACGCTGCTTATATCAGTTTTATTAGTAAACGTTAACATTATCGGCAATAGGAATTGATTTGGTCTATTAGAACCTTCTATGGCATAGTGAGGCCAATTTAAAAACGTGAAACAAAACATAACTCGCACCTAATGGCCTCCATTTTGTATTTTAATATGGGCGCAATCGGCAATCACTTAAGGTGTCACTATACAGATGTCATCTGCCATTGAAATCCATGTTAAATCGCCCAACTTCAGAATTTAATGAACATTGCCAATAGATCGGGGTTCTCGCTGGCACTAACAACATTGCGAACATACATGATATAAGAATGTAGTGAGACCTAAGTTGAATAATTATCGTGAATTTTAAGACAGACAGCACCATGGTTCGAAATAATACAGCCATATTTTAATATGCTATGCACTTGCATATACAAAATAGGTAACATGTCCGCCATATTGGATTTAAATGTTTTATTTAACGACGCACTCAGTACATTTTATTTACGGTTATATGGCGTCGGACATATGGTTAAGGACCACACCGATATTGCGAGAGGAAACCCGCTATCGCAACTTCATGGGCTACTCTTTCCGATTAGCTACAAAGGATCTTTTATATGCACTCACAGACAGGATAGCACAGCCTTTGTAATACCAGCCGTGGTGCACTGGCTGAAACGAGAAATAGCCCCATGGGGGTCCACCGACGAGGATCGATCCCAGACCGACCGCGCATCAATCGAGCGCTGTACCACTGGGCTAAGTTCCGCCCCCATCAATCCTACAAATGTAATAGTATGGTACAAGATCAATTAATTAGTTTTTGTCTTTTGGAATGACATATTTGCTGTGGATAATATCTACAAATAATATACACATTGTTACCCTACCCCATATATTCAAAAGTGCCGGACGGTGTCCCGTAGTGGAATGAGATATGTCCTAAGTTAAAATAATCACAATAACAAAGTGGGAGAATTTGTTCCATAATGGACTACTATATTTCCCGTGGACAATGTCTGCAAACATGGACATTTTGAAACTTTAGGAATGAACGAGATATTTGATTGGAAACGACCACGGTGCCAAAGTGGTAGCCTGTGTCCTGTAGTGATATATAGCCCACGATACGATACGTATCGTGACATATAGCCCACGATACGATACGTATCGTGATATATAGCCCACGATACGATACGTATCGTGATATATAGCCCACGATACTGTACATATCGTGACATATATTCCACGATACGATACGTATCGTGATATATAGCCCACAATACGATACATATCGATACGATACGTATCGCGATACCCGATTCACGATGTTTTCCTCGTAAAACAAGAAGGTGAAGTGATTTAAAAATAAGAAATAAACCCGATAAAAGCAAACCACTGATTAAACACAGTTTTATTGTAGAAATACATCATAGACATACTGACATATAAGCAGCCACTTATTCTCCGTCCGCTGTCTTTTTTTTTCTTGTCTTTTTTTAAGGAAATAACTTGTCAGTAAGTACATAACAGTACATACTGGTGTTGGTAAATAAATATAGAATTAATATAGGAATCGACACATGGTCAAAGTAGGAATTGATATCGTTAGCAACAGTATTATGATACATCGATGCATCGGTGTATCGTGACGCCCCTGATAAATTAGGTACAAAATAATATCAGTAATTACTTTGACTGTTCTCTTTACTGGGAAATTATTTATAACAGTCAGATGGATGATTCAGTGGGGGGGGGGTCCATCCAAAGTTCGACCAAGCACAGCTGTGTATACTAAATAATGTAATATAGATTTCCATTTGCCAACCCACTAGATTAAAACTCTGCACTCATGATGTGCATATTAATAATTATAATTATGTATTACATATTTCCGCATAGTATCTCTTTGGATGTGTTCATTACGTACAGTGGGATTAGCAACTGATTACTGAGATGGGCGAAGCTAGTATATCATGTGGAGCCGCAGATCTGTATCTTTATAAAAGGGAAATCAGCTGTGATAGTTCATAACTTCGTTTGTTAACCTCAGACAACATACAAGATGAAACACATCAGCCTCTTCACTGTGGCCGTCGTTGGTGAGTGTATATTGTGTTTGTTCATTTGTTTTATCTTGGACTTTAATTAGTGAATTGTGATCTTTGTTACAATTACAGAACCCCAACGCCACCAACCCCAATCTACCTTTAGTATATTACAATGTATGCACGTTTCTATTTAAAGGACATTATATATCACAACCTTTAGGGTATTAAAGTAAAGTAAAGTTTGTTTTATTTAACGACGCCACTAGAGCACATTGATTTTTAATCTTATCATCGGCTATTGGACGTGAAACATATGGTCATTCTGACACTGTTTTTAGAGGAAACCCGCTGTCGCCACATAGGCTACTCTTCTTTACGACAGGCAGCAAGGGATCTTTTATTTGCGCTTCCCACAGGCAGGATAGCACAAACCATGGCCTTTGTTGAACCAGTTATGGATCACTGGTCGGTGCAAGTGGTTTACACCTACCCATTGAGCCTTGCGGAGCACTCACTCAGGGTTTGGAGTCGGTATTTGGATTAAAAATCCCATGCCTCGACTGGGATCCGAACCCAGTACCTACCAGCCTGTAGACCGATGGCCTGCCACGACGCCACAGAGGCCGGTCCCTTTAGGGTATTATGTTTAGTCCAGTGGCAATGGGAAATTCTAATGATGTTATCTATGACATTTTTTCCAGACGCGATATCAGAAAACTTAAGCTCGCTCTTCGAGTCTGTATTAAAAGAGCAATATAATAATTTATATTATACTATTATACATATATTAATAATTATAACAGTATGTTACCAGTCAATATGCTTTAATTTGTGCAGGAAAAAAATATATAAATGCACTTACGTTTTAAAACAATGACAAATCAAGTACACCCACATACATATTAATATATTAAAATCCCTTGGCTCATTTGTAGTCTTTAAAGCATTAAGGTTATTAAAGAGGTTTTTTTCTTTTTTTTCCCTAGCCCTTATTCTCTGTATGGGAATAGTTAGCGGCCATGGAGGTCATGGACACGGAGGTCACGGAGGTCATGGACACGGAGGTCACGGACACGGAGGACACGTAGGTCACGGGCATGGAGGACACGGAGGTCACGGACATGGAGGTCATGGTCACGGTGGACATGGAGGTCATGGCCACGGTGGACATGGAGGTCATGGTCACGGTGGACATGCAGGTCATGGACATGGAGGTCATGGTCACGGTGGACATGGACATGGAGGTCATGGTCACGGTGGACATGGGGGTCACGGACATGGAGGTCACGGACATGGAAGTCATGGTGGACATGGACATGGAGGTCACGGTGGACATGGAGGTCATGGACATCACGGTTAAGAATAAGATGAGAGATTCGTGTAATACGTAAGTTTTGTTTTGTTTGTACGTTGTTTTAATGTAAAACCTTGTAGTATTTTTAAACTATATTGTAGTGCAATTACTAATAGTTATTGAGTTTTCTTCTTGTGTCTTTCAGCTGGAGCACTGTGATCTGTATAATTCTTCATCTGGAATCATGGAGCTGGTCTTCAAATAGTGTTCTGCAGTGAATGTATTTATTTCCAATGTGTTGTGTTTTTCTGCTTTGCTGTATGATAATGGCTCACTGGCAATTTTTGTTTTAGTTAATCTATTATAGATTGCATATGAATAAAAGTTGGATTTTCAAACGATTTGATATTTCTCATTTTTAACGTAGAATTTGTTTTGTTATTCTCCTTTTTAGTAATAGTAGTAGTAGTAGTAGTAGTAGTAGTAGTAGTAGCAGTAATAGTAGTAGTATACTAAGGGAAGATTTTCGTAAGACTGCACAGGTACATAAAGGGAGTCCACAACATTTTAGGTGTTTACAACACGTGTATTTTATACATTGAATGTAAGATCTGCTCTATCTCTTTGGGCAGGTGCCTGTTATACAACATGCCAGTTAAAACAGGCTCTGAAGACCGTTACTAATACTTGTTTATGTCGCATATCAATATACATGTTGTTAAATCAGATGAATATCGAAATCATCACTGGCCATTGAAATGCGTCTACAAATTACAAGACACAAAATCCTATTTACACTGAGTGAATTCACTAATTATTAAACATATTAATTTGCTGTAGCCGTCAAGAAATTGGTATCAGTGCACAGTGTTGAGTCGAATGGGTATATCGTAGCAAATCACGGAGGAGATCTACGATTACGTGTGCATGGAAATATTGCGGATTGTGAGGTCTACAGATCCACAGAGGAGGGTCTAAGAGTATCATGTGGATATTCATGTACAAAAGTATATCAAAAGTTTGCGGATATTGCAGTTTAGCAGTCTATGGAGGTGGCAAAAGGTGTTGATGTGTGAATTCCGTAGCAGTCGTGAAGGTGATAGTGATTAAAAAGAGGATAGGCACTCACCATGAGATCCTTTACTGGAGATTTCATCCCTTATGCAAAGTCACAAAGAATACTGCAACGCCTAAACTAGTATTAAAAAAAGAAGAAAAAAAAGAAGCACAGTACAGAGATCATTGGAATAAGTACCGTTGTGATGGCATGCACTCATAAATCACTGACTACACAGTGATGATATCAGGTGTTCGCGAAAAGTGAGCATATCCTGCCCCGGAAGTGGCACCCGCCATGATGACTTGCACCACAGCTGTCACGTCTTTCACTTCATCTAAAACGAAAAAAACCCCATATTAAATGTGTAAGAATTTCTGCAAGGATTTCATCAAAGAGATGAAAAAGGTGTGCACACGTTCAAAATATGGAATAGCATTCGCCATCATTTTGGTCAGTGATGCGTCGTATTTAGTAGATATAGCCTCCAAATGTCTACAATAAATTATGTTGAATGTCCTTAGAGTCCCTGGACATCATACCCTGATGGAACAACTTCTGTGCCAGAATGATATGGCGTTTTTAAAATCTGCATACAATGAGCATATCCTACTTATCTTAGAAATTGTAATATGTAGATATCAAAAGCTGGAGCAGAAGGTATATTGCTCGTCATAAAGGGACAATTGACTATTGGGAAGTTGAAGACATCGCTTTTGTTATTCAGCTTAGTTTGGAGGCCAGTGTGGCTTTGAATCTCTATGCATAGATCGAGGTAGAAAACCGATTTATTATCTTCTGATGTTTCTTGTATCTAACTCTTATGGGTAAATCAACATAAGGTAATCTGTAATCCTGCTATTATTGAATGAAATTAGATATTCAATATAGCGGAAAATAAGGAAGGAAGGAAGGAAATGTTTTATTTAACGACACACTCAACACATTGTATTTACGGTTATATGGCGTCAGACATATGGTTAAGGACCAGACATATATTGAGAGAGGAAACCCGCTGTCGGCACTTCATGGGCTACTCTTTTCGATTAGCAGCAAGGGATCTTTTATATGCACCATCCCACAGACAGGCTAGTACATACCACGGCCTTTGTTACACCAGTTCTGGTGCACTGGCTGGAACATGAAATAGCCCAATGGGTCCACCGACGGGGATCGATCCTAAACCGACCGCGCATCAAGCGAACGCTTTACCACAGCGGAAAATAAAGTTAAAAAGTTCAAGCCAAAATAATTTCTTTCGATTCGACCAGATTAGTCAGATATTCTGATTCATATGCATAGAGAAACACAGCGGCGAGTAGTGGAGCACAGTTGGAGACTATGGGGAGTCCTATTTCCTGTCTATATGGCCCATCCCCAACTTTGACATATACTGACGGAAAAAAACAGTCCAGTTTTGGTAAAAAAAAATTATCCGTACACCAAATGTAGTAAAATTTGACACATAGCTACGTCATTGTACTGATAAAGAATGTTTGGTAAAAATCGGGTCAACCGTCAGCACGTGCGAAGCTACATATTATTGTTTTTTAGATGTTTTTGTTATCGATTTGTCAAGAAAATGTGCATCAGGACCACTGTCACGTACTATGGACGTCAACACCATACCAAATCGAAGTGTTAAACAGTACACATCGAGTGCATAACATTTCATTTCAACTCGACTGAAAAACAAAATGCCGCGAATGTTACAAGTTGATAGGGTAGGGCTGTTGCTCTAATTATGCACGGGCAATCACAACGTCGCGCCGCCCAGCAATTTGGGGTACATGCGTCAACGATAACTCGTTCAGTTGGGCGTCTCGGAGCCACAAGAAAATTAGGTGACGTGACAGGAGTGGGCGTCCGCGCGTTACGTTGCCACGTCATGACATACGTATCACACACCTCCGTAACCGATTTCAGACGACTACGGAGACGGCGTGTCAGATTGTAGGCACTCATGGTCGCCCAGTATGTCCACGAACGGTTAGGAATCGGTTGTGGGAATTCAACTTAAGGCCACGACATCCCTACGTTGGTCCGCAACTTACACACAGGCGACATCAGCGTCGATTGTAATGACTGCATGCACATACACCAAATCGGTTTCACTTGGCCCATTGGAGAACTGTGGTATTCACTGACGAGTCTCTGTTCTCGCTTTACAGGTCAGATGGACGACAACGTGTCTATCGACGTCGAGGTCAGTGATATTTAGATGCGTGCATTAAGGAAAACGATAAATTCGGGGGAGGGTCTGCTATAGTTTCCAGTGGAAAGGTCATCAGGCCTCATGTCCATCCATTTATCAATCAGCATACATTGCGAGGGTTTGTCTTAACTTCCTTAACCAAAACAATGTCCCAGTGCTCGACTGGCCACCCTACAGTCCAGATTTGAACCCGATCGAGCATTTGTGGAACGAACTGGACAGGAGGACCAATAAGCGCGTCAACGTCCTGAACAACGTCGCTCAGCTCACGCTGGCTCTTCTTCGGCAGTGGAATAACATCCAGGCCATTGGCTTAGTGGCAGGGAGAGTTAGAATAGCGACTGTATCCCGGGGTGGGCACACACACTATTGACTTGGATCAGGAAAGGCGTGGGTTTCCACATTTCAACGTTATCCATGCAAACGCCGTATATGATAAAAACAAAATCTATTCAGTAATGAAGACATAACCTAACAATCCAGACAGTGAAATAATCACCAATAAAACATTTGACAAATTTACCACCGAAGAAAAATTTGCGTTTGTTTTTTCCGTCAGTATATACGATTGCATATCACCATTGACGTTTGTATGCATTTCCACATTTTGACAGAATGTTGTTGTTTTTTTGTGAAAAAGTAAATTAGTATGGAGAGGACTACGTGACTGCTAATCAATATAGGTTGACCACAAACATTTGAGTTATCTATCTTTACACCAGGCCACCGTCTCATTTTGCTGTTATATAAGTGGTAGCGTACTACTTGCGCAGTTGTTATCATTTAGTACTCAAAATAAGAAAGTAACTGATAACCAATGGGTTATTTAAATACTACAGGTCAATCCACAAGTAATCATCAATTAACGAGTTAAAAAGGCAAACAGTTATAAAGTACACTACTATGTATTTATGTAGGTTGGACTAAACCAAATAGAATCGCATAGGCGACATAGCTAAAGTATATGATTAAAAATACTATATGCAATATAATATTATCAACAAAACTTTGACCCACAAATGTGAATACTACATCTTGTCCGCCAAATTAAACCACACTTCTGACGTCACACTATTGTTCTAGCCGTAGATTAGCATTGAAGAAGTCACGGCTAACCGTGAATTATCTAGAACAGAAGTTTGTTTTGTTTTACGACACCACTAGAGCATATTGATATATAGAACAATACACACTGCTTACTTAACCGTGCATTTCTCTAATACATCCTGTTTAGAAATAAAGTAAATTATAGCAGTGACGGATCCAGAACATCCAATGGGGGGGGGGGGGGGTCCAATGACATGAGGCAGAATGCCAAGGGAACTTTGGGGAGGTTAGGAAGGGGATGAAAATTAATATATAATAAAATTATAACTGTCGCACAATTTAAGGAGGGTGCGGGCCTATGGGGCCCCCTGTATCCACGTCTGTATAGAGGTGTCACGATACACCTATCGCATGATACGATACGTATCATGATATATAGCCCACGATACGATACGTATCATGTATCGCGATATACGATACGCCACGATACGATACGATACGTATCGTGATATATAGCCCACGATACGATACGTATCATGATATATAGCCCACGATACGATACGATACGATACGTATCGTGATATATAGCCCACGATATGATACGTATCATGATATATAGCCCACGATACGATACGATACGTATCATGATATATAGCCCACAATAAGATACGATACGTATCATGATATATAGCCAACGATACGATACGTATCATGATGTATAGCCCACGATACGATACGTATCATGATATATAGCCCACGATACGATACGTATCATGATATATAGCCCACGATACGATACGTATCGCGATATATAGCCCACGATACGATACGATACGATACGTATCATGATATATAGCCCACGATACGATACGTATCGCGATATATAGCCCACGATACGATACGTATCATGATATATAGCCCACGATACGATACGTATCGCGATATATAGACCACTGTACGATACGTATCGCTATACCCGATTCACGATGCTTTGCTCGTAAAACAAGAAGGAGAAGTGATTTAAAACTAAGAAATAAACCTGATAAAAGCAAACCACTGATTAAACACACTTTAAATGTAGAAATACATCATAGACATATTGACATATAAGCAGGGTCCGCTGTCTTGTATTATTTGTTTTTAAGGAAATAACTTGTCAGCAAGTACATAACAGTACACACTGGCGTTGGCAATAGAATTAAAATAGGAATCGACACATGGTCAAATTAGGAATCGATACACAAGGAAGGGTATCGTGTATCGTATCGTTAGCAACAGTATTATGATGCATCGATGCATCGGTATATCGTGACGCCCCTAATAAATTAGGTACAAAATAATATCAGTAATTACTTTGACTATTCTCTTTATTGGGACATTATTTATAACAGTCAGATGGATGATTCAGTAGTTTGCTCCATCCAAAGTTCGACCAGGCACACTTTTGTATATTAAATAATTTAATATAGATTTCCATCTGCCAATACACTAGATTACAAATCTGCTCTCATGATGTGCATATTAATAATCATAATTATGCATAAAATATTTCCTCATAGTATCTCTTTGGATGTGTTCATTACGTACAACAGGATTAGCAACTGATTACTGAGATGGGCGAAGCTAGTATATCACGTGGAGCCGCTGATCTGTATCTTTATAAAAGGGAAATCAGCTGTGATATTTCATAACTTCATTTATTAACCTCAGACAACAGAGAAGATGAAATACATCAGCCTCTTCACTGTGACCGTCGTGGGTGAGTGTATATTATGTTTGTTCATTTGTTTTATTTTGAACTTTAATTAGTAAAGTGTGATCTTTGTTACAATTACAGAACACCCCCACCCCCCGAATCTACCTTTAGTATATTACAATGTATGCACGTTTCTACTTAAAGGACATTATATATCACAACCTTTAGGGTATTATGTTTAGTCCAGTGGCAATGGGAAATTCTATTCTATGGCATTTTTTCCAGATGCTGTATCAGGAAACTTAAGCTCGCTCTTCGATTCTGAGTTAAAAGGCCAAATTAATCATTTATACCATACTATTTTACTTGCTTACGTATATTAATAATTATAACAGTATGTTACCAGTCAATATACTATAATTTGTGCAGGAAAAATATATATGTACTTACGTTTTAAAACAATGACAATTCATGTACACCCACTTATATATTAATATATTATAATATCCCTCGGCTCATTTCTAGTCTTTAACGCATAAAGGTTATTAAAGGTTTTTCTTCGGGTTTTTTCCTAGCCCTCATTCTCTGTATGGGAATAGTTAGCGGCCATGGAGGTCACGGTCATGGAGGACACGGAGGGCACGGACACGGAGGACATGGAGGGCACGGACACGGAGGACACGGAGGTCATGGAGGGCACGGGGGTCACGGACATGGGGGTCACGGACATGGAGGACACGGGGGTCACGGACATGGAGGACACGGAGGTCATGGTCTCGGAGGTCACGGACATGGCGGACACGGAGGTCATGGAGGACACGGGGGTCACGGACATGGAGGTCACGAACATGGAGGTCACGGTGGACATGGAGGTCACGGGGGTCACGGACATGGAGGTCATGGTCACGGTGGTCACGGTGGACATGGAGGTCATGGACATCACGGTTAAGAATAAGATGAGAGATTCGTGTAATACGTAAGTTTTGTTTTGTTTGTCTGTTGTTTTAATGTAAAACCTTGTAGTATTTTAAAACTATATTGTTGTGCAATTACTAAGAGTTATTGAGTTTTCTTCTTGTGTCTTTCAGCTGGAGCACTGTGATCTGTATAATTCTTCATCTGAAATCTTGGAGCTGGTCTTCAAATAGTGTTCTGCAGTAAATATATACTCTTCAAAAGAAGAAACGCAAAACCACATTGTCGTAACATTTGGAGAATTGATTTAATTATTGAATGGTGAGTCCGATAATTACTAAATGTTGCAGGATTGTTCACAATTCACTCTAGTCCATTGTGAGTAAGTGATAGGACACACCACCAAGGTCAAGGTCATCTGGAGTCAATACCGGGTGTGGCCTCCGCGTGTGTTGACAACTGCCTGGCACCGCCTGCCCATTGAAGCAACCAGAGTACGGATGACGTCCCGGGGGATGGTGGCCCACTCGGCCTGCAAGGCTGCTGCCAGCTCGGGCAGGGTCTGGGGCTGTGGTTGTCGCTGTCGGAGGCGTCGGTCCAACTCGTCCCATAGATGCTAAATTGGGTTCAAATCCGGTGATATCGATGGCCAAGGAAGGACATTAATGTTGTTGTTCTGTAGGAAAGCCGTTGTGAGACGTGCTGTGTGAGGCCTGGCGTTGTCATGTTGGAACACTGCGTTGGCGTTGGCCATAACTGGAACGATGTGTGGCCGGAGGATCTGGTCAAAGTAGCCCTGTGCATTCAGGTTGCCCTGCACGTGGACCAGGTCAGTTCTGCCAGTGTGTGAGATGGCTGCCCACACCATGACACTACCCCCGCCGAATCTGTCCACTTCCTGCACGCAGTTTGCCGCATAACGTTCACCACGACGCCTATACACGCGACATCTTCCATCATGACGTCGGAGCAGAAATCGGGACTCGTCACTGAACCACACCTGTCTCCATCGCAGTTGAGGCCATTGTCGATGAATCTGGCACCACTGCAGTCGGAGTCGACGGTGTTGTGGTGTTAAGATGACACCTCGAACTGGACGTCTGGCACGAATTCCTACCTCACGTAGGCGGTTCCGTACGGTCTGGTCGGATATCCTGCGCAAACCTGGTATTGCTGCGGCTGTGGAGGTGGCAGTAGTCAATCGTTCCCGAAGGTGGCGTACCCGGATGTAGCGGTCCTGCCCGGGGGTAGTGACCCGTGGTCGACCGGATCTAGGGAGGTCACGTGTTGATCCATGTTGCTGGTAAACGGTTCCACAGTCTGGAGATGGTGCTTGGGGACACATGGAATGCCCTGGCAACGGCCGTTCTGGATTCGCCTGCGTCTAGTCGGCCGATGGCATTGTTTCTCTACGGTTCACTGAGATGTGGCATGTCCTGGATTGTCAACTGTCGGCCAGATACAGAGGCCAGGCAAGTGAACACCCTGCACTTTTATACTGTCGGTGTTCATGTTGCACGTGCAGACAACGCACGTGCAGTGGTGACATGGTTTGCACGTGGCTGCGTTTTTGCGAATATTCACATTTTGGAACTTTATTGTACAGTAGCTGCGTTTTATCGAATGTAACCATGGGAATGTGTTTGGGACATGCAATGACCATATATTCACAAAGCATGAACCGGTAGGAAACATAAAATCGGAGTTATAACCCATTTGTACCCTTTTGCGTTTCTTTTTTTGAAGAGTATATATTTATTTCCAATATGTTGTGTGTTTCTGCTTTGCTTGTCTATGATAATGGCTCACTAGCAATTTTTGTTATAGTTAATCTATATTATAGATTACATATGAATAAAAGTTGGATTTTGAATCGATTTGACGTTTATAATTTTTAAGGTAGAATTTGTTGTGACATTGTTATTATCCTTTTAGTAGTAGTAGTAGTAGTAGTAGTAGTAGTAGTAGTAGTAGTAGTAGTCGTAGATGCAGCAGCAGCAGCAGTAATAGTAGTAGTAGTATACTAAGGGAAGATTTTCGTAAGACTGCACAGCTACCTGAAGGGGGTCCACAACATTTTAGGTGTTTACAACGTGTATTTTATATAATGAATAATAAGATCTGCTCTATCCCTTTGGGCGGGTGCCTGTTATGCAATATGTCAGTTAAAACAGGCTCTGAAGATCGTTAATAATACTTGTTTATATCGCATATTAATATACATGTTGTTAAATCAGATGAATATCGAAATCTTCACTGGCCATTGAAATGCGTCTACAAATTACAAGATAAAGAGAAACTATTTACACTGAGAGAATTGACAGATTATAAAACATATTAATTTGATATAGACGTCAAGAAATTATTATCTATGCACAATGCTGAGTCGAATGGGTATATCGTAGCAAATCACGGAGGAAATCTAGGATTACGTGTGGATGGATATATTGCGGATTGTGACGTCTACAGATCCACAGAGGAGGGTCTAAGAGTATCATGTAGATATTCACGTACAAGACGATATCCAAAGTTTGCGAATATTGAAGTTTGGCAGTCTATGGAGGTGGCAACGGGTGTTGATGTGTGAATTCCGTGGGGTCGTGATGGTGATAGTGATTAAAAGGAGGATAGCCACTCACGAGGAGATCCTTTACTGGGGATTTCATGCAAAGCCACAAAGAATACTGCAAATCCTAGACTAGTATTCTAAATAAAGAAAAATAGCACCGGACTGACTTCATTAGAATAAGTACCGTTGTGATGATATGCACCCACAAATCACTGACTACACAGTGATGATATCAGATGTTCGCGAAAAGTGAGCATATGCTGCCCTGGCGGTGACACCCGCCATGATGACTGCCACCACAGCTGTCACGTCTTTCACTTCATCCAAACGATGAAAACATAATAAATGCGTAAGGATTTCACCAAAGAGATGAAAAGGTATGCACACGTTCAAAATATGGAATAGCATCCGCCATAATTTTGGTCAGTGATGCGTTGTATTTAGTAGATATAGCCTCCAAATGTCTACAATAAATCTTTTTGAATGTCCCTGGACATCATGAGCCTGATGGATCAACTTCTGTGCCAGAATGTAACCGGGTGTTTTAGACTACATTCACTACGCACATACTATTTTAAAACACTGTTCACGTAGTGCTATTCTGCCAGGTTATATTTGTGCAGGCTTTTTGTTTTGTTTTCTTGCTTTCTCTGGTTTTCTGGGCTCATGGACAACGCAGTTCTTGCAAGCCCAGTGTCATTGTTTCCCTTTTTTCTTGGTCAGAAGCGTTATGGCATTCGAGGAGAACAGATTACTTTTATGAGAAGCTTTTATTCACAACAACTGCACAACTAACATTCATAGAGAATTTTAAAGGTAAATACATACTGTACATGGTTTAATTCTTAACTACCTGTTTTAATTACTTATTTTAATTAAGAAATGAGATTAGGAGATTTAGTTATTTATAATATAGTGATGGTATTGTAATTATGTTAAATATAACATTGTGACTTATCTTGATTAGAGTTTTATGAAATAGTTACGTTATTTTTATAGAATAACTAGTAGAATAGGTTAAAGTATATATTTTCTACCATAAATTATTATTATATCTAATTTACTGTATTTGGTAAAGTACCATACTAACTTAGTTATTATGAGATATTTGTTTAATTAGTATGTGTACATTTATAGATTTGTGTGTGCTTAATGAACTTTATTTTATTATTATGTGTCAGAACTATGTAGTTAACAACTAGCATTATGCTTCTGTAAAGACCCGACCCACAGTCGGTAGGTAAACTATTTGTAGGCAGGCTATGGTGTATTTAGATTTTTATTTGTGAAATATGTTATATGTGACTTTTATAGTATTGATCAAGAATAGAACATTCAATATATTAAAGGCATATTGACACATGCCACTGACCTATTTAATGGTCAAACAAAGTATTACATAATTCAAAAACTAAAATTGCCGAGAGGGATGACATGGATTTCAATCCATCATGGTTCAGTTAAGGTGATGCGATAGCTAGATTTGGTTTCCAACAATTAATGTAATTTTTATTTATTGTCCATTTTTAGACAGATAAGGTCCTTAAATCCGTGACAGTATGCCTTTAAAGACTGAGCTATATGTGTAATCAATAATTTCCAATCAATGATTTATTGTTTTCTTTATGATTGCTTAAATCCAACTATATTCTTATTTACCTTCTGTATTTATGCTTTAAAGGTCAGTGTGTTTACACTGGATAGTATATTGGTTAATTCTGAATTAGAAGTATATAATTAATTTTAAGACTTATTATAACTGATGTTTCTATATGTATGTGGTTTTAAATATTCCCTTTTTGTTATTTCAGGTCTTTGTGTATGCCTCTTTGTTATAGTGTTATTTGGAACCAGGGATCTTCATATTCCATCCGACTGATGATCCAGAATAAACCCTAAACCCCTGCCGAGTTGTTAGTGTTCTCTCGCATACAACACTTCAGTAATAAGAATAATATGGAGTTTTAAAAATCTGCATACAATGAGCATGCCCTAAGCTATCTTAGAAATTGTGATATGTAGATACCACAAGTTGGAGCAGAAGGTATATTGCTCGTCATAAAGGGACACTTGACTATTTGGAAGTTGAAGTCATCACTTTTGTTATATAGCTTAGTTTGGAGGCCAATGCTGCTTTGAGTCTCTATGCGCAGATCGAGGTAGGAAACTGATTTAATACCTTCTGATGTTTCTTTTGTCGAACTCTTGGGGGTAAAGCAACAGAAGGTAATATGTAATCCTGCTATCAGTGAATGAAATTAGATAGTCAATAGAGCGGAAAATAAAGTTAAAAAGTTCAAGTCGTCAATACAGCGGAAAGTAAAGTTAAAAGTTCATGCCAAAATCATTTCTTTCGATTCGACCAGATTAGTCAGAAATTCTGATTCATATGCATAGAGAAACAAATCGGCGAGTAGTGGAGCACAGTTGGGGACTATGGGGAGTCCTGTTTCCTGTCTATATGTCCTATCCCCAAATTTGACATATACTGACGGAAAAAAAACACGCAAGTTCAGTTTTGGTAATATAACTTTTTTATCCGTACACCAAATGTACACCAAATTTTGCACATAGTTACCTCATTGTGCTATGTAACGAATGTTTGGTTAAGATTCTTAAACCGCCAGAACGTGCGAAGCTGCATGTTTTTTGTTTTTGTTTGTTTTGTTTGTTTTTTGGGGTTTTTTTTACCGAATTGTCATGAAAGCGTGTATCCAGGCCATTGCCACGTACTATGGACGTGAACACCATATCAAATCGAAGTACACATCGAGTGCACAACATTTCACTTCAACTGGACTGAAAAACAAAATGCCGCGAATGTTACAAGTTGATAGCGGCAGGGCTATTGCTCTTATTATGTTCTTATTGGTCAACGATAGCTCGTTTAGTTGGACGTCTCAGAGCCACAGGAAGATTAGTTGACCGTCACAGGAGCGGACGTCAAGATAGAGGTATACGTCTCACAAACCTCCGTAACCGATTCCAGATGGCTACGGAGACGGCGAGTCAGATTGTAGGCACTCATGGTCGCCCAGTGTGTCCACTAACGGTTCGGAATCGGTTGTGTTAGTTCTACTTAAGGCCACGACATCCGTACGTTGGTCCGCAACTTACACACAGGCGACGTCAACGTCGATTGTAATGACTGCATGCACATACACCAAATCGGTTTCACTTGGCCCACTGGAGACGTGTGTTATTCACTGTTATTCTCGCTTTGCAGGTCAGATGGACGTCGAGGTGAGCGATATTTAAACGCCTTCGTTAAGGAAAACGACAGATTTTTGGGAGAAGCATTTGTGGAACGAGCTGGGCAGGGGGGTCCGGAAGCGCGTCCACGTCCTAAATAACGTCGCTCAACTCACGCAGGCCCTTCTTGATTTAAACAATATTTTATTTGCCAAAACAACATACTGGGATTGGTCAACAGGCTTAGCCTATATTAAGACCTCTCCCTACAATGTACATGCGGATACATGTTTAGATACCACAGACTATAGTAGATTTAAAGGAGGGGATAAAGTGAAAGGTGTAGGTATAGTAAATAGAAAGCCAGAACATTTTCTTTGGATTGGGGAATTTCTAGCCAAAACATTAGTGTAAACTTTAGCAGAAACGTTTAGTAGCAGTTATGTATTTTAAAGTAGTTTTAATCATTTTTTTATTTTATTTTTCACTAAATTCTGAATTTCTCAATAGGATCTTCTTATAATTTAGATGTAAATAGTTTGACATGAAATTGTTTCTTTGTTCATTGTATAGGGGACAGTGGAGAATGAAATGATCTGTATCTTCTATTGGATGGCCACAAGAACAAGACGGATCATCTGAGATATAACGAAAGACTTTATGACTATTAAGATCACTGATGTCTAGTCGAAGTTTACAGTGGAGTAACTGCTCAA
Source organism: Gigantopelta aegis (assembly GCF_016097555.1). Taxonomy (NCBI): domain Eukaryota; kingdom Metazoa; phylum Mollusca; class Gastropoda; order Neomphalida; family Peltospiridae; genus Gigantopelta; species Gigantopelta aegis. The sequence goes on along the minus strand of NC_054707.1, from coordinate 35,793,696 downwards.
GTCTAGAACCCAGATAAAAATATCTAGGAACAGCTTTGTCCGATTCCTTTAATTGATGTTTAAAAGATGCCAATGATTTAGCTTTCTGGACTTCAACATTTAATGCATTCCACAACCTTATTCCAGAAGGAAAAAAACGACTCACAGTACAATTTTGTACGACTTGCTACTGTTTTTAGATTTCCTTTATTCCTTAGACCATATGTTCTATTAGAACTTGATAGAAAAAGTGATAAGTAGGTGGGTGTACCATCATTGACAAGTTTGTACATCTTGCATAGCTTATGGCGTTTTCGTCTGTCTATTAGTGGGATAAATCCAGTTTCGTCATACAATTTTTGATGAGATGTACCTTTAACTGCACCGCATATTGTCCTAAGAGCATCCAACTGAGCAGATTCGAGTTGTTGGGACAGTTCCAATGTGCAATTATCCCATACGACATCAGCATAATCAAACACTGGAAGAATAAAAGATCTGTATATTTTTTCCTAGGCGGACCTTGACAATCGATATTTAAAGGAACGTAAACAATTTATCATTCTACTTGATTTTTCAAGAATATTATTTATATGATTTTTCCATTGGCCTGTTTCATGAAAAATCATCCCTAAGTGTTTACGAGTTTTAACTTTAGTTACTTGTTGATTGTTAAAAGTTAGATTAAGATTAACGGGTTTATTTTTACGAGTAAATAACATTGATTTATTTTTTTCAGGGCTAAATTTCACTAACCATTGGTCTGCCCACCTACTAATTTTAGTTAAGTCACGATTTAACACTGTTTCACAAAGATGAGGATTTTCAACTCCATTATAGAGTGACTTGTCATCAGCAAATAGACGTATATTGGACTCAATATCATTAACAATATCATTACTATAGATTAAAAATAATAGAGGACCGAGAACAGAGCCCTGTGGAACACCTGCAGTTATTTCCAAAGATTCAGAAGTACTGCCATCTATTATAACCTGTTGCTTACGTTCAGACAGATAACTAGAAAACCAAGTTAGAAGTTTACCTCTGATGACAATTGTATCTAATTTATATATTAAGCCTTTATGCCATACTCTATCAAATGCTTTACTAATATCGCAAAAGACTACTTGAACCTCTTTTCTTTCATCCAGTGACTTGGTAATAAAAGTATAAAAATCCAATAGTTGGTTTACTGTAGAATCATTTGGAATGAATCCTGATTGATATTTAGTTAGTATACCGTTATCTTTTAAGACATTAAACACATATTTGAATACACATTTCTCAAAAAGCTTTGAGACGTTACGAATTAGAGATATAGGTCTGTAGTTTGTACATTCATGGGCGTTTCCTTTCTTATAGATTGGTATAACATTAGCTTCTTTCCAACAAGTAGGCAAATCAGAATTTTCTAGAGCTAGATTAAAGAGAATAAGTTAGCTCATGTGATAGTAATTTCAAAGTTTGTTACTAATATGATCTGGTCCAGTTGATTTGTTAGTATCTATAGATGTCAAAACATCAGGAAATGGCGTGGGTTTCCACATTTCAATGTTATCCATGCAAACGCCGTATGTGATAAGAGCAAAATGTATTCAGTAATGAAGACATAACCTAAAAATCCAGATAATGAAATAATCATCAATAAAACATTTGACAAATTTACCACCGAAGAAAAACTTGCGTTTGTTTTTTCTGTTAGTATATACGGTTGCACATCACCATTGACGTCTGCATGCATTTCCACATTTTTACAGAATTTTGTTGGGGGGGGGGGGGGGGGGGGGTGAAAAACTAAATTAGTGTCGAGAGGACTACATGACTGCTAGTCAATATAGGTTGACCACAGACATGTTGAGCTATCTACCTTTACCCTAGGCCAACTCCTCATTTTGCTTTTATATAAATGGTAGCGTATTACTTGCGCAGTTGTTATCATTTAGTACTCAGAATAAGAAAGTAACTGATAACCAATGGGTTATTAAAATACTACAGGTTAATCCACAAGTAATCATCAGTTAACGATTTAAAAAGACAAACAGTTATAAAGTACACTGCTAGGTAAGTATCTAGGTTGGACTAAACCAAATAGAATCTCATAGGCGACAAAGCTAAAGTATATGGTTAAAAATACTATATGCAATATATTATCACAAAACTTTGACCCACAAATGTGAATACTACATCTTCTTCGCCAAATTAAACCACACTTCTGACGTCACACTATTGTTCACGGATAACAGTGAATTATCAAAATTACCAAATGTTTGACATCCAATAGCCGATGATTAATTAATCAATGTGCTATAGTGGTGTCGTTAAACAAAACAAACAACCTTTATTAACCGTGGTCAATATCCCACTGCATACACGTTCACGAGCGGAAAAACCCCCAACAACTTGCAAGTATCAATTGACATGCCATTTTAAATCTAAAAGCATTATCAACTCAAAGCTAGTCCCTCAGTTGGAACTGCAAGCCTTCAGGACTGTAGCCAGTGTATCAGAGACAAAACTGCATTTTTAATACTTATAAAGCTCATTAAGTATATTCTAACGGAATAAACCGAACATCTACGGAATGAAACGAAACAATAAACAATGAAAGCTCGTGCTTTTCGTTATAATTTCAATCATGTTTGTCTGCTTAAGGGTTAGTTCGTCAAGATTAACCTCGCACTTTCATTCGAGGTCAATCTTGATGAACTATTCTGGGTACGATTGGGGTTTCCTAATTGTGACACAGGTTATGGTTCACATATTCACTTCTATGAAATGGTGAAGAATAAAAACAATATGTATTTTTAATGGTAAGCCTTCTGGTTGTATTTTGCCGTTGGTTGTTTGTAATATTGTGCATAGAACCGTTGGGACATGGGTGTATAGCGCAAGAGACAATCGGAGTGAATCGGTTACTACAGCCAGATGCGGTCGTAAAAAAAAAAAACTACGACGGAAATGTTCTCAATTTTGGAGTGAAAATAAATGCTTATATAGTGTTGGTGTATGTTGTTAGTGCCAACGAGGACCCGTTCTATTGGCAATCTTCATTTGAAGTTGGACAATTTAACATGGCAGATGACATCTGTTTAGTGAGACGATAATGCAAAACATGAAATTACTGTTTATTCTAAAAAATATAAGTTTAGCGAGCCAAAATGAGAATGTACTAGTGTACTTTCCTCGATGTGGATTTTAGCCAAACTTGTGGGGGCCCTCTTTGGGTAAATATTGCAAACATGTCAAGTTTATTATTATTATTATTATTTTTATTTTTTTAGGAGGGGGGAGAGTGTCCAAATGTATATGCTAGTGTTCTTACACGTAATATATAAATTGACCTGAGTGTCTAACATTGAGTTTCTCATTGTGAAAGGTCAAAATTCAAGGTCATTAGGTCAATATCCAAATTCACCCTAATTTTTGTGATTTTGTGCATAATGAATTTTTTCGAATGAACAGTCATAGTGACAAACAGTTTTGATGGTATTGTGAATATATAACTTAGTATTCTACTATAAAAAGTAGAATTTGTATCTGCCATGAATAATGTGTGGATCTTCATCCTGAAATATACAACACGTCACTATTAAATAATTGTTTCCTGAAGAAATCATTGATGAAATCTAATATTTTAATGAACTAGATAGGGAGCTTCTTTGTATGTTCCTTATATCAGAACTACCAAAAAGGTCATACATTACAATGTTGTGGCTGTTTGTTTGATGGCCATCTAGTGTGTGGATGACCAAGGAGTAACAATGTGATATGCAGTTTTATTGGATGGTATGGTGCATCTATCTTTTGGTGTATTGTTTAGAGTTCATGAGTTACACTGGTCTAGTATGGCTTTTCATGGTGTCGTTCACGCAAATCTAATTTAGCATAACCTATTTTTAGTTCGCGCTTTAAATTTCGGACATTATTTACATGGACAAAACGGGTTATGCATAAAGAAAATGGGTTTCCTTAATTTATTTTTGCGTAACCGATAAAAGGTTTACGCAAATTATACCACTACTATCAATAACAATAAGAGAAGAAATATTGAAAAAGTCACATTCTATGGTAAAAATGATAAATCATTTGAAAAGCCAGCTTTTATTCATATGTAATCTATAATACAGATTAATGATAACGATAATTGCAAATGAGCCAGTGTTATTATACACAGCAAATCAGAAACACACATTTGAAGACCAGCTCCAAAGGGAAGCAACTATCGACTCCAAATTTCCAGATAAAGAATTATGCAGATGTAAATAGTGTTCCAACTGAAAGAAAGAAGAAGAAAACAGAATATTTTAGTAATTGCATAACAATATAATTTTTTTAAATACTCCAACGTTTTACATTATGACTTCCAGTACTTCTACTACTACTACTACTGCTACTACTACTACTACTACTACTACTACTACTACTACTACTACAATCACTACTACCTACTACTACCTACTACTACTACTACTACTATTGCTAACCCACTACTACTATTGCTACCTACTCCTACTACTACTACTACTACTACTACTACTACTACTACTACTACTACTACTACTACAATCACTACTACCTACTACTACTACTACTATTGCTAACCCACTACTACTATTGCTACCTACTACTACTATTGCTATTCACTACTACTATTGCTACCTACTACTACTACTATTGCTACCCACTACTACTATTGCCACCTACTACTACTACTACTATTGCTACCCACTACTACTACTGCTACCTACTACTACTACTACTACTACTACTACTACTACTACCCTACTACTACTATTATTACTATTGCTACCCACTACTACTATTGCTACTTACTACTACTACTATTGCTACCCACTACTACTACTACTACTTCTTCTTCTTGTTACTACTACTACCCACTACTACTACCCACTACTACTACTACTACTACTACTACTACTACTACTACTACTACTACTACTAATACTACTGCTACTATTGCTACCACCTACTATTACTACTACTATTGCTTCTTACTACTACTACTACTACTACTACTACTACTACTACTACTACTACTACTACTACTACTACAACTTCTTCTTCTTCTTCTTCTTCTACTACTACTACTACTACTACTACTACTACTACTACTACTACTACTACTACTACTACTACTACTACTACTACTACTACTACTATTGCTACCAACTACTACGACTACTACTACTACTACTACTACTACTACTCTTACTGCTACTACTACTACTACGACTACTTCGTACTACTACTTCTACTACTACTACTACTTCTTCTTAAAAAATTCCCTAAAAAAACAAAACAAACAACAAGAACAAACAATCTAACAAACAAAACAGAAACTTTAAAAACCCCAACAAGAATCAGGTAAAAGGACAACAACCACAATGAATAGGTACATAGAGGAACATGTTACATTTAGATCAAACTCTGAGCAAAATAGCTTACGTATTACACGAATCTGTCATCTTGGTCTTAACCATGGTGCCCATGACCTCCATGTCCACCATGACCTCCGTGACCATGACCCCCGTGTCCATGGCCACCGTGACCTTGACCTCCGTGTCCATGACCACCGTGACCATGACCTCCGTGCCCTCCATGACCCCCGTGTCCTCCATGACCTCCGTGTCCATGACCACCATGGCCATGACCGCCATAGCCATGACCTCCGTGTCCTCCATGCCCTCCATGTCCTCCATGACCCCCGTGACCATGACCTCCATGTCCTCCGTGGGCGCTAACTATTCCCATACTGAGAATAAGGGCTACAACAACGGGAGAAAAGAGCTAAATAAACAATAAAATGTATCTTTATACCGAGCTTAAGTTTTATGCTACAGTGTCCGAAGAAAGTGCTATAGATAATATCAGTAAAATGATCCCATTGCAACCGGACTAAACATAATAAAGACCATGATATATGATGCCGTTTACGTAGAAAGTTTTGTTTCTTTTCTGTAAATGGAACAAAGATCAAACTTTACTAATTAAAGTTCAAGATAAAACAAATGAACAAACATAATATACACTCACCCACGACGGCCACATTGAAGAGGCTGGTGTATTTCATCTTGTCTGTTGTCTGAGGTGAACAAATGAAGTTATGAAATATCATAGCTGATTTCCCTTTTATAAACACACTGATCTGCGGCTCCACATGATATACTAGCTTCGCCCATCTCAATAATCAGTTGCTAATCCTATTGTGTGTAATCAGCACATTCAAATATAAACTATGAGGAAATAGTAATGCATAATTATGATTATTAATATGTACACTATGTGTGCATAGTTTGAACTGTGCAGATTATATTTCTAGTAGGTTGGTTAATGAAAATCTATATCGCATCATTAAATATGCACAACTGTGTGTGCATGATTTAACTGTATAGTTTCGAATTATAGATGGACGATCAGAGAAAGATTCTGAATCATTCATCTGACTGTTATAAATAAAGAACACATAATAATTATTGCTATTCGTCTGTACCTAATATAGTTTATTTCTAAACTGGGAAAGACCAAAGAGTGTATACTTGCTGTCACGGGGATCCTATAATACCCGTAACTGAATAAAACACGATTATCCAAATATCTCTCCTAACTGTATATCTATTAGATCTCTCTGTAACGGGCAGTCCAATACCCGCGTGGCTCTGTTCTAGGTATGATCAGAGATAAGATCTTATATAAAGTATATGTAATATAGCACGTTAGTTCACTAGAAAACACAACAAAACACAATACACTTTGGAATCTGTATTAACCTTAAGCTGACACATATATTTTCCGCAGTTAATTAGTTAACAACAACAATAATATTAACAACCCAGAACTAATCACTTAATTAGTTAATCACTAGGTGTCTAGTTTACACAATATTCTAATCACTTGACCGTGATACAACACACACACGTGTGATAATTGAGAAACGCTGCCAGGGGAACTTAATTAATAAAGGAATTACAACTCTATTCCTAACTGGTTAATTTTTAATTAACCCTTAACTACTCATTCAGTAACCTTGTAATACAGAATTAATACTGGTATCTATCAAAATAAAGACAATAACCTACAGTTTACCTAGGTCCTCTGGGATGACTGGTTAAGCTTTAATAATTTTTAGAACAACGAATCCTACAGTTTACTTCGTCAGATTACCGGAAACACTGTCTAAATAATATTGGTATAATACAGTATTAAAATATTTAAAGTCACATCAATCACATCAAGGTTATACAACAGAGCAGAAAAAAATATATTTACCAAGTCCAAACGGACTAACGTTCCCTGGGAGCCTTCCTTTTGTTTCTTCTCGATATCTCTAAATCCTATCTATTTATTACAAAACCGAATATCGCCTGGGGGTACAAGGCGGCACCCCACCTATCATGTGAATTGCCCCAACTCCCAGAGACGGTATTTTTCCTTAGATGGCCAGACTTACTGTCGCCTAGTTCGCCAAAAACCACGGTCGTAAAACCGCACTATCGTAGGTATTACGTAACTACTGGCCACATGGCCTCCGCAACTGGTATGGATGTGTATTGGGAACAGCTCGACTACCGTCGCGCGGAGGTATTACGTAACAAAGTGCCCACCTAGTCTAAGTGTATATTGGGACTGCACACGGCCCTCTAAAACAATTAATATCGCCACAGGCGAAAAGAAATTAGGAGCATATTCCGTCACACACCCCCACCTCAAAAAGGATATTTCCTCTACTCTAGGAATAGGGAAATATACTACATTAAAACAAAACAAAGGGTGCGTTAACCGACGCATCCGGGCATTTACAACACATAATAATAAGGTGACTACCAGTAATCACACTGAGTCTCTGAGTCCCTGGTATACAAATAAATATATAAAAACAAAACAGAACTCAAGAATGTCAACACATTATCACCACGTTCAACTTCGGGACAGGGCATCAGCGATTACATTGGAAGTGCCCTTGATGTGTTCAGTGGTAATTGGGAATTCCTGCAGAAGAAGACTCCATCTCAAAACTCTCTGGTTGGTGGCTTTCATTCTGTGAATGAAGGTAAGCGGATTATGATCAGTAAAGACCCCCATTTGATGCAGTGCCGATTTCATGTAGATCTGAAAATGCTTCAGTGCTTGTACCATGGCCAAAGCTTCCTTCTCTATAGTGGAATAGTTCACCTGGTGTTTGTCAAACATTTTGGAGAAGAAACTTACAGGATGGTCCAGTCCATTTTCGTCTTCTTGGAACAGCACAGCTCCAGCTCCCACGTCACTGGCATCCACAGCCAACTTGAAAGGCATTCGGTAATCTGGTGCTGCCATCACGGGAGACGAGGAGAGCATCTGCTTGAGACGGTTGAATGACTTCTCGCATTCATCTGACCACTGGAACTTCGTTTCCTTCTTTAGCAGCGATGTGATGGGGGCAGCTACCGTCGCAAATTTAGCACAGAAACGACGATAATAACCGGCCATACCAAGGAACCGGCGAACTTCACGACGGTTGGTTGGTGCAGGATACTGGCTGATGCTTAGTGTCTTGGCCTGCAGTGGGGCGACGCAACCATGTCCGACAGTATGACCTAAGTAGGTCACTGAAGCTTTCACGAATTCACATTTGCCCAGGTTCACAGTCAAGTTAGCTTTCTGTAGGCGACTGAATATTTGTTGTAACCCGGTTAAATGTTCATCCCAAGTGTCGGTGGCTAACACCACATCGTCCACATACACACTGACGTTTTCTAAATCAGATAACACCTGGTTCATCATCCTTTGAAAGGCAGCAGGGGCAGTCTTCAAACCAAACGGCATCACTCGGAATTGGAAGAGGCCGTCAGGTGTGATGATCGCCAGCATGTCCTTAGCTTCCTCCGTTAACGGAATGGCATAAAAAACCCTTCAGTAGGTCCAATATGGTGATGTATTGCGCGTGTCCAACTCGGTCGATGCAATCGTCAAGGCGGGGTAGAGGGTAGGCATCTGCCTTGATGAGTTGCTTCACGCGACGTAGGTCAGCACACACCCGGAAACTGTTATCTCCCTTATGAATCAGAATAACAGGTGATGACCACTGACTGTTTGATGGTTCCAGAATGTCGTGTTCCAACATGTAATCTATCTCCTTTTTCAGTGCCACATTTTACAGGATTTATCCGATAGGCATGCTGTCGAATCGGTGTAGCGTTGGGTTCCAAGCGCGCATCCTGGATTAAGGTATTGGTAACCGTTGGAAAGTCCTGACAAATGGAAACATTGTCTTGTATCAACGTAGTCAACTTTGCTCGCTGGGTGCTGTCAAGATGCTGTAGATAAGAACTCAAGTCTGCTAGAATCTGGCTTTTGGTTAACTTGATCTCTGCAGTCTTGACGTCATCACCGGAAATCTAGTGACTCTCAATTTGGACAGGTAACACTGGAACTATCGGCAGTCTGTCAAAATAATCTTTTAGCAAACTGATGTGACAATACCTACTTTTCCTAACCCTATCAGGAGTGTTTATCACATACCCTGTCTCATTAACCCGTTTGTGCACAACATAGGGACCGAAATACCTGTTCTGCAATGAACACCGTTTAATGGGAAGGTACAGCAGCACCTTATCCCCTGGTTTAAATTCCCGACTCTTAGCCTTCCTATGAAACACTGATTTTATTTTGCTCTGAGCATAGCTCAGTTGCTTCTTAGCTAGTTCGGTTGCCTGCCACCTCCTATCTCTAACTCTCTTATTCATTAATATTCCCTTGTCCATACAATAACCTGACTTCTGATCCTCCATCTCACCCTCAGTTAACAAGGTAGTGCGAACTGCCAACAAATTTGGATCAGCCCCCTGCTCTAGAATTAACTCTTGTCTATTACAAGGTAAGGCCCCTCTATCAAACACAACTGGTTCATTTCCCCTCTGCGGGAGATCAACAGGTTCCACCACATTTAGTTCCTCAGTTGACTTATCTACCATTTTACTGATAACCTCATCCACTCCAATTTCATGGCTCACACACGTATCAGACAAATCACAAATATACTCTGGGTCTCGTGTTACCCTTCTGGCCATAGCCCTAGTCTTTACACACGCAGGATATCTAATCTCATCAACCTCACTCTCTTCTATTGGTAAAGGGCTGTCTTTAATTAACAATTGGTCACATTTCGGCTGACAACACTGACTAGTCAAATCATTACCCAACAAAACTCCTATGTTTTCAACAGGCAAGTCCTTCACAACACCCATAATGACTGGTCCCGTCACAAACTTCGAACACAAGAAGACGTTATGTAACCGGACAACCATATTTTCTCCAGTAACTGAGGTTAAAGCAAAACTACGTCCTGTATCTGAATTCTCTATACCGGCTAAACACTCTGACGTGATCAGTGACTGACTACACCCGGTATCTCGATAGATTGATATTGCCTTAGGACTCAATTCTTGTTTCACATCACAAACCATACCAGTGGACACATACGGGTTTACTTTCTCTGCCATGGGACTAACCATTAACTCTCTCGCCAACGGAGCTGACGTCACTAAACCGACCACTTGCGCATTATCGCGTTTCCTTTTAAAACAGTCCCCGACAAGGTGGTTATCCTTTTCACAGTAACTGCAATGTGGACGAAAAGTTCGTGCATTGGCTGATAATGCAGGCTTATCCTTACTTTGCCCACCAGGTGCATTCCTTGCCTAACTAGCTGACCAACTAGATGACTCTTCCCGATAGTTACTTTCCCGGGAAAAACCTGGCTGAAATTTCTTCTTATCACCCTGTTGTATAGAGCTACCCTGTACTGCCTGAGCTTTGTGTATTAACACGTAGTCATCTGCCTCTATGCCTGCCTCCTCTATTTTTTTGATATCACGATCCTCTAAATGAATACGTAAGCTAACTGGTAATCCATTTTTAATGTCCTGTAAGATCAACAACTCCCGTAACTCGGTATATGACTCTACCTGATGAGACACCACCCATTTATCAAACATCCCTGCCTTCTTAGCCACAAACTCACTATAAGACTGACCCTGCGTTTTTCTGAACTCGCTATACCGTAACCGATAATCCTCAGGTCGTAATTCATAAGCCCTCAACACTGCAACCTTAACTAGGTCGTACTGACTTGCTCGCTCATCACTCATTGAATTATAAGCTACACTAGCCTTCCCCTTAAACTTAGACACGGCTAACAATGTCCACTTAGACTGCGGCCAATTTAGCTGCTTAGCGGCCCGTTCAAAAACATGTTAAACCCATTTTCTGCTTCCCGTCTAACTTCTTCAGTATTCAACTTTAACTCATGTTCCACTTTTAATTTTTCTAACTGGAATTCTCTATCCCTCTCTTCTTTCTCTCTATCCATCTCTTCTCTTTCTCTCTCTCTCTCTCTCTCTCTCTCTCTCTCTCTCTCTCTCTCTCTCTCTCTCTCTCTCTCTCTCTCTCTCTCTCTCTCTCTCTCTCTCTCTCTCCCTCTCTTCTCTCTCTCTCTCTCTCTCTCTCTCTCTCTCTCTCTCTCTCTCTCTCTCTCTCTCTCTCTCTCTCTCTCTCTCTCTCTTCTCTATCTCTATCTTCTCTATCCCTCTCTTCTCTTTCTCTCTCTCTCTATCCCTCTCTATATCTTCTCTATCTCTCTCTCTCTCTCTCTATCTAATGCACGTTCTTCTCTTTCGTACTCAAGTTTTTTAAAAGCTAATTGTTGTTCCACACTTAACTCATTTATCTCTATCTCTGGAACAATCTCACTGTCTTCCATAACAGGCCTATCACCAAAAACTTCCTGGATAATAATTGTCTTTATATCACCTAAGGTTTTAGCTGATGTTAAATCAATTTCTCGCTCACCCGCGATTTCAACTAATTCGGTCTTACGTGCTCGCTTAATCTCCACTACACTGAGCGTAGGCCTATCCAGCAAATTCTTATCCATGTTTAGATATGACGCATTTATAATTGCTACTTCTGGTAATTTGTAAAATTAATTTATAAAGCCCCCATTTACAAACAATACTTTTTTAAATATGCATGTCCCGTTTCAGATCCGGGACGAGCGCCCCAATTTTCACTCCTGTCACGGGGATCCTATAATACCCGTAACTGAATAAAACACGATTATCCAAATATCTCTCCTAACTGTATATCTATTAGATCTCTCTGTAACGGGCAGTCCAATACCCGCGTGGCTCGGTTCTAGGTATGATCAGAGATAAGATCTTATATAAAGTATATGTAATATAGCACGTTAGTTCACTAGAAAACACAACAAAACACAATACACTTTGGAATCTGTATTAACCTTAAGCTGACAAATATATTTGCCGCAGTTAATTAGTTAACAACAACAATAATATTAACAACCCAGAACTAATCACTTAATTAGTTAATCACTAGGTGTCTAGTTTACACAATATTCTAATCACTTGACCGTGATACAACACACACACGTGCGATAATTGAGAAACGCTGCCAGGGGAACTTAATTAATAAAGGAATTACAACTCTATTCCTAACTGGTTAATTTTTAATTAACCCTTAACTACTCATTCAGTAACCTTGTAATACAGAATTAATACTGGTATCTATCACAATAAAGACAATAACCTACCGTTTACCTAGGTCCTCTAAGATGACTGGTTAAGCTTTAATAATTTTTAGAACAATGAATCCTACAGTTTACTTCGTCAGATTACCGGAAACACCGTTTAAATAATATTGGTATAATACAGTATTAAAATATTTAAAGTCACATCAATCACATCAAGGTTATACAACAGAGCAGAAAAATATATATTTACCAAGTCCAAACGGACTAACATTCCCTGGGGGCCTTCCTTTTGTTTCTCCTCGATATCTCTAAATCCCATCTATTTATTACAAATCCGAATATCGCCTGGGGGTACAAGGCGGCACCTCACCTATCATGTGAATTGCCCCAACTCCCAGAGACGGTATTTTTCCTTAGATGGCCAGACTTACTGGCCTCCGCATCTGGTCTGGGTGTGTATTGGGAACAGCTCGACCACCGTCGCGCGGAGGTATTACGTAACAAAGTGCCCACCTAGTCTAAGTGCATATTGGGACTACACACGGCCCTCTAAAACAATTAATATAGCCACAGGCGAAAAGAAATTAGGAGCATGTTCCGTCACACTTGCAGGAAGTACTTCATTTCACTACATTGACGTCCAATAGCCGATGATAAGATAAAAAATCAATGTGCTCTAGTGGCGTCGTTAAATAAAACAAACTTTACTTTTCATTTCACTGCAGGACACAGTTTACCACTTTGGTACCGTGGTTGTTTTCAACCTGATTTCTTTTATTGCCAAACGCATTGCTCGAAATTAAGAATTTATCACCCACGGCATTCTTTGTTTTAGATTGCCGTGGGTGAAAGGCGCCACCGGCGGCAATTTGGAGACTGCCTATGGCAATTTTTTAAAAGATGATTTTTGCAGCAAAGAAATATGACTAAAAAGTTACTTTGTTGCATTTAGACATATTTCAAATGTAAAAAATTTAATGTTAAATACTACCAAATAATGTACACCAGATATATTATTTTTATCTGCTGCTGATGTGTTTTACCGACGGTAGTTATTTTTATCCAGCGGCTCAAAAGTCCCATCGGTGATGCTTCAAACCCACGGCAATTTATATCTCGGTGCCGTCGTTAATTTCGCACCCTGTAAACGGTAAGTATCAAAATGTGCATGTTTGAAGAAATTGTCGACAGAAAATATATTAGACCATTACGGGACATCTCTCACTTTGGAACTGTAGTAGTTTCAACCTAGGAAATATCTCATTCCACTATGGTACACCGTCTGACACTTTGCAATAGTTGTCATTTCAAATAATTTGCCGCATTCATATATGGGGTATGGTAACCGTGTGTATATTTGTAGACATTTTCCGCAGAAAGGTTGTTATTCCATTATGTGACACAGACATTCATTTACGAATTGTAATAGTTGTCAACCTTGCAAACATGTCATTCCATTCTGAAACACTTTCTTCCACCTAGAAGAATCGTGGTCGTTTTGAAGGTAGTTTAGTTATTCCTAAACGGGGAAATGTCAAAATGTGTATATAATGTGTATAAAATGTGTATATAATGTATATATAATGTGTATATAATGTCTATAAAATGTGTATATAATGTGTATATAATGTGTATATTAGCAGACAGTGTGCAGACAGACCGGTTAAAGGGACATTCCTGAGTTTTCTGCAATTTTAAAGACGTTATCGACTAACAGAGACTTTTTAGCGACTGTAATTACATATGAAATATATTTTTCTGCATAAAATATTAGTGACTGTATATTAAACGTGTTTCTGACGTGCTAATATTTGTACTGCGTTAAATTTCATTTGATTTCCTAATATATTTTTTTTTCGTACGTACAAAATTATTTGAAGACAAAATCCAGTTTCGGCTTTTTACAAATATTAAGACATTCATTAACACATTGAATATACAGACACTGATATATATGTAAGTTTAATCGTAGCAATACTTTATTAGTCGGAACAATCTTACAATGCAGAAAAGTCAGGAATGTCCCTTTAATAATGGTATGCAAATCTGCAAGGTATCTAGGTAATGTGTTGCTGTGGATGGGTCATTTTCTTACAGGCCAACAAGACCTGTGTACCTGAGCGTAACGTTTTCAAAGCTTTAGTTAAAATTCCTGACGTCAAACTAATTTGTGCTAATCGTGATGACGTCATATTACCGATGGCGGCGATTTTAGTACTGTGAACAAAATTTTAATTAAAATGTTATTTTAGAAGTGTTATAGACGGGTTTATTGGCCAGTGGCGTCAAAGTACTGTGCGCGGCCATGTTTATAATCACGTGATCGGTCCGCCATTAAGGGAGTGAAATTCGCACAATAATAACATGTGAAGGCATTGCATCTGGGGGCATTTTCAGTATTTATTACCATTTTAGTACATTTTGTGAAAGCAAAACCAGTATGTCGAATAATACAACCTCATTTAAAGATTGTAGATTCACATCAAAGTTGGTGGAAGTGTATTAATCATTAAAAACATAAATAATAAAGCATGTATATAGCCCATACACGCGAATATAAAAGCATAACGAATCATTTAAACTTATGCAAGCAAATATAATTTCCCTGGACACTTGTATAGCCTAATGTACTGAACATTAAAACAATATTTTAGCCTCGGCGGACGAGGGTAAAAGATGACCCCACCCCCCATCCCCCACCAGCCTAAGCTCCTGTTTTGTTTGTACTTGCCTTGGTCATCACCAGTAAGTGTCAAAGGGGTTCGTTTTGTAATTAACTAGTATATAGAAAATTTTATGACAAACCAGAAGCGCATTTTCGGAGTAACTTAGTGTTGTATATTGTGTATGATTAATCTAATTATAATTTTTTTTCAAGAAACAAAAGATAATTTTAAAAATATATATTATAATTATAAAATAATAGCAAATAAATAAATTAATTAATTAATTTTTTATTGTATTTATTATTATTTATTAATTAATTAATAATAAAATAAAATTATTTAAAAATTCGACGAAATGGGTGGGGTGCGATTCTCAGTGTGGTATGCATGCGTGTTACGTCAGTAAATTATTATTATTATTTTTTAATTCTTTATTTTTCTTTTTATTGGCAAAGGTAGTTTATAAAACATAAATTACAAAATACAAGAAAAAAAGAACAATACACTATACACACAGCACGTAATTGAATACAAACAGTATTTGAAAAAAAGAAGGTAAAGGTATGTACAGCTGATGATTCAGGGAGGTATAACATGTAATTGACCACATGGGCTATTTCACCGCAGATCTCCTATTTCCACGACTTCTATATTTGCATAAATATATATTATTATAAATGCATTAAAACCAGTTGATTAAATCAACCTTAATAAAAAGAAAACCGAGAAGAAGAATATTTATTCACTGGCTTCTAATACCGCGACAAATAGGCACCATTGTTTAATATGGTCGTCCCCTTGCAAATTTATTTGTGATATTATTTTTTCTGTTATGTAATAATCCTTTACCATGGCTAGAAGACAAAAAAATGATAGTGAGACATTCGCTACACGAGCATTTTATATGTATATATATTTTTTTGTTATTAAAATTAAATGATTAAGTATTTTTTGTCCTGTTTGTATACCAAATATTATCTTTCTATCGTTTATAACTGTACGGCATCCCGTGACGTCAAAAATCCAAGATTCCAAATTTCGCCACAAAGAAGTCACTTTTGAACATTTTACAAAAAGGTGCATTATCGTTTCCTCGTCCTCATTACAGAAAGTACAAAGTGCATCGTCCCGAATCCCTATCCTATATACATAGAAAGCTATTGGTTGCTATTATTCTATTAAGAATTTTATATTGAAAATCTATAAGTGCGATTTGTTTAGTACATAATCTGGGTGTTAAATATACCTTTTTCCATATTAACGGGGAGTCATCATCGTTTATTATCGCAGACCAGCGGAATTGTGCTATTGGCATTTCTACATTCATAGAAAGTATATTATAATATACACCACAACCTTTACTAATTTTTGTTATTAAAAACATATACGTTGGACACAAAGTATTATATAAATTTATCTGTCCTTGTAATTTTTGGACAATGCCTTTCCAATTTTCTGGGATACTATGAATTACATTTTCGTAATCTAAAAAGGTTCCTCGTATGTTGTATTTTTGTTTTAACTCTGCAAAAGGAATGATGTATCCTGTTTCAGATAAAAAATCTCTGATATGTGTTATACCGTTATCATACCAATTGCGGATAAATAATGATCTGTTTTTAAAATGTGTGTTGTACCATATCGGCTCATTTACTATTTCGTCACAAGTTTCAATTTCTGTTTTTTTTTTGCACAAGATCTTTCCATGCATTCAATACATCATTCCAAAAAGGATTTTAAAACTTTTTATTTAAATATTCACCAACATTGGCTCCCATTTTAGATTTTAGTAAATTATTTATCATGTTATCGCACACATTCAACACCATAACTTGTCTGTATATATATATATATATATATATATATATATATATATATATATATATATATATATAAATAAAAAAAAAAATAAAATGAAAATAAATAAGAGATAAATATTTGGCAGTGTTAACTGCGCCCCACTTCAACCCCATGTGATCACATCTGGAATATCCCAAAGCTAATAATAGTAACAGCTAAACGTTGACATCTACTCTAGATGTAAGGTCAGTCTATCTTTTTTTCAAAATGGTACACCACGTTTTCTATAAACGTACATAACTGAAATATTTTTCTATATTTTAGGATGCATTCAGTAAAGTTTCACATAATAACCATCAAATTTATTCACGCTTGCTGCTAATCGGAAGAGTAGCCCATATAGTGGCGACAGCGGGTTTCCTCTCAAAATCTGTGTGGTCCTTAACCATATGTCTGACGTCACATAACCGTAAATAAAATGTGTTGAGTGCGTCGTTAAATAAAACATTTCTCTTTTTTTGCCAAATCGTGATGACGTCATATTTAGTACGGACAAGGTGATTGGTTCGTTGGCGTCAAATGGTCCAATAGTAGTGTACGTTAAACCAATACATGGTGATTTTTATTGTCCCCGTTATGAGTGCCTGCTGGGGTAGTAAATATATTTATTACATACCTGTTCAATTTTACTATAGTGATAAAGACATTTTGAAACCGTGTGATAAATTTATTTTGTATAGCACATATGTCCGATATTGACCGGAATTTTTCAATGGGGAATTCCATTTTTCTCCATTGACGTCACATCGTATTTGAAACATTACACAAGGCTGCCGCCGAGTATGATTCTTAACGTTAAGTAGATCCATGAAAGGAGTTTTGATCAGAGATTTAACAAACCGTTTTTGTAAAACATAAAAGAAGGTATGTACTAAATACAGAACTTCACATACGTTGTTTTCGCTTCCTATTTATTGTACTAGTTTATTTTGCGGAAGAACATAGCACTTGACCGCTACGCGGTCTCGTGGTATATATTCTTGCACAAAATAAACTCGTGCAATAAATAGGAAGCGAGAACAACGTATGTGAAGTTCTCTATATGTATGTATGTATGTATTTATGTGTGTGTGTGTGTGTGTGTGTGTGTGTGTGTGTGTGTGTGTGTGTGTGTGTGTGTGTGTGTGTGTGTATATATATATATTATATTATACAGCCAAAAATGTTTAACAATTTGGTAAATGTGCTTAATAAAAGAGAACTCATGACTTACAAAATAAAATCAGACACTAGAATTAATTGAGGTAGCATGTGTCAGTATAAGTAACAGGAGATTTTCAAAACAAAATGAAATGTATGACTGTCACGTCGTTAAATGATGATTGGGGGTCCATACACACAAATCTGAAAATTGTCAGTAACGTGTCTGAGCACATTGGGCATTGATAGTGGTAAACGTCGCCTCATGCACTGAACGTGACTGATGTGGTGGTGGTAGCGTCATGGTGTGGGCAGGCATTCATGAAATCGGATAAAACAACATAATTTGTATCATTCGTGAGAATCTGAATGTTCAGCATCACAGTGACGAAATCATCACACCAGTTGTCATTCCGTTCATTCAGCAGCATCCTGGCGTTTTGTTTCAACAGGACAATTCAAGCCAGCATTCAGCCACACTAATGACTGAACGTCTTCAGAAGACCCCTGCGCGTGCTGTAACCTCACCGTGGTGCAGGGGTGTAACATTCTCTTTGAGAATGGCCAATACAGCAAAAATTGACATTTTGAGTAAAAGTCAGTATCTATCTGTGATATTTGTATTTTTGCACAGTTCTTTACACTGTTTTTATTTGAAACTTGAATTTTTTTTATTGATGTTGATCATCACCTTATTTGTTTGCATTACCATAGTTTGACACCCAATAGCCGATGTATTTTTCGTGCTGGGGTGTCGTTAAACATTCATTCATTCATTCATTCATTCATTTCTTCAGAGGAACAATATTGAGACACTAAACTGGCTTCTTTTCTGTTTAGCAGATATGGGATTTGTTGGGTCGTAGGGTGCGACAGAACCACGCACATATTCACAACGTCCACAACCTTAAACATGCTTTAACTCGTGAATGGATCTCTATCACTATTCCAGAGATCCACCGTCTCATCAGACGCATGAACCGCGTTGTACCGCTGTCAACATGTAATGCCCAAGGTGTTCAGACACGTTACTGACAATTTATAGATTGTTTGTGTATGGACCCCCAAGCACCATGTAACGATGTGACAGTCATAAATTTCATTTTGGATTGAAACTCTCCTGTTACTTGTATTGACAAATGACGCATCGATTAAATCCAGTGTCTGGTTTTATTTTGTAAGTCACGTTTTTTCTGTTATTTAAGCACACCTACCAAATTGTTAAACTTGTTTGGTTAAGTGTACTCTTCAAAAAAAAAAAAAAAAAAAAAAAAATAATAATAATAAAAAAATAAAAAAAAAATAGGGGAACATGAAATATTAATGTTAATATCAACTATTAGACCGAACATACGTTTTGACCACAGATATCCTAGTAAAGAACGTTCAGGTCTGTGTATCAACACACCGAAACACATTCCATAGTTTGCACATGCATGACGCAGTTGCCCCATACATGTGCGTGGGGTGTCATTCTCGACTTTGACAATTTTCAGGAAGGTCCATTAATCACTGTTGAACATTATTTCCCGTTCATACTTTTTCATTCTGTTGATCATACAGTTGTTATTGTTTTGTTTTTAGTCATTTTTATTGTTTGGATTTGCGATTTACTGATAAAAAACGTCAACTTTCAAATATTCACTTCTGACCCCAATCGTCCTTCAAGATCTTTGGTGGTCATAAAACCTACCGGTTGTCATGTTTGCCCAATTAATTCACTATTATCATATATCCATTCCCCACAGCTAATATACCTTACCATTTTGGCAATTGTAAATTCTTATTAGAGTTCCCCTACTTTTTTTGAAGAATATATATATATATATATATATATATATACTCTTCAAAAAAAGTA
Source organism: Gigantopelta aegis (assembly GCF_016097555.1). NCBI lineage: Eukaryota > Metazoa > Mollusca > Gastropoda > Neomphalida > Peltospiridae > Gigantopelta > Gigantopelta aegis. Next base: position 35,773,643 of record NC_054707.1, on the reverse strand, counting down.
ACGCAAAGCCTGATTTTCATTGTATGTTTCTAAATCGTTTAATACATGAAAGAAACATGGCAGAAACTTGCAATTTGACACAGATAAACAACATTGACAGAAGCTGTTGTTACAGCCATCCAAGTTCCCAAGGTCCCGTTTGACGTCACGTACAGTCAGTAACGAGTGTCACCCCAATGAGAGTCAAGTACTGCCTGGCACCTCCTGCCCATCGAAGCAATCAGATGACGGATGACATCCTGCGGACTGTAGCCCACTCGGCCTCCAAAGCGGCAGCCAGCTGTTGTAGTGTCTGAGGTTGGGGTTGTCGTCGTCGCAAACGTCTATCCAGTTCATCCCACAAATGCTCGATTGGGTTTAAATCTGGGGATTTGGAGGGCCATGGAAGAACATTGATGTTGTTGTTTGCTAGGAAGGCTGTGGTGATGCGCGCTGTATGAGGACGGGCATTGTCCTGCTGGAAAACAGTGTTGCCGTTGGCCATGTTGGGGACGACATACGGGCGCAAGATCTCGTCCACATAGCGCTGTGCTGTCAAGTTCCCCCTGATGTGCACCAAGTCTGTCCTGGCGTTGTAAGAGATGGCTGCCCACATCTTCACAATTCCTCCACCAAATCTGTCCACTTCCTGTATGCAATTGCGTGCAAAACGTTCACCTCTTCGGCGGTAGACACGTGCCCTTCCATCCTGTCTGCGGAGCATGAATCGCGATTCGTCGCTGAACCACACGTGTCTCCATCGTCTTTGAGGCCATACCCTATGTGCTTGACACCATTGTAGTCGAATCTGTCGATGCTGCTGGGTTAAAATCACGCCTCTAACAGGACGTCTGGGTCGCAATCCTGCCTCTCGTAGACGGTTCCGGACAGTCTGGTCAGAGATCCTACGCAGTCCCGGTATTGCAGATTGAGTGGAGGTAGCTGTGGTCGTCCTTTGGCGTAGGTGGCGCAACCGGATGTAACGATCCTGGGCAGGAGTGGTGACACGTGGTCTACCGGTCACGTGTTGATCCATGCGCCTGGTAGCGGATCCATAATCTTGAAATGGTGCTAGGGTACACATTGAAAAGCCTCGCAACCTCTGATTGGGATTCGCCTGCTTCCAATTGTCCGACGGCGTTGTTCCTCTGTGCTTCATTCAGTCTTGGAATTGTGAAAGCTACGCTGGCAGTTTTAAACTGAGTACAACTAAGTCCTGAACCCTGCACTTTTATAGGGCTTCTTGTGCCTCTTGCACGTGCACACCATGCCGACCGTTCAAATCGCTGAATTGACCGCAGGTGCGGTTTTGCGATTGTTAACTTTTTCACACCTGTCTTCAAGGTCATCAAATTCCGAACAACTTTGCTGGTGAAAATGCATTTGGTACGCTCCATTTCACAACATACTTAGCGTTCGGAACACAATGTTTCCACACATCCATATTTATTAGGAAAATTTCATTTCTGCGTTACTTTTTTTGAAGAGTATATATATATATATATATATACTCTTCAAAAGAAGAAACGCAAAACCACATTGTCGTAACATTTGGAGAATTGATTTAATTATTGAATGGTGAGTCCGATAATTACCAAATATTGCAGGATTGTTCACAATTCACTCTAGTCCATTGTGAGTAAGTGATAGGACACACCACCAAGGTCAAGGTCATCTGGAGTCAATACCGGGTGTGGCCTCCGCGTGTGTTGACAACTGCCTGGCACCGCCTGCCCATTGAAGCAACCAGAGTACGGATGACGTCCCGGAGGATGGTGGCCCACTCGGCCTGCAAGGCTGCTGCCAGCTCGGGCAGGGTCTGGGGCTGTGGTTGTCGCTGTCGGAGGCGTCGGTCCAACTCGTCCCATAGATGCTCAATTGGGTTCAAATCCGGTGATGTCGATGGCCAAGGAAGGACATTAATGTTGTTGTTCTGTAGGAACGCCGTTGTGAGACGTGCTGTGTGAGGCCTGGCGTTGTCATGTTGGAACACTGCGTTGGCGTTGGCCATAACTGGAACGATGTGTGGCCGGAGGATCTGGTCAATGTAGCCCTGTGCATTCAGGTTGCCCTGCACGTGGACCAGGTCAGTTCTGCCAGTGTGTGAGATGGCTGCCCACACCATGACACTACCCCCGCCGAATCTGTCCACTTCCTGCACGCAGTTTGCCGCATAACGTTCACCACGACGCCTCTACACGCGACATCATCCATCATGACGTCGGAGCAGAAATCGGGACTCGTCACTGAACCACACCTGTCTCCATCGCAGTTGAGGCCATTGTCGATGAATCTGGCACCACTGCAGTCGGAGTCGACGGTGTTGTGGTGTTAAGATGACACCTCGAACTGGACGTCTGGCACGAATTCCTACCTCACGTAGGCGGTTCCGTACGGTCTGGTCGGATATCCTGTGCAAACCTGGTATTGCTGCGGCTGTGGAGGTGGCAGTAGTCAATCGTTCCCGAAGGTGGCGTACCCGGATGTAGCGGTCCTGCCCGGGGGTAGTGACCGCCATACAAGTAGGCACTATAGTGCTGAAAGCATTGCTATATGTGTTCTGATATCCAGTTAATTTTGGGGCCGAATTTTCTAAAATTGATTTTTGCCGAACCGTGTGTATTACGTAGTCGAATAAACATAGTTTTTGGTACATAATGGATAGGGACCACTCACACAGGGTCTCCTGCACTCTATAAATATCAGAACCCTTTCTGAAAGTCAGTATATGGGGCAATGACCACCATACAAGTACGCACTATAGCATTGAAAGCATGGCTATGTGTGTTCTGACATCCAGTTCACCGCACCCCTAAAAATAAAATGTGAGAATGTAAAGCCAAATGTATGTATCGTATGTACGCCCTGCGTGGGCGAATTATATGAACATTTACTTTAGTCCTTGGCCCAAATATTTGGTGAATAAGGGCAAAAATAAATTTTGGGGCCGACTTTTCCAAAATTGATTTTTGCCGAACGGTGTGCATTAAGTAGTCGAAGAAACAAAGTTTTTGGTACATAATGGATAGGGACCACTCACACTGGCTCTCCTGCACTCTATAAATATCAGAACCCTTTCTGAAAGTCAGTATATGGGACAATGACCGCCATACAAGTAGACACTGTAGTGCTGAAAGCATTGCTATATGTGTTCCGACATCCAGTTCACACCACCCCTAAAAATAAAATGTGAGAATGTAAAGCCAAATGTATGTATCGTATGTACGCCCTGCGTGGGCGAATTATATGAACATTTACTTTAGTCCTTGGCCCAAATATTTGGTGGATAAGGGCAAAACTAAATTTTGGGGCCGAATTGTCCAAAATTGATTTTTGCCGAACGGTGTGCATTAAGTAGTCGAAGAAACAAAGTTTTTGGTACATAATGGATAGGGACCACTCACACTGGCTCTCCTGCACTCTATAAATATCAGAACCCTTTCTGAAAGTCAGTATATGGGACAATGACCGCCATACAAGTAGACACTGTAGTGCTGAAAGCATTGCTATGTGTGTTCTGACATCCAGTTCACCCACCCCTAAAAATAAAATGTGTAAACGTAAAGGGAAATGTATGTATCGTATGTACGCCCTCCGTGGGCGAATTATAGTAACATTTATTTTAGTCCTTGGCCCAAATATTTGGTGAATAAGGGCAAAAATAAATTTTGAGGCCGAATTGTCCAAAATTGATTTTTGCCGAACGGTGTGTATTAAATAGTCGAATAAACAAAGTATTTGGTACATATTGGATAGGGACCACTCACACAGGGTCTCCTGCACTCTATTGATATCAGAACCCTTTCTGAAAGTCAGTATATGGGGCAATGACCGCCATACAAGTACGCACTATAGCACTGAAAGCATTGCTATGTGTCTTCTGACATCCAGTTCACCCCACCCCTAAAATTAAAATGTGTAAATGTAAAGGGAAATGTATAAATCAAATGTTCGCCCTGCGTGGGCGAATTATGGGAACATTTACTTCAGTCCTTGGCCCAAATATTTGGTGAATAAGGTTAAAAATAAAGTTTGGGCCGAATTTTCCAAAATTGATTTTTGCCGAACGGTGTGCATTAAGTAGTCGAATAAACAAAGTTTTTGGTACATAATGGATAGGGACCACTCACACAGGGTCTCCTGCACTCTATAAATATCAGAACCCTTTCTGAAAGTCAGTATATGGGGCAATGACCGCCATACAAGTAGGCACTATAGTGCTGAAAGCATTGCTATATGTGTTCTGATATCCAGTTCACCCCACCCCAAAAAATATAATGTGTAAAGGTAAAGGGAAATGTAGGTATGGTATGTACGCCCTGCGTGGGCGAATTATAGGAACATTTATTTTAGTCCTTGGCCAAAATATTTGGTGAATAAGGGCAAAAATAAATTTTGGGGCCGAATTTTCCAAAATTGAGTTTTGCCGAAAAGTATGTATTAAGTAGTGGAATAAACAAAGTTTTTGGTACATAATGGATAGGGACCACTCACACAGGGCATCCTGAAATCTGTAAATATCAGAACCTTTTGTGAAAGTCAGTATATGGGACAATGACAGCCATACAAGTACGCACTATAGTGCTGAAAGCATTGCTATGTGTGTTCTGACATCCAGTTCAGCCCACCCCTAAAAATAAAATGTGTAAATGTAAAGCAAATGTATGTATCGTATGTAGGCCCTGCGTGGGCGAATTATGGGAACATTTACTTTAGTCCTTGGCCCAAATATTTGGTGAATAAGGGCAAAAATAAATTTTGGGGCCGAATTTTCTAAAATTGATTTTTGCCGAACCGTGTGTATTACGTAGTCGAATAAACACAGTTTTTGGTACATAATGGACAGGGACCACTCACACTGGCTCTACTGCACTCTATAAATATCAGAACCCTTTCTGAAAGTCAGTATATGGGGCACTGACCGCCATACTAGTACGCACTACAGCACTGAAAGCATTGCTATGTGTCTTCTGACATCCAGTTCACCCCACCCCTAAAATTAAAATGTGTAAATGTAAAGGGAAATGTATAAATCAAATGTACGCCCTGCGTGGGCGAATTATGGGAACATTTACTTCAGTCCTTGGCCCAAATATTTGGTGAATAAGGTTAAAAATAAAGTTTGGGCCGAATTTTCAAAAATTGATTTTTGCCGAACGGTGTGCATTAAGTAGTCGAATAAACAAAGTTTTTGGTACATAATGGATAGGGACCACTCACACAGGGTCTCCTGCACTCTATAAATATCAGAACCCTTTCTGAAAGTCAGTATATGGGACAATGACCGCCATACAAGTACGCACTATAGCATTGAAAGCATGGCTATGTGTGTTCCGACATCCAGTTCACCCCACCCCTAAAAATAAAATGTGTAAATGTAAAGGGAAATGTATGTATCGTATGTACGCCCTGCGTGGGCGAATTATAGGAACATTTATTTTAGTCCTTGGCCCAAATATTTGGAGAATAAGGGCAAAAATAAATTTTGGGGCCGAATTTTCCAAAATTGAGTTTTGCCGAACGGTGTGTATTAAGTAGTCGAATAAACAAAGTTTTTGGTACATAATGGATAGGGACCACTCACACAGGGTATCCTGCACTCTGTAAATATCAGAACCTTTTCTGAAAGTCAATATATGGGACAATGACCGCCATACAAGTATGCACTATAGTGCTGAAAGCATTACTATGTGTGTTCTGACATCCAGTTCACCCCACCCCTAAAAATAAAATGTGTAAATGTAAAGGGAAATGTATGTATCGTATGTACGCCCTGCGTGGGCGAATTATAGGAACATTTATTTTAGTCCTTGGCCCAAATATTTGGTGGATAAGGGCAAAACTAAATTTTGGGGCCGAATTGTCCAAAATTGATTTTTGCCGAACGGTGTGCATTAAGTAGTCGAAGAAACAAAGTTTTTGGTACATAATGGATAGGGACCACTCACACTGGCTCTCCTGCACTCTATAAATATCAGAACCCTTTCTGAAAGTCAGTATATGGGACAATGACCGCCATACAAGTAGACACTGTAGTGCTGAAAGCATTGCTATGTGTGTTCTGACATCCAGTTCACCCACCCCTAAAAATAAAATGTGTAAACGTAAAGGGAAATGTGTGTATCGTATGTACGCCCTCCGTGGGCGAATTATAGTAACATTTATTTTAGTCCTTGGCCCAAATATTTGGTGAATAAGGGCAAAAATAAATTTTGAGGCCGAATTGTCCAAAATTGATTTTTGCCGAACGGTGTGTATTAAATAGTCGAATAAACAAAGTTTTTGGTACATATTGGATAGGGACCACTCACACAGGGCCTCCTGCACTCTATTGATATCAGAACCCTTTCTGAAAGTCAGTATATGGGGCAATGACCGCCATACAAGTACGCACTATAGCACTGAAAGCATTGCTATGTGTCTTCTGACATCCAGTTCACCCCACCCCTAAAATTAAAATGTGTAAATGTAAAGGGAAATGTATAAATCAAATGTACGCCCTGCGTGGGCGAATTATGGGAACATTTACTTCAGTCCTTGGCCCAAATATTTGGTGAATAAGGTTAAAAATAAAGTTTGGGCCGAATTTTCCAAAATTGATTTTTGCCGAACGGTGTGCATTAAGTAGTCGAATAAACAAAGTTTTTGGTACATAATGGATAGGGACCACTCACACAGGGTCTCCTGCACTCTATAAATATCAGAACCCTTTCTGAAAGTCAGTATATGGGGCAATGACCGCCATACAAGTAGGCACTATAGTGCTGAAAGCATTGCTATGTGTGTTCTGACATCCAGTTCACCCACCCCTAAAAATAAAATGTGTAAATGTAAAGGGAAATGTATGTATCGTATGTACGCCCTGCGTGGGCGAATTATAGGAACATTTATTTTAGTCCTTGGCCAAATATTTGGTGAATAAGGGCAAAAATAAATTTTGGGGCCGAATTTTCCAAAATTGATTTTTGCCGAACGGTGTGTATTAAGTAGTCGAATAAACAAAGTTTTTGGTACATAATGGATAGGGACCACTCACACAGGGTCTCCTGCACTCTATAAATATCAGAACCCTTTCTGAAAGTCAGTATATGGGACAATGACCGCCATACAAGTACGCACTATAGTGCTGAAAGCATTGCTATGTGTGTTCTGACATCCAGTTCACCCCACCCCTAAAAATAAAATGTGTAAATGTAAAGGAAATGTATGTATCGTATGTACGCCCTGCGTGGGCGAATTATGGGAACATTTACTTTAGTCCTTGGCCCAAATATTTGGTGAATAAGGGCAAAAATAAATTTTGGGGCCGAATTTTCCAAAATTGATTTTTGCCGAACGGTGTGTATTAAGTAGTCGAATAAACAAAGTTTTTGGTACATAATGGATAGGGACCACTCACACTGGCTCTCCTGCACTCTATAAATATCAGAACCCTTTCTGAAAGTCAGTATATGGGGCAATGACCGCCATACAAGTATGCACTATTCTGCTGAAAGCATTGCTATGTGTGTTCTGACATCCAGTTCACCCCACCCCTAAAATTAAAATGTGTAAATGTAAAGGGAAATGTATAAATCAAATGTACGCCCTGCGTGGGCGAATTATGGGAACATTTACTTCAGTCCTTGGCCCAAATATTTGGTGAATAAGGTTAAAAATAAAGTTTGGGCCGAATTTTCCAAAATTGATTTTTGCCGAACGGTGTGCATTAAGTAGTCGAATAAACAAAGTTTTTGGTACATAATGGATAGGGACCACTCACACAGGGTCTCCTGCACTCTATAAATATCAGAACCCTTTCTGAAAGTCAGTATATGGGACAATGACCACCATACAAGTACGCACTATAGCATTGAAAGCATGGCTATGTGTGTTCCGACATCCAGTTCACACCACCCCTATTAATAAAATGTGTAAATGAAAAGGGAAATGTATGTATCGTATGTACGCCCTGCGTGGGCGAATTATAGGAACATTTATTTTAGTCCTTGGCCCCAATATTTGGAGAATAAGGGCAAAAATAAATTTTGGGGCCGAATTTTCCAAAATTGAGTTTTGCCGAACGGTGTGTATTAAGTAGTCGAATAAACAAAGTTTTTGGTACATAATGGATAGGGACCACTCACACAGGGTATCCTGCACTCTGTAAATATCAGAACCTTTTCTGAAAGTCAATATATGGGACAATGACCGCCATACAAGTATGCACTATAGTGCTGAAAGCATTGCTATGTGTGTTCTGACATCCAGTTCACCCCACCCCTAAAAATAAAATGTGTAAATGTAAAGGGAAATGTATGTATCGTATGTACGCCCTCCGTGGGCGAATTATAGTAACATTTATTTTAGTCCTTGGCCCAAATATTTGGTGAATAAGGGCAAAAATAAATTTTGAGGCCGAATTGTCCAAAATTGATTTTTGCCGAACGGTGTGTATTAAGTAGTCGAATAAACAAAGTTTTTGGTACATATTGGATAGGGACCACTCACACAGGGTCTCCTGCACTCTACTGATATCAGAACCCTTTCTGAAAGTCAGTATATGGGGCACTGACCGCCATA
>NC_054707.1:35131563-35429063 GCF_016097555.1 Gigantopelta aegis | reverse complement strand
TTGTTGAGAATTTTAGTACTTGATTTAGTAAAAAACGGTACACCTTAAGAATCTTTCATCAAGTATTACATACGGTCTTAGTGAATTGTCAAGCTGGGTGGGCTGGGATAAATGACAAAGGGCAGACTTACTTATCAAAGTGGAGGAGGGTATGATTGACATATTTAAAAAAAATAATAATAAGTTTGACATTATAATGTTCTGCAATCCTGCAATAAATGAGTGAATTCTAGGTGTGAATTAAAGTTCTGGGGCCCATTTCAGTAAACATCGTAAGTTTACGTCTGCGACTAGCAGTTATACCGGTCGTACGTTTACACATGTTTGGCATCTATTCCACGCAGAAAACTACATCATTGTGGAAGATGGAGCATTTTAAGGACAAAATAAAATAAAACGTGTACTTCAAACTATATTAGTGTTCTGTTAGTTTAATACGAATCGTGGTTTAGTCATAGATTTGCATTTACGTGCAAAACTAGGCCTACAATGCTTCGTGAAATTGGGCCCAGACTTTAACTTAAAGAAATAAGGTCACATTTTAAACATTTTAATTTGTCAGTTTTTTACTCCTCCTTTTTATTATAAATTTTTAAAAAGAAGAAGAAAATGATTAGCTAACCTTTGCTTCTTTCAGCGTGCCTTACTTGCAGTAATCATTGATGGTTTTTGCTATTGAAGTTACTCCACTTCTCATATAATTAAAGTCTCTTGCTGCAATATAAATAGCAACTATTTAATTTTTGCCTATTTTTGTTTTCCTCGTTATTTTGAGCTTAAAATACCTTTCATTATATCTTGCTTGCTATATTTCAAAATAATGATGCATATTACCTTTGTTGATTCAGAAATCATTATCCCCAGAGCCTACATATATATTATATTTGATAAATATTTCATTATGGGTTGGTGTTTACATTAAAATTGTCATTTATTAATTATTTTTCTCGGTTTTGGTTTTTATTTTGGAACATCCTGTTATGCAGGGTTGTTTGTTGTTGAGATGGTGCGGATTAAAGCCTGCCGATTTACTTCCTTTGTAAAACACTTGTTTGAAGTTAATTTGTCATGGGGTCCATTTTCCTTCAGTACTCCACACAAATGGTATATCAAAGGGCATGGTGTGTACTATCCTGTCTGTGGAAAAGTGAAGAGATCTCTTGCTGCTACTAAAAAAACATAGTAGCTTAGGCCAAACAAAATATATTTCTGGTCTCTGGTTAGCACACGCACATCGACATTTTCTTTTTTTAATTTTCTGCGTTATGACGTCGATTTTTGCCAGAAATTAAAGACCCAAGCCAGCATGTAGACCTTGCTTTAATAAAGCACAGTCTATATGCTGGCTTGGAATATATGCTAGCTCGGACCATCAGCTGTCGTTAATTTCTTTCTAAAACAGGTCCTGTTGTTCTTAATTAGTAGCATGGCTTGTTTTAAAAACATTTATGGCTAAAGTCGATGTCTTAAAAATTGCCTTGGCTATGTGGAAAATTATAATGAAAATATTTAGGGTAGCAAATCAGATCGACCAAGGCAGACAAAGAGGATGTAAAAAACCTAAATATACCCACCTTTTCTGGAACTTTATTCTGACCATAGACGTTTTTTTTTTTTTTTTTATCTTTTCTTTTTTTCTTCTTTTTTTTTTTTTTTTTTTTGGGGTGGGGTGGGGGGTGGGGACCTTATGTGATATCAGCAGGTTTCATTTCTTACTTTCTAGACCCAATTATTACACCCTGGATGCCTAATACCCAGTGTGCTGGGTGTTACGAACACACATTCCTTTCAGTTCATTTTTGTTACATCAAATACAAGCTATATTTTATGTATTTTTAATCCCGGATGGAATGACAAAAGTTTGCTGTATTAAATGGGTTTTTGTTTTTATATTACATGGTTAATAAAGAGTGTATGCCTTTTTACCAACACATTTTCTTTTTCATAAAGCAGAATGAAATGTAAAGATAAACAAAATTATTATAAATATCAGGAACATATTTTCACCATTAAATATTTTAGAGAAAAAAAACCCAAAACCCCAGCAGATTTCTTTCTTTTTTTTCTCATTTTTTTTGTGGGGGGGGGGGTAAAAATTGTAAAGATAAATTATATATACTGTATCTGCTAAACATCTCAAAACTAGACCATCTATAAGTTTTTTTTTGTTTTTTGTTTTTTTTTTAAATTTAACGACGCACTCAACACATTTTATTTACGGTTATATGGCGTCAGACATATGGTTAAGGACCACACAGATTTTGAGAGGAAACCCGCTGTCGCCACTACATGGGCTACTCTTCCGATTGGCAGCAAGGGATCTTTTATTTGCGCTTCCCACAGGCAGGATAGCACAAACCATGGCCTTTGTTGAACCAGTTATGGATCACTGGTCGGTGCAAGTGGTTTACACCTACCCATTGAGCCTTGCGGAGCACTCACTCAGGGTTTGGAGTCGGTATCTTGATTAAAAATTCCATGCCTCGACTGGGATCCGAACCCAGTACCTACCAGCCTGTAGACCGATGGCCTGCCACGACGCCACCGAGGCCGGTAGACCATCTATAAAGTGGAATATTTGCAGTTTTTAAATATCAACATAGAACATAACGTCTCTTTTATCACATTTTTTTACTTGGTCCATGGGCGTCCAGTTAAAAGGGCTTTTACTATATATGTATACATACATATATTTCGTGATTACAGTTTCACAATTAAATGTAAGATTGGAATTTGTTCTGTTCTTTCTCTCTGGTTTTTTTTTGTTATATTAGTCAACATTGAACTAACTAAACCTAACATGTTCAAATATTTATGTGGGCAGACAGTCAGTTGCTGCTGTGCTATTAGTTCAAAGCAAATATCCCTTGCATGTTGATGCAGTTAATATCTTTATAATGGCATATTTATTGATCAGGGAATTTCAGTCTATATTATCACCACTTACAAAAAAAATTTTTTTTTAGCTGCAGGTTAAAATATACCAATCACACTAATTGCATCAGCATGTATACTGCACCACAATAAGAAATGGCACAAATCTGCTGTACATACATATACAGTACAGAAGAAAAAATCTTAATTGTTTTTAAGAAATTTTTGGTAATTTGTAAGCATTAGATGTTTAGCACAATTTATGTGTCCTCAAAAGTCACACATTTCAACCATTTACAAACTTTCTTGTTGGTTTGAGACCAATTTATTTGGTGGACAGGAACTTTTTTCTGCCAGTGTATGCCTAATTGTAAAATGTTTATTCACAAAATTTGATCAATAATATATATTGTTTAGCTTTCTCCTGCTATGAATAGAACATTAGAAGTTACACAAGTACAATCAAAGCTTCTATAACTGACACGTTGTACAACAACTGCCTAGGTATTTAAAGGCACTTAAGGATTGATTTTGTTTAAGTATACTGCTACATCATTTAAGTATACTGCTACATCATTTAAGTATACTGCTACATCATTTAAGTATACTGCTACATCATTTAAGTATACTGCTACATCATTTAAGTCCTATAAAGGAGACCTTTTTTAATGGCCAAATTGAATGGATTTTAAAACTCTTTTTGATAGTTCTAATTTAACAAACAAACAAAAATCTCACAGGTGTATGAAGGGAGTAGCAGATTTACATTCCCTAAAGCAAACTGAATGGATTTTTAGACCTTTTTTTATGGCCAAATTAAATGGATTTTTAGACCCATTTTAATTGCCAAAAATAGAATGTAATTTTAAACCCTTGTACAATATTTCCTGTTTCTCACAATATAGTGATGTTCTACTTAAACCAAGTCTATCAAGCATTACTCATTTGACCCTTTTTAAAACCAAATAATCAAGTAAAACTTTCATGATACTGTACAAATGAACACAGTACAGTCACTTTTCTTCTTAGGGTTTAAGGTAGAACTCCCTCTCCATTAACCCCCCCCACCTCACCCCCCACCCCCCAAAAAAAAAACAGAAGAAAGAAGCAATTTGGCAAAATCTGTAGCAAAATAAAAATTAGCCAAACAGTTAAAATGGCAGCAGATTTACAAAAGGGAGTTAGTTTTTTTGTGAATTAGTAAAGCAATATATTTGCCAAATTCAGATTTAAGAACAGCTTAAATTCTGCTTTCTAACTCTGTGGCTCTTGGTACACCAAATTAATTTCAGTTTACATTTATGAGTACTGTTTATTCAAAGACTGACAATAATACATTTATGTTACAGTCAATCTGATACCTACTGTTTTATTAGTATTTATATCTGGAAAATTAAACACACTGTTAGAAAGATCTATATAATTAAAATTGTTTTAATTATTTTATGCAATCAAAATTCATATAAACTGTAAAACTAAGCCATAGTTTATCACTTGTATTGTTTTAGTATTAATATTTGATAGTTCTAATATATAAAAAAAAAAAGTTTTAAAAATCTCATAGCTGTACGAAGGAAGTAGCAGATTTAAGTTCCTCAAAGCATGTACCATAATCAAAATCGATCTTTGATCAGTTGGGAGTGAACTGATGGTCGTCGTAAATATTTGTCATCTGAATCCTAACACTACCAGCCGGTGTTTCACACTTGGTGCATCAAAGGCTGTGCTTTATGTTACAATGTCTAAACTGTAATTTACTAATGCGAACTTAGCTGGAAAGCAAATGATCAAGATCATATATGCACACATTAGATTCTATATCAGTCATTTTAGTTAATATTAGAAGCTGGTTTGTACTTCATTTCAAAAATGGATGGGAAGGAGGTATATAATAGGGTGCTTGTCTGAGTCATAATCGGTGGACCCAGTGGGCTTTTTGTTTTTAATCCTAACCCATATCATTTCAACTTATTTTCATGCTTATATCCAATTAGGGTTCAAGCATGCTGTCCTGGGCACACACCTGAGCTATCTGGGCTGTCTGTCCAGGACAGTGGGTTAGTTGTTAGTTGGTCAGTGGTTAGTGAGAGAGAAGAGGATGTAGTGGCCTTACACCTACCCATTGAGCCCTTAAGAACTCGCTCTGGGTTGGAGTCCCTACCGGGCTGCGAACCCTGTACCTACCAGCCTGTAGTCTTAATCACGACACCACCAAGGCCGGTTAACCCATACATCACAAGTGGTATATCAGAGGCTGTGTTATATGCACAATTCTGTATATACGGGAACATGTATATAAAAGATCTCATGTGGCTATTTGGCAGCAGGGTCTCCTGTCTCACTCGATGCGCGGTCGGTCTGGGATCGATCCTCTCTCAATATCTGTGTGGTCCTTAACCATATGTCTGATGCCATATAACCGTAAATAAAATGTGTTGAGTGCGTCGTTAAATAAAACATTTCTTTTTTTCTATTTTCCTGTCTCACTCACCCACTAGACCAAGTGTGGAAATAGCCATAATGTTAAACCTCCAATAGCCGCAGCTTTCAATATGCTATTTCGTTTTTAAAATGAAAACGGCTGGATTGACATTCTTTCCTGTGTTGTCCCTTGGGTGATTTTCACAGACATGTCTTAGATTCTTAACACCTGATGCAAAACAATATTAGGTTTGCTGCAGGTTAAAATACAACACTGATTAAGTCTAGCTGTATTGATTGGGTCTGTGAAATAACTTTGCTAACCTATTTACAGTATGTCACATAAATCTCTCATTACTTAAATAACATTGCTTGTAGGTTCGGCATTGGCAGATGCACATGTCCCTGTTAGTCTATGCATTAAAGGTATTCTTGGAAGTCACGATAAAGCAGAATCTGTTTTTAGAAAACAAAATTAAGTGAAATATCAAATTGCACATTCAAAAACACACAGAATTATTTTAGTTCTATTAGTTAAGCGAATTACAGATGGTGTAGTAATGATATTTAAAACAAAATTCTTGTAAAAAAAATAATAACATAGACAATGTAAAAAAGAAATTGTAATGTTCTTGGTGACACTTTTTAAATTTAAAGTCTTGAAAAATCTCCATTCTCCTCCCCACGTATTTTTATTGGAGTACATAACTCTTTTCTTCCCAGGTGCATAATAATTTATAACTAAATTTCCACATATATTTAGACATCAAATGTTAAAATGTTAAATGTTAAAATGCTACCTCCCCCAAAAAGAGAGAGCAAAAAAAAGAAGAGCAAACCCAAATGTGTTTGTGTTGTTTATGCAGTATTTGCTAATTGCTAAATACTGACACTGATGGATGTGTTGCCTTGTGCAAAATAATTCGACGATTAACCAATTTGTGTGCTTTAGCTGGCTCCATTCCTTGAGCTATAATTTCCTGCATTATTGAAGAACATATGCTTTGATTGCTTTGTGCTGGAGGTAAGGTGCATGTTGTCATACAAATTAGAAAACCGTTGTTTTGTTTCTCCAATCTCTATGGTACATGTATTAACAAAATGGCGGCCAAAAAACATACAAAAGATGTTGTTTTTTTGTTTGTTTTTTTTTTTTTTTTTTTTTTTTTTTTTTTAAATATATATATACATGTATATTGGGGTTGAGGGGAGTGGGAATAGACAGGCTAAATTCCTTAAATCCATTGGTCTAAAATGTCGGATTGAATTTAGGGCTCTAGTGGTGTTGTTAAACAAAACAGACTTTTTTTTTTTTTTTGATTTTGGGGTTTATGGATTCTCTCCCAGTCTTCACAACTCTGAAGCTCATGTTCCAGTACCCTGTTTGCCACATATCTTTGAGTCTTAGGTGATAATTGGTATCAGGTGATTTTCATTGTGAACATTGAACTCTTAGGACCATTGGTCTTGACAGTCTGGACTTGATTCTTTTATTACTTCTGATCCCATCTTTCCAAATCTGTATTAAGTGCTGAAACCTGTCTTAGGTGGGGGGTTTTCATTGTCTAAGGTGCGTCATATGTCTGTGTTGTGATGAAATTAATTTTTTTTTTTTTTTACTTAATTTGCTCCAGTTGTGGTCTTAACATATAAACCTTGTAACCCCATGTGCATGTAGCTTCCTATGATCTTGTTCTTTGAACTTTTTAAACCAACCCATGTTAGTTTGAAAGATTTTTGTTATTGTATGTTAATCCCGAATTGGTCTTTTGGGAATATAGGGCTATTTTTAAATAACAATGTTGATCTGGCCTAATCTCGAGCGTAGAGTGCAGGAAGTTTTGTGAATCTTTTTGCTTGAAGCAAAATAAACCAGACTTCTGTTCTGCACTGTTTGAAGTAAAAAAAATAAAACTTGAGGTTTAAAAAAAGAAGTTCATACTTGTACTTTCAAGATAATCTTTTGCATGTTTATCATACTTGTATACATGAAATAACATTTCATCATGCACATTCATTTTAGTAATTTTAACAAAATGTTTGTATTAAACAAATCATATTCCATCAGTTGGTTATAATTTTTATCATTGTATACATGTATATCTGGTTTTTTCTTTTTTGTTTACTGTAAAAATCTGTAAATGTATGTTAATTTGATGGACTATTTTTTCAGGCGGAAGAACAGCAGGGCTCAATAGAAGAAAGACTGCAGACTCTGGAATCCAAGTTAACAGAGAAGGAATCGGAATTACAGAGGGTATGTACTGTAAATACAGTGTTTGAGTTTGGTTTAAAACATTTAAGTGTCATAAGGACTCCCTGTTTGCAAATCATCTTGAGAGCCCACCTCTCTAAACCAGATACCTCTTAAAACTGGACGTTTTTCTTGGTCCTGAGGATGTCCAGTATTTAGAGGAGTTTCACCATATGTATACACACACACACACACACACATATATATATATATATAAAATATCCCATATTTTACTGCTGTTCAGTTGGCTTAGTGTACATGTACACTGGTCTTTGTCCAAACCGTCTGGATTTGTTTGTAAACTAGCATGATATCAAAGACCCGTCTAAAAACAATAGCTTGGGTGTCTAATCTCTCAATGAGTATACCGGCACCTTTTGTCAGTCCCCATTCTATCTGGTTTAGACAAAGAGTCCAGCATTTTTGATGACAACAGATTCCTGCACTCATCTTTTAGACCAAAATTGTTGTGATAACCGTAATTTTCCTTTCCTTTGCTTTCTTCACTGGGATATTGAGGTCACATGATCGTAAGATTAGCCTTTTCTTGAAATATTTGAAAATTAACTTAAGATTCGTCTTTTGTCTGATGCCTGAATATAAGTACTACCACCCCCTCTCCCCACCCCACACCATTTCACCGATAGCAATTTCTTACATGTTTATATGTGTAAATATTGATTAAAAGTATATTTAATTTTTGCGTTTTTCTGTAGGCACGGCAACGGGACAAGCTGAATGGGGAACACAACAACCGGCTGTCGTCGACTGTGGACAAACTGCTGTCGGAGAGTAACGAGAGATTACAGCTTCACCTCAAGGAGAGAATGGCTGCCCTGGAGGAGAAGAATCAGCTGACACAGGAGCTGGAGCGGACGAGAAAGGCTCTTGATGAGACGCAGCAAGAAAAGGTAAATCTAGTCTCACTACTACAGCCATTGAGATGCAGATCATCTTGCAATAGCAGACCGGCCTCGATGGTGTCATGGTTAAACCATTGGACATAAGGCTGGTAGGTACAGGGTTCACAGCCCGGTACCGGCTCCCACCCAGAGCGAGTTTTAATGGCTCAGTGGGTAGGTGTAAGACCACTACACCCTCTTCTCTCTCACAAACCACTAACAACTAGCCCACTTGCCTGGACAGTCAGCCCAGATAGCTGAAGTGTGTGCCCAGGACAGCATGCTTGAACCTTAATTGGTTATAAGCACGAAAATAAGTTGAAATGAAATGCAATGGCAGTTTTTATACAAACAATAACAAAATAAATATCTGTTAATTATAAAAATGCTGTTGCAACAGCTTTTTGGGATAGCACTGCTGATTGCTGTCATGAATCTTGAGGGCTGCTAATACTAACACTGGCAGATTCGGTGGCAGGTGATCTTTCTCTCACCCCTTGTTTTGGTGGAACTATATAAAAATGTACAATGCAAACACAGTTCTCCAATAAAGGGGGAATCTCAAATGGTGACTCCCTTTCCCAATTTGCTAAAGCCATGAGCAGGGTTTGTACAGAGTCTGGAAAACCTTGAAAAGTATGGAATTTTGAAAATCCATTTTCCAGACCTGGAAAAAATATGGAAAAATACCTTTTTTTGTGAGTTGGTTTGGAAAAGGTATGGAAATTCGTCTTTAGGACTCATGTAGAAAATTTCTGTTGCGTGAAACTGGCGGAATCTGATGATGTTTTCCAATCTTGGCACTAACGTACATTTGGGAAATCAAGACTAACAATTGCCGACATTTACCGAAGATTTGTTGTGCAATACAGTGAGTCTTAAAAAAAAATATTTTGTCTTGGGGAAAAAAGTCTGGAAACGGTCTGGAATTATTTTGTTTCCAAGGTGTATGAACCCTACATGAGAGTGAAAGTCATATAATCTATGATTGTAAAAGGGGAGGAGTCTGCAGGAATTTGTGGCCTTTTTTTTTTTTTTTTTTTTCATTCCCCCCCCCCCATATTTTTATATAATTTTTTAACGTTTATCATACAATAATATTTACTGATGGAAGTTTATGTGTTTATTTTTTCAGGAAAGAATCAATGAGGATCTTATGAGGTACAGAAAAGAAGTGGAGATTCTCAGGTCACAAATTGAACAAATAATGAGGTAACATTAGATTATTCTGGCATTGTCAAATAAAATCATAGATGCTACTAAATTTAAATGTGTGATCAGTAGTTTAAATAGCAAGGAAAATATGGTATTTTAGGTTTGTTTTTCAATATTATGTGCAGGTCTTTTTGTGTTATGACTAACAGGAATATAATGTTTCAGCTTTTTATCTGATTTCAGCTTTTTAAAAATAAAATAATTGTAGAAAAGCAAATAGGATTTGATGTAAAATGTTAAAAAAAAAGGTATGGTACAGAGATTTCAGCTTCTTAAAAAACTCATTTTAGCTTTTATTTTTAAATGGATATCACTAATGTTAATCACTAATGTTTGATTATTAATTTAGTTTATTTAAATCAAGATTAACTTTTTTACAAATTTAATCATACATGAATAATGATTGTTTTTTTAGGAAGCATCAATAACGGTTATATTTTTAAGGATTGATGTGAATAATGATTGTGTTTTTCAGGACTGGTATGGGTGTTGAAGAAAGTGTTTTGCGGCGTGTATCACGGGGTAGGGAGCAGGCTCTCATTGAAGACCCATCCAAGGTGAAATCTCGATGCATAATCAAATCTGTGTTCATATGTTTTAACTGTCAAAAAAATTGCATTAATAGTTTGTAGTATGTTTTCATTGTCCCTTTTGGAATGGACTGCATGATTTATGTAAAAAGCTAAATAAAAAGCAAAATCTGTTTGCATTTATAGATATAATTTTAAATTGTGTTTAGTTTAGTGGTGGAAAAGGTTATAGATCCCTTTCAGTGAATTATCTTCCCTCACTCATTCAGATTTGCAATCTACAAGTGGTATACAGACATGAAAACTAGCTAGAAATTGTTGATTTCAGCACTACCCAAAAGCTCTTAAGAGACTGCATAGTTTGTCTGCATTTTGTGTCTTGTGTCTTAAATTAATTTTTATCTCTAGGTATATCAAAGGTAATCATATTTACTGTCCAGTATGTTGGGAAAATGTAACTAAAAGATTTCTTGCTACTAATAGCATGTGGTAGCAGCAGTTTTTCTTTTTCTTCTCATTATCCATCCATGTGTCAATGCAGAAAATCATTGTTAAAAACATAATCCCTGTTTCTTTTATGTATGGACAATCATTGTTAAAAAGATAATCCCTATCTTTCTTTGATGTGTGGATAATCAGGACATGCAGATCCAGAGAAACAGATGATGTGCTGTGACATCATTAACAAACAATAACTTTAATTTCAGGAGTAATTTTTTACCTGTGAAAATACCTGAATCACTGGATCATCTCTCTCATTTCCTAACACACTTGATGTTTAGAAAATCTATTTTAACAAAAAAAAATATATATATAGTCTAAATGGATGTTTTTTGTTTGTCTGTCCTGTTTTGTTTTAATGACAACATTAACAAACAATAACTTTAATTTCAGGAGTAAATTTTTACCTGTCAAAATACCTGAAACACCTGATGTTCTCTCGAGTTTCCTAACACACTCGATGTTTAGGAAATCCATTTTAACAACAAAAAAACATATACAGTAGAGTCCCGTTGGGTCGAACTCGGAAGTGTCGAATATATCGCAATGCTCGAACCAAAATCAAAGTCCTGATTTACACTTATACATTGTTGACCGAATGGTTGGGTCAAACACCATCTCAAGCAATTTCTTGAACTGCATCGCTTGAACCAAAAACAAAGTCACCGAGTTAACACTTACACATTTTTGACCAAATGGTTAGGTCGAACTACCGGGTGACCCGATCGAACACTTTCTTGAGCACTGACGGGGTTTCGAGCCAACTTTATTCAACTGTAGACTAAATGGATGTTGTTTGTTTGTCTGACCTGTTTTGTTTTAATGTTGAAGGTGAACACTTTAAATGAACAGGAGTGGGAAAAGCTGCAGCAGGCCCACGTACTGGCGAACGTCCAGCATGCGTTTGACACGTCCGACACGGAGGGCACTGACGACAACGAGTCCATATTCGGCGCCGTCGACCTGCTGTCACCCACGGGACACACAGATGCACAGACGCTGGCGTTGATGCTGCAAGAACAGCTTGATGCAATTAATAATGAGATTAGGTGAGTCTGGTTTAATCGTTGGTATCAGATTGTGTATATATACATAATTATATTGGATCTATTGCTGGAAGTTTGATGATATTACAGTGGTGTTGGTTACATAGAGTTTGTTTTTATGTTCAACATCTACTGAAAAGTTCGTTTTCTTTGACTGGAGCATATTGATTTATTAATCATCAGCTGTTGGATGTCAAATATTTGGTAAATTTGGCATATAGTCTTCGAAAGGAAACCTGCTACTGATTGAACTACTATCTCTCTGTCTGTGTCTGTCTGTCTGTCTGTCTCTCTCTCTCTCTCTCTCTCTCTCTCTCTCTCTCTCTCTCTCTCTCTCTCTCTCTCTCTCTCTCTCTCTCTCTCTCTCTCTCTCTCTCTCTCTCTCTCTCCCACTGTCTCTGTCTCAAATCTCAAAACTACAGTTTGTTTTTAGGGGGTGGGGAGAATAGTAGTTTAAAATATGTTGAGGCACAGTTAAAAAATATTCCTTTCCAAAGTAACTACTTTTTAATATATGTATATATATATATATATATATAAACATATAACACCAATTTGTAAGACATAATAAAATTTACGTAATGTATCTTTAAATAATTAAATTTGTAAATTTAATTGAAATTAATCTTTAAATTAATAAATTTATGTAAATTTATCTTTCAATTTAAAAAAAAAAAAATATATTTTCTTTTTTTTCTTTTTCAGATTAATACAAGAGGAGAAAGAAAGCACGGAGCAAAGAGCTGAAGAACTGCAGAGCAGGGTAGGGAGCGGAAGTCTTGAGGCAATAGCCACGGCATGGTGGGGTGGGGGTGCAGGCGAGTGCTCGTCCCCGCCTCTCAGTGGGCGATCGACTCCCACGCCTAGAACTAACAAGTCGAGAGACTCTCTCCAAAAATACAACACTGTAAGTCTGGGAAGTGCTATCCGGGCGCTGTAACCTCGGACATGTTTCTACTGGTGTGGTGTGTTTTCATTGGCTCGTGTAAATATAGCATCTGGTTTTCCCCATCTACAATCCCAGCACTTTTTTATTTATTTTCTTTATTTATTAATTTTTTCTTTCTTTATTGTTTCTTTTTTTTATTGTTTCTTTTATTTCTTCTTTGAAGATTTTGGTGTGTTTTTGCAATTTAAAGAAACAAAATTTGTAAAATATTTGTACAGGTGTTAAATATAGCATACAAATAAAACAAATTCTCATTTAATTTACATAATTGTGAATTTTAATTAATTTTAATTTTATGTTTCTAATTTTAGAATTTAAAAAGATTAATAAATTTTTCCTTGTATTTAATTTGTAATATTTCATTATTTAATGTTTGGTTTCTTAAGATTTTATCAATTTTTTTTTTACATTTATTTAGTATACGTATTGCAAAACCTTTTTGTTTTAACAGCCATCAAGGCCTTTTGTTTCTTTTCTGGCACGTTGTATGGCCTCCGATGTTTCTGTAGATAGACGTTTGAGCATCGTTTCATATGTAACAAAACCCACCACAATAACCAGTAGCAAATCCATTGTCTTGCAACTCATCCATCCGTCTGTCCGTCATTCGTTCATTCTTCTACATTTCGTGTCTTTGTTCATACACAACGACTGCATGGGTCTGATCGTAGCACTGAGAGGTGGACATTACTCGACTGGTCTGCAGCGCAGCCCACCTGTCTTATCAATGAATATTGTGCATTCGTTTAAAGGGACTGTCCTCAGTTTGCTTCCACTGTAATATGTTTCTGACTATCGGAGCCTTTTTTGGTAACTAAAATAACATGTTAAATATATTTTCTTGCTTAGAATATCACTGTCTGTATAAACAAGGTGTTTGGTGTTGTCCTAGTGTTTGCCCAAACCAGATTTTAACCAAACCCCACCCCACAAAATGTTTTTAAAAATTCTTGTTTAAAATATATATATATATATATGTATATATATTACGATATAAAATAAACATTAATGCTGCAAATGCTACCTACACAAGTCACAAATACATTGGATATAACAAGTGTCTGTATAAACAAGGCATTTGCTGTCGTCCTAAAGTTTGCCCAAACCAGATTTTAACCAAAAAACCCACCCCATCCCACCCCACCCCACCCCATGTTTAGAATGTCGCTGTCTGTATTTTCATACATTGCTGGCCATCCTAAGTAGCTAAAACTGAATTTTACTTCTCAATAATTTTGTACATACCAAAGTTTGATAGACTTTCTCAGTCATTTGTGACATTAATTTAGCACAAACAAAAAAAACTACGTTATTTATATGTGCAAATAACCGATATATAGCCTGTAGTCTGTGCAATTAACCGGATGTTTTGTAGTGTTATACGGGCAAATGGTTCCGTGTTGGGTGAAAATAGTCGATTAACCGAATTATGCTATAAACCGATGTGCAAATAAGTGGAGATGACTGTATTAGGGAAGTATGAGCTACTACAAATATTTATGATGAATTAAAACAGATTGAATATATACAGGGCTTACACTGGATTGAAGTTTGCGTAAACCAATTTTTAAAAATATGTAGAGTATTTGTGTGAAAATTATTAAAAGGTGGTTAATTTAAGGAATATTTCATTAGCCAAAGACTAAATATTGTAGCCATAATGTATAAAAACAGAGCTTCTAGAATTTTCATAAAATCCACTAGTCACAGGCTCAGTGATTTAAAAACTTTACTAGCCACGATTGAAAATTCACTAGCCCTACTTTAAGTAAATACAATTTTACTAATAGGAATAATAATATATGTTACTTAAAGATGTACATAAAGCTTAAAAACCCTTAGTAAAGGGGGGTGGGGGTGGGGGGGGGAGGGCAGGATATTCATATTTACATAATAGACTTAAATGCATTTGACATCTTGGTTTTTTTTTTCACTAGCCATCAGGCATGGAGATAGTAGTTATTTGCTAGCCCGACGTTGAATATGACTAGCCATGGGAGTGGGGCTACCATAATCTAGAAGCCCTGATAAATTTTAACAAATTTGGCAATGGAAAGAGTGAACCCTGACTTATATTTTAAACCAGAAAATGTATTTAATGTATAATATTGGTCGTTAAGAAGGCTCTGTTCGTCTGAAACATGTTAACAATAGCAGCAACTTTGAGGACAGTCTGTTTAAGCATTTCCATCCTGTCACCTCTAACATCTTAACAGATTGTTGTTATTATATTGTCATCATTGTTGGGAGGGGGTTGGGGCGAGGGGGCATCAAGTACTTAATTAAATCAATATCAGGTAAGAGTTCCTGAAGGATTTTATTTCTTTGCATTTTGCTGTTCATCACTTTTACCCACAGCCAGCATCACAGCATGATTCCGTGAACGAGATTGGCTTGTTAATGTTTGATCATAGCTTCATGTATTTTGTTACGGCTTGCTTGGATTTGGAAATTCCATCTGGTCTTGTTATCTTAATTCTTTCTTCCTTTTTTTTTTTTACTTCTCTTTTCTTTCTTTTTTATTCAATTTTTTTTTCTTTCTTTTTTTAAATTCTTTTTATTATATTTTGTATTTAGAAAAAATTAAATATTTTGTATTTAGGAAAAAAATGTTTTATCAATGTTATATTTTTTTTTTAAAAGTAGTTTTCTAGTATTATTTACATGTATAACTAAACACCATTTGGACTAAAATATCCCCTAAAATTTGTTGGTTTTTAAAAGTTATTTTATTTTATTTACCTAAATTGTATTTTCTTGCAAGTTTGAAAAGCAAGAGGGAAGTCCACTTAGTGTCTCACGCCTTGCTGTTAAGCAGTTAGAATTCATTCTGGCTTAAAACCGATACACTGAAATTAAAAAATAGCACCTACAAGTCTTGAGACTAATGGCTCTCCTGAAATTTGTTCTAAATATTCCGGCCTCGGTGGCGTCATGGTTAGGCCATCGGTCAACAGGCTGGTAGGTACTGGGTATGGATCCCAGTCGAGGCATGGGATTTTTAATCCAGATACCGACCCAAACATTTCTTTCTTAATTTCTTTGTTCTAAATGTTAAAAAGTGAGAGGAAAGCTGTTGCTCGGACAGTCTTGTCTTGCTTATTAACAGCAAAGTGACCTCTTTACACATACTTTTTTAAAGGCAGGACAGTACATACCACAACCTTTTATATGCTACATGTGAAGCACTGGTAAAGTTGGTTTAGTACTGGTAATGTTTACCACTGTAGTATTCCTTTTACTCAAGTACTAAGCTGAGTCCAACCATGCTGAATTTTGGTATTAGTAATCACCAGTATATAGTCACTGTAAATTTCAGTATTAGTGATCTTCAGTATTTCATCTCGGTGATTTCAGTATTAGTGATCAGTATTTCATCCCAGTTAATTTCAGTATTAGTGATCGTCAGTATTTCATCCCAGTGAATTTCAGTATTAGTAACCATAGTATTTTATCATGCTGAATTTCAGTATTAGTGATCATCAGTATTTTATCATGCTGAATTTTGGTGTTAGTGATCACCAGTATTTTATCATGCTGAATTTTGGTATTAGTGTTCACCAGTATTTCATCATACTGAATTTCGATATTAGTGATCACAAGTATTTCATCACACTGAATTTCGATATTGGTGATCACCAGTATTTCATCATACTGAATTTCGATATTGGTGATCACCAGTATTTCATCACACTGAATTTCTATATGAGTGATCACCAGTGTTTCAACATGCAGAATTTCGATATTGGTGATCACCAGTATTTCACCACACTGAATTTCGGTATTGGTGATCACCAGTATTGCACCACACTAAATTTCGGTATTGGTGATCACCAGTATTTTACCACACTGAATTTCGGTATTGTGATCACCAGTATTTCACCACACTAAATTTCGGTATTGGTGATCACCAGTATTTTACCACACTGAATTTCGGTATTGTGATCACCAGTATTTCATCATGCTGAATTTCGGTATCGGTGATCACCAGTATTTCATCATGTTGAATTGCAGTACTTTATCACATTGAATTTCTGTATTAGTGATCATCAGTATTTCAACTTGTACCAGTACGTGCGTAGTCAATTGCTTATTGAGAACTAATATAAGCATTCTAATTCTTTTTTTGTCATTTGGATTTGATTTGGAGAAAATTTAATATAAAGATCAACATTTCCCAAGTGATAAGCAACTCGTGTGCCTTATGGTTTTCTTTAGAACATAAAGACTTCAGTTCTTCTATTTGATTACAGTTATGTCGTGTTTCTCATTAACAATTGATCCCTGTACACATTCCTACTTTTCTTTGTGGTATTGTTGTTTTTATAATCTGATTTTGGTTTCTTGTTTTGGTTCTTGTCATTTGGGTTTTTCTCTTTTAAGTGTAGTGTTTTTACCCGATGTTCTACCCAATATGTCGCCCTGATGCCTTCTGTTGTTTGTATATGTTTGTTGTTTTTGTAAAACAATAAGTTATTAACTAATTATATTGATTGACATTAGCGAAGGCATAAAATTCAGTTAGTACTATAGATGACATTAACATTGTTTATAGCTTGGTGTAAAGTCATTATGATCTTATGTTAAGGTATTCCACCTTCAGTTGTTTTAGTTTTAAAAATTTTAATTATTTATTTTTGGGGATTTAATTTGGTTTGCCTAGGTGGGGGTTGAGGGGGGAGGTTCTTTTTTTTCCCTAATATTTTGTTTCTTAGCCATCTTGCATGAAAACAAAATAGAGGTATTGCTTCATCATACTTTGCATGGAGTGAGTGTTTTTTGTTCTTTTTTTAGTTGGTATTTGATAATCGCTATGATTTTTACTTGATGTTTTGGATCAGTTAATATTTTTGTGTCTTTATCAGTTCTCATGGGTGAGTTTCCTCTGTGTGACTCTTGGTATAGGTCTGGTTAATTTTCTATTCTTTACTGCCAGGTATTAAAATGTATATGTGTATAGAATTACAAAATTAAATTTCACATTGACTGCACTCGGTTTAAAAAAAATAAAATAATAATAAAGCTATTCAAGTAAAACATTATTATTTATAAAAACTGCCTGTTTAATTGTGTAAATTATTTAACATTGTGTTTTTCAATGTATCATAATACATTGCAGTCTTTAAAATTGTGTTTGCTGTATTCTTTAGTTTTGAATATACAAAAAATAATAATAAATCTTAAACATTTATTCATACATTGCTGACTATGGAAATCTATGGATTGTTAGGGTTGGGTGGGGGAGGGGCTGGGATGTTTATTCCTGATGACTAATGTTGCATTGTTGTAACAAAAAATATATAAAAATATAATAACGTATAGAGCATTCTTTTTTGCACAATTTTATATTTTCAGTACCATTTATAATATATTTTAAAATTACGCGTACAAGTAATAATTTATTTGCATCCATTGTGATAATAAATTTAGTCAAACAAGTGAAATGCATATTTAAAGTCATATCAGTAATTTATTCTCCAGTTAGAATTTACTTTGTGCTTAAAGTACAGATCTCATGGTATAAATAGAGCAACATTTTAGTCTAATGATAGAAGGTTATTACGACCTATGTTTAATAAGAAGGTACGTTTCTGCATAGTGTAAAACATAGTCATAAACTAGCCAAAAATAGAAGATCTTTCACATCAGAATGGTGTTCATCATAAATATATACAGTAGGCACATATTTATGGATTACTCAAATATACACGAGTGTATTTTAAAATAAACTTCCAGCTAATGTTAATTTTATTTTTTAATATTTAAAAACAATAATGAACAGTTATGCTTCTAATGGGTATAAACATACCTATTATCCAGCAAACTAAACAAAGGGTTTTTTTTTACTGTTGTATTTATTATCAAAATAATGGTATATCAATAGAAGCAGATTCTTTATTTTTAAAAACGTTGACAGTGTTGGTGGGTATTAAAGGGACATACCCTAGTTTTTAAACACTAAGGCATATTTTTTACTATTAGAGCCGTTTATAGTTACTGAAATCATACTTTACCTAGATTTTATTGTTTAGATTATCCATTTCTGTACATTCGAAGTGTTTTGAGGCATCCTGGTGTTTTGATATCACAAAATGCATTTCTCATATTTTTAAAAATGCACGTGCGTCTGAGAAATAACAGTTATGGAGTCGAGTTCTAGTCTGTTTTTAGAGGGTATTTCACTATTTCACAGTCACAGACTCATGTTCCACTCATTTGTAACTTTATCCAAATTTGTTACAGGTTTGTAGATTAACTAAACTTAGTGTGCATTTTCGTGGGCTGAAACTAGGGTATGTCCTTTTAAAGAGAAAATTGATGTCGTTTTCTTTGGCATGTTATGCCTCTGACAAGAACATTTTGTTTCAAGTAAGCTTGTAATATTGATATTTCATATCATACGCTTTGTTACCTTTTCAACCAATAATGGATATACAGGTACATTATATGGTTTATTTTTTGTCGGTGCTTCATCTTAGCACATAAAAAAGGAAATTCCATAATAATGGGCATATCATTTTATTGATTTTAACTCGAAGGGATGCTTGACATTTAAGCTACCTAAAGATAATGCTTACTTTATTTTTGGGTTGGGTGGGTGGGTGAATCATCATTAAGATACTGTTCTTATCTTCTATTTTTGGCATATATGATTACGGGTTGGGTTTTTTTTTACAATCTTGGTAAATAATACTTTATCATTAGTTTGTCTTTTGTTAAACACTAGTACATGTATTTAAAATATTTTTTTATTTCTGTATTTTGTTTAATTTATTAAAACAGGTTATACATTTGAAAGCAATATAGCTATAATACTTGACATAATTTTAGTAGTAATAATTTAGATGGATTTTTTATTTTTCACAAGTATTCAAAGAGTACTGCTTTTTTGGTTTATTATCCACGCAACACCCCTCCCCCAACCCTCACACAACTAAAAGTGTATATCACATAGTTTTATCAGTATTTTTTAAGTGTTATGCTGGCATAACCCACCTCCCCAGCATATGGAACGTATCCTGGTAAAAATATTGAACAGCCCCTGAATGTAATTATATACTCTTAGAAAAATGAAGAACTGTCACAGTGCTTTGAACTAAAAAGTAATGAATCCTAGATGTCATAAATTAATTTAAAAGAAAAACTGACATTTTTCAGTTAATTGAATACAGTCTCCTGTGTGTATATACTCTTAAAATGATTGATTGATTGGTGTTTATTTAAACATAATGTTAGGTTTGATTTTAGGGTTATGTTTGGAACTTAATTATTAAATTTTGATGCTTTAAACCGAAAAAAACCTCCAAAAATTAGTTTGGTATTTATTTCTTTGCCTTTTGAAGATAATGTCACAATTCAAGATGGATGCTAATTTTAGTTGTTTGGGTTTGAGAGTATAAGAATTCCAGTAGCATATTTCACATGGCATGCAGTCATGTGTGCTGTCAGCCAATTCAGTATTTATCAAATTAAATTGATCCCAACCATTGAGGGTGCTCACTCTCCTGTTTGCAGCTATTTTAATGCTTTGGTTTTTAAGGGCATGACATTTTGGTTTCGAGACTAATGTTTATTTTCTGCTTTGGTTTTAAGAGTATAACAGTTTAGTTTTGAGACTAATGCTAATTTTAAGTATGACATTTTGGTTACGAAACTAATGTTTATTTTACTGCTTGGGTTTTAAGGGTATGACATTTTGGTTATAAAACTAATGTTTATTTTACTGCTTGGGTTTTAAGGGTATGACATTTTGGTTATGAAACTAATGTTTATTTTACTGCTTGGGTTTTAAGGGTATGACATTTTGGTTACGAAATTAATGTTTATTTTACTGCTTGGGTTTTAAGGGTATAACATTTTGGTTTTGAGACTAATATTTATTTTAATACTTAGGGTTTTCAGAGTATAACAAGGACAAGTTCAGTCAGTCATTAACACTTACTAAACTTGTGTTTATGCTACTCATTAAACCGAATGACCACTTCGGGAACCAGTCAAAATAACTTTTTTAATGTTTAGCAAGCAAAAAAATGCTAGCTGAACAGTTTGGTTTCGAGACTAATGATGGATTTTTTTTTTTTTTTTTTTAATAAACAGCTTGGGTGTTGAGGCTATAGTTATTTGGGTTTGAGGCTGCTATTAGCATAATAAGCAATATGGTGCGAAAATATGGCTTTGTGGGTTTTATAACCTTCTGCTTGTAATCTTGTTGGCTTTTTTCACTGTTAGTGTTCGTGTTTTGGCTAACCTGCTTTCCTCTTGTAGGCGCCAGCTGGTATCTCTGCTTCCCATATGTACACGTACTCTTCATCTAGTCCGCAGCTAGCTACTTCCACCGACCCTCCACAACAGGTACATAATGTGTATATATATATATATATATATATATGGCTACATTTTAACCCCTGGAATTAAAAAAAAAAAATTAATGGTAAAAAAACATGCTGAGAAAAAAAAAAATCAAATATAGTCCATAGCAAAAAACAGGGCTGTGGAGAAGTAAAAACTCCACAGCATTGCTGATTAATTGCCATGGGCAACTGCTGGGGTTGGATTTTCATTTAGGATTTTACAGTAAGTCTTCGTCATGAGAACAAAAAAATTAAATCAAGGCGAGCTGAAGATCACTGTCCTGAAATGGTGCTAGGTGAGCAATCACATAAAATTTCAAATAAAATGTATTAAAGGGACTATCCTGAGTTTGCAACCATTGTGATATATTTCCAAATACAGTGAAACCGGTCTAAACCAGAACCTGAACTAACTGGAATCCTGTCAAAACTAGCCAAGATTCATGGTCCCGAATTTTCCAAATTCTAAAATGCGACACTAAATCCTGTCTAAATCGGATAAATAGTAGGTCCCTGGCCAGTGTTTCTACCAGCTATAGAATTCAGTGCAACCACAGTCAATAGGGGGTATGGGGGGGCATTCCCCAGAATGAATATGAGTTAAGTTTAGGGTTAGGGTTAAGAAAAGTAGTAATGATAAGAGTAATTAATTTTGTGAAAACGTAAACTTAAAAATAGTAAAATTTGGGTATGGGACATACCCGTTTTACCCTCTGGCAGAAACCCTGCTGGCATGATCCGGCTTAGACAGGTTTCACTGTAGTACATCCTTTTTAACATCTAAAGTTTCATTTTGAATACAGTATATTGTTAGGAATATCAGTTTCTGTATATCAAATGTGTTTCTAGTCGTCCTAATGTTTATAGTAGATTGAATTTCATTTTACTTCCCAATATAAATTTGTTTCATATCTACAAAATTATTTGGAGGTAAAATGCAGTTTAGGCTACTACAAACTTTAGAACAAAAAAAAATACACATTGCATATACAGACACTGATGTTTTAAACAATTTTTTTTATATAATATATAGAGGATTCGTCACAAGTGTTTTTTTATATCAACCGAGTGTTAATCAGTATTTGTTGAGGCTCTGCCGAGACAAATACCGATTAACTAGACAAGGTTGATATTTTACATATTAAAAAACATGAGTTGCGAATTCTGTTTCTCCTATAACACTTCTAAAATAACATTTTCATTTGATAATTGCAGTACTAAGTAGCCTTCATCGGTCATATGACGTCATCACTATTAGCACAAATCTCTTTGACGTCACACATTTTAACTAAATCTTATGAAAACGTTACACTCAGGTATACAGGTCTTGATGACTTGTAAAAAAAATTACCCATTCACAGCAACACATTATTACCTAGAGACCTGAAAATGTGCATATACCTTTAAATTTGCATACCATTATTAACTGTGTTAATACACTAAATTATCACATGGGATATAATGGGTAAGTTATAGGATAAATAGTTTTAGTTGTTAAAAAGGCTCTTGTTAGTCGAAGACATGTTACAATGGCTGCAAACTCGGAACAATCCCTTTATAAATTTTATCAAGGCAATTTATTTGCTGCTTTCCTAAAACTTTTCCATGTGAGTGTAGAGGGGAGCAGGAGAGTGATCGCTTGCCTTCCCTGGTGAAGACTGGCAGATATGTGAAAAAGTGTATTTGTCTTTATGCATGTTTATGTCAGGATACACGTTGGTTGGATTGGAAAGAGGGAGAGGGAGATGGGTAAATGAAATATATTTATGGTGGATATTAGTCTAATCTGTAGGTTTGTTAGCCCAAAGATTTCAAAATGTTTATCTATTCCGAAGGTCTGTTACTTGGGATTAAGGTTAGAATTAGTTTTGGGAGTAATGGAACTTCGGAGAAACAGACCTTCAGAATAGGATCCTAGACCACCACTTGTTTGTTCATACTTTCTGTTCAGTGTACAAACACCATTATCAGAGGTGTGTTACATTCAGTTTGTTCATACTTTCTATCAAGCAGGGGTGGGGGAAAATAAAATTGTCAATCCGTCCCACGTAATGTCATGTGAAAAGAAAGGAATAAATATTATAAAAACATTGAAAAGGCGATATTTTTCAAATTGTACTTTTAAAAAATCATAGTGGCATTGGTATATTTTTATCTTAAATCATGAATGCGAAATGATAAACATGAAAACATGAAGGAAATGGGTTTTTTAATCACATCAGTAAAAAAAAATAAAAAATTGTTTATATTGTACATAATGGAATAAATAATATAAAAAAAGGATTAAAAGTTATGAATTTTAACTTCCATATATGTATTTTTAAAAAAGTACGAGTATTGAGTACTGTGTCCTGAAAATTAATAAAAGATGACACGGTTAAAGCGTTTGACAGCCTGAACTGGCACATGTTTAAACAAAGAGATTAATAATATCATCACTGATTGGATGAAATTTGACCTTTACTGGCTCTGGAAATAACCAGTGTAGCTGCTCACTCCCACAAAAAAGGTTGACACCTTTTTTAATTTTAAAGTGGATTGATACTACTTGGTACTCATAACTGTAGGTCCGACTTAATTGACCGGCGATATATATGGTACTTATGGCAGACTTTAAAATCACACACGTCTGAAACACCAGCCATATTGACCACTATTTATTTATTATTATTTTAAATCATGCTCGAGATACCGATGTCTGAGCAGGCCGGTCCACTTGACAGATAGGAATTTGTTCCAATAATAGAAACGGGCAGGTGCTTCGGACCGACCAGAATGACAAAAGTGGGACCGGCAAACACATTTTTAAAACATAATTTTGGTCTCAGATATCGAGAATCGGTCCCAGAGCGGGAAAAAAGGGCTTTTCCTCACCCTTGCCATCTGACTGTGGTGCCATCAATGTTCAGTAGCCATGTATTTCAAAATATATGTCACTTAGTTTGAATACAGAAGCAGAATTAGAGAGAAATATGTTGTAGGAAGAACCATAAATGGATTATCTATTTTAAATATTGAAATATAAAACAATACACTTCAGACTGCATCTTTAAAATCACGATTTAGTGTGTTAATGTCAAGGTCGTACACTTATAACAGTCTTGGACAGTATGACATTGTGTGGTTTCCATGGTAACGAATATTACTTCAAAGATGACACATAATGTCCTAAAAGGTTTTTTTGTTTGTTTTCAATTTACTTTTACGTGGGGTTTTTTAGAAGAAAAGATATTGTTACCAATTTGTAGGTGTGATTTATCAAGTCTAGAATTGCACCTGTCATGCACAGGAATGCTGCAAGTGTCGGTGAAATCCATTAAGTATTTATTATTTTTTAAGTGTCTGTCTGCGTCCACAGCTGAGATAATCCCATGCTATTTTCTAAACGACTGTTTCCCTGGTGAGGCCACCTGATCCTTTCTCTAGTCTTGATCAAATGCAGCCGTTTGATTGCTCACAAGTTTCTGATCTTTTTGTACATATATGTAGTGTGTCGATCTTTACTCCCATTACTTATAGTCCGTCCCACAGGTAAATGCCTTTTTCATACTATGAAATTTACTACAAGTTATTTATTTCTTAGCTGACTGCTTTGTAAATTGCACACAAAAATAGTAATTTTTTGTTTTTTCCAAAACACTTTTACTTGTCTTCTTATGTCAAACCAAACTGAAATTATTTACCAAAAAAACTACATTTTTATAGAATGATTGGACGGATTATAACTGTATGTTGTAATGTTTGTGGATGGTAAATATTTGTACCTAATCACTTCCTTGTCTGTGAATAATTTTCCCTGATCTTCAAGCCAAAGATCTTCAACTTTAAGGATATATATCTGGGTTTAAGCTGGACCCCCCAAAATTATTAGCAGTTTGGTAAATTTGGATAAAAAATCTGTAACAAAATATATGTTTCAGTTAGTCTAACAAAAATATAACAAATATAAGATTCTTTTAATAATTTGGGGCAGGAATTATCTCATCGGGTAAAGCACTTGCCTGATGTGTTCGTGTCATAGGATGGACCAGTTATCAGATTTCCCTCCCCCCCCCCCCCCCCCATCCCAGCCAGTGCCTCATTACTGGTATTTCAAAGGCTGTGTTATGTGCTGTTCTATCTGGAAAAGTTGCTGATGGAAAAATTACCAAATGTTAGACATCCAATAGCCAGTGATTAATTAACGTGCTCTTAGTGGTAGACGGTGAAATGTAGTCCAGTGGTAATGCGCTCACCTGATGCACGGTCAGTCTAGGATCGATTCCCATTGGGGGTTCATGGGGCTGTTTCTCGTTTCAGCTAGTGCAACACAACTAGCATAACAAAGGCCATGGTATGTTTTATCCTGTCCATCAGATACTGCATGTAAAAGATCCTCTGTTGGTAATTGGAAAGAGTAGCCTATTATGTGGCAGCAGTGGGTTTCATCTCTCATCACCTGTGTGATCCTTAACCATAATATGTTCGCCACCTTATAACCCTAATTAAACTTTCCTTCCTTCTAGTTCCCGATGTTTATGTTTTACATAAAAATGCATTTAGTGCTACTACACACTCATCAGGACATCCCAAAACACATTGGATTTGTCAAAACTGATAATGTAAACAATAAGTTGTAAGTAATGTGTAAAAAAACAAAACAAAATTGTTAAGGGCCAACAATATTTTGCACTGCCTAATTAACTACTGGGGTCGGTACTACATGTAGATCTCTCATTCCATAAATGAAAACAGCATTGTGATTGTGGAATCCGGATCTTCTACAGGGATAAAAACCATAGAAGCAATCTTTGTCGGATTGCCAACCCGTTAATGAAAGAAGGAATGGAGTGAACCTTTGACAGCTCCCCTGAGAATATTCCTTTCTTCGAGTTGGCGTTGGCTGCTGTGTTAGTTTCAGCAAGCGAATCTGGATTTCATTTCTTTTGTTGTTTTAATATATGACAGTAATTGTGACGTAGGTGTGTTAGTACCACCATTGGCCATTCTTGACATGCCAAACTCATGCTAAATACATATCATTCGTCAGATACATGTATGTCTTTTAATTGGTCAATTTCTGCTTGTGGAAAGATTGGGTCAAATAATTAAATTAAGATTTAAAAATATATATATATATATATTATCTCGCCTTCATGTAAAATTCTTTAATCTCATTGGTTGTTTGCCGTTGGACAAATCCCTTATACCCCTGTGGGTGGAGTTAAATTCTCTTATACCCTGTCTGTAATTTCCAACGGTTTCCAGCCACCCCAGTTAATGCTAAAGCAATAATTAGATTATAAATAACATTGATAATCAATCAAGTGTACATAATTAATTTTATTTTTACTATAAAATACTATTTCAATACTTTTAAAAGCTGCAATGTTGAACTCGGCTACCTAATTACGGTCGTGGTGTTATTGTATTAATGCGTGATTAGCAATATTCTTGGGGTTTTGTTTTTGTTTTTTTAATAATTTAATTTTTTTACTACATACATTTCTGATAAAAAAAAAAAAAAATTTTTTATTAATATGTTTTAGACAATTTCGTATTACAAACATTTGAAGTTAAAAACTCGTTTATCGATGGAACTATTTTTCGTCACTGGCAAGTGGTTTCGTTCGCGTCCGTGTGGTATGGCTCCGTTAATAAATTGTTAACAGTTATTGTCTGGCGTTATTTTGATTATTTGGCTATATGGTTTAACATGTCGGCAAGATAAATTCGCTGTAGAAGCATCTCTCGCAGTATATGGCTTTTTATGTACCCTCTGTGTGCTCTTTTACCCTCTCGCCTTTGCCTCAGGGTAGAAGAACACATAGAGGGTACATAAAAAGCCATATACCCCTCGTGATGCTTCTACAACTTATATTGTTATTCTGAAGTGTTTTTATTAACCCCTTCCCAGTAATTAATTTGTGGATATTCAGTAACAGAGATTTTAATAGAAATTGGACATTTTAAAGGATATGTTTGAACCTTCTTTAAAGTACATATATATTGCAAAATTAAAATTGAGATTACAGGGTTGCAAGGGTTTAGCTCCTAACCTATAGGTTATGACAAATTTATCAAGTTTACAATTCCCATTACTATTACTTTAAACTCCCTTCACAGAAACACTAATACTCTGTTATTGCTGGTCTTGTTCTGATATTTTTTACGTACCCGTTGGTGAAAATTTCATTTGTTATTTTTGATAACACACACTAATAACACATACACGTGTGATAACAATTTAAAGACACACGGCTGGCAACTCCTGGGTGATGACTAGGTCGCTACTGTCTTACCATCCATTGAATGTGTATCATATTTTTTACGCACTCGTTGGTGAGAATAACATTTGTTATTTTTGATAACACATACTAATAACACATACACGTGTGATAACAATTTAAAGACACACGGCTGGCAACTCCTGGGTGATGACTAGGTCGCTACTGTCTTACCATCCATTGAATGTGTATCTTATATTTTTTACGCACTCGTTGGTGAGAATAACTATGTTATTTTTGATAACACATACTAATAACACATACACGTGTGATAACAATTTAAAGACACACAACTGGTTACTCCTGGGTGATGACTAGGTCGCTACTGTCTTACCATCCATTGAAAAGAGAACACGTGAAATGGATTAATTTGTGACGTACAAGTTAACCTAAAACTGATTACATCATGATGCATAAGTTAACTGCAAGCGCCAGGGCCATAAATAGGTTTTAGTTGGAAAAGGCATTTAAATTTACTGGGGTATTTTAAGCTTGATGTTTTGAGGATATGTAAAAAAAAATAGAATACTGCATTCATATCCATTAAGATACCATTTATCTTGCAACTTGTTGTTTAAAAACATATATATCCAACTCGGTTTTGCTCATATAGATATGTTTTAAAACAACTTGTTTTAAGATAAATGGAATGCCCACTCATGTAATATTCTCAATTTAAATAACACAGTTGACCAAAAGTCATGTAGGGTGTTTTTATTTTATTTTAAAATAAGTTTTTATAGAGAATAAAATATTATTCTCAGTTTACTTGAAAACGTAAATAACCTCCTGGGCCCTTGCTTAAAAAAAGTCTAGACTCAAACAGCTAATGATGCCACACATTGCCACATGCCTTTAAAATCTCACAGACTATTAGAGCCTTGAGTCTAGACTTAAAGGCCACATTTACAAAGCCTGTTTATGACTTACGTGTAACTACATATATTTGCAATGCTTAACAAGTTTTATAACCACCAGGCCTGGTAACCTGAAAAACCGTTGTTGTCTTATTTCGATACCTGCAAGATGTAAAGTACTGATATAAAATAATTTGGAGTTATTTCTCTTGGGATGTTAGATTTACTTGGGATTTTGGTGGTGGTTTTTAATTTCCTTGTCAGTTTTACTTTTGGTATGCATAGGTGTATTCTCGCTCCTGCCAGTGCTCCACAACTGGTGTAACAAAGGCTGTGGTATGTACTATCCTGTCTGTGGGATGGTGCATATAAAAGATCCCTTGCTGCTAATCGAAAAGAGTAGCCCATGAAGTGGCGACAGTGGGTTTCCTCTCTCTATATCTGTGTGGTCCTTAACCATATGTCTAGACACCATGTAACTGTAAATACAATGTGTTGAGTGCGTCATTAAATAAAACATTTCATTCCTTCTGCATTGGTGTAGTTAACCTGGGATTGCTGGGGGGTAATACTAACCATACATTTAATGCATACCCCAATTAATGCCACTAAAGGTCTAATGCTACTAGATGGAAGGGTTTTAACCTGCAGTATGTCGAAGTGTCGGAGGTGTAAAATATAGTGTACATAGGTTTATCTAGGGTGTCAGAGATGTGAAATACAGTGCATTGCAGCCCTTGAAGTTCAGAACATCGTTTGATGGCAGTTTAATACAGATGATAACAAAGTAAATATCTAGTATTGATTAAAAAAAAAAGTAGGCTTTTTTGTAGTGGCACTGGATTGCTGTTTCGAGGACCAACATTGTTTATTTAGCATAACAATCTCCTTTAAGCAGCTACTTCATTATGCGATTTGTTGCACCGACTTGTCGCATGTGATTTGTCATAGAGACTCGAATCATGTGTGGGAAAACATTACGTCATAAGATTCCATGATGTCAAACAAAGCTAGTCAGTTTATAAATATTTTGTGGGAAATATAAGTGCATACAAATTTCCACTAAAATAAAGAAAACATGCATATAGACAATTTACTGATGGTATTATGTACCAAAACAGTTATTGACCATATCTTGACAATAATAGGTTTTATGGACCCATGAAATCTAGACATTTTGACATGTTTATAAGCAAACCAAAAAACTCAGAGGTAACAAAACTGAATGGTTGAATTTAATGTGATTTGATTGGCTGAGAGCTGACGATTTGTCGTTAGAAACAGGACATGTTCTAATCAGTACAATTCCTACACGACTTGTCGTATAAGATTAAAGTTGTACCAATTTAGGTGTTTTCACGGTAAGATTCTATCGCATGCAACCAAGTCGGTACGACTAATCGCACAATGAGAACGCCCCTTCACAATGATCTCAGCCTGAAAACACATGCTCAAGTTGGGTGTGCTTCACAACAGCTTGCTTTGTTTATCACACATGGCCATCCCATCCCTCCATGTTTCATATTTTGTTATCAATATGCCTCATTTTTCTCCCCCTATTATTATTGGAGATCAAATAGAGGAGACACACACAACAAAAGGTTTAATAGCAGTGTGCGATTTTGAGGAGAGTCCAGGAGCCCAAGGTTTACAAAAATCATGTAGGACTCTGTGGCTTGGCTAGCATACGAGCCCGCTTTGATTGTAAACATTGGTTGTACAAATTACACAGTAAACGTATATCTCAAAATCATGGCAAAACCACAGTCTTGAATAGCGATCTTTACCATGGTTTCATGCAAAACATTTAGTGTATCTTCTGTCCTACATGGAGACGCGCGGCAGGGCTCGCTGGGTTGGTGTTGAGCTCTCAAGATTTGTAAACAGGGAGTCCTTATGACACTTAAACTTTTAAAACCAAAATCGCGCACTGAATAGCCCTCCTCAATATCTGCATTTTGCATGGAACCTAATGATTGAATTAATGGCCATATATGCTATGTATTTTTTCATGTTGACTTGTCATTAAATATTCATTAATTTGTGTATACAATTGAACAAAATAAAGTAATGAAAATATTAATAATTTCTTCTTTTTTTCTCACCTCCAATAGCCTCAGTACAGTCGAGATGACAGCGCCATTACTTCGAAAGAGGAGGCGCGTCAAATTAAATGTGAATCTAGTCCACCGACCCCCAGGTCACTGCGTCTTGAACGGGTGGCGGCCGCTCTGGCCCAGAGCAATGACGACACTCCAATGTAAGTTATCTAGCCATGCTCCACACTAAGATCGATCCCAGTCGGTGGGCCCATTAGGCTTATTTCTCACTCCAGGCAGTGCACCACGACTGGTACATAAAAGGCCGTGGTATGTACTACCCTGTCTGTGAGATGGTATATATAAAAGATCCCTTGCTGCTAATCGAAAAGAGTAGCCCATGAAGTGGCGACAGCGGGTTTCCTTCTTTAATATTTATGTGGTCCTTAACCATATGTCTGACGCCATATAACCGTAAATAAAATGTGTTGAGTGCGTCGTTAAATAAAACATTTCCTTCCTTTCTTGCTCCACACTAAAGGGGCGGGACAAAGCCCAGTTGTAAAGTGATAGCCTGATGCGTGATCAGTGTGGGATCGATCCCCATTGGTGGGCCCATTGGACTACTTCTTGTTCCAGTGCACCATGACTGGTACTTCAAAGACTGTGGTATGTACTATCCTGTCTGGGGGATGGTGCATATAAAAGATCCTTTGCTACTAATGTAGCAGGTTTTCTTTCTAAGACTATATATATATATATTAAAATTACCAAATATTTTACATCCAATAGCTGATGATTAATAAATCAATGTGCTCTAGTGGTGTCCTTAAACAAAACCAACAAACAATCCACACTAAGATTGAGCAAGGTTATATACTATTTCCCATGAAACCAATGCTCTACAATTTGTATTCATAGATTCTGTTATGTTTCATCCTGTCTGTGTGTCAAAACTGTGAACAAACTATAGCACACGGTGCAGGAATAATGCTAATAAAGAGTGTTCAGGTTTTCACGCCTGGGATTTATACCAATCAAATGTAATGAGCAAAAACATGGCTGGCTATAATTTTGATTAGCGCTTTAGTAAGCAGATATATTCAGGATTTTTTTGGGGGGTTGGGGTGGGGGGGTAATTCTGTTCCGTCTGTATCATTACAACCTACATTTAAGAACACTTTTACAATTTACCTTTCTGTTAAATGCAGTAATTCTCTGACTGAATGAAACTTTAAGTAGTAGATTACTGGTCTGAGTTTAAAGGTGCAGACTCTAGTTTCAACCCGTGAACATGGGCACTATGTTTGGTTAATCTACAAGCCTGTAACACATCTGGATAAAGTTACAATAGAGTGAAACAAGAGTCTGTGATGATCAAACGGGGAAATACCCTCTAAAAATAGACTAGAGCTCGTCTTCATAACCATTACTTCTTAGAAGCCCATGCATTTAAAATAAATTTGAAAAATACATTTTGTGGTATTAGAAACATCAGGATAACAAGAAACACTTTGGATGTTCTGAAATGGAGAATCTAAACAATAAAATATAAGTAATGTTTCATTTCAATTATCAAAAATGGCTCTAATTGTGAAAAATATGCCTTAGTGTTTAAAAATTAGGGTCTGTCACTTTAAGAGTTACGGGTAAAAAAACAACCAATCCAGTCTTTTAAAAAAGAAATTTCAGAAATGTTTATCGTTGTGGTCATCTTATTTTCCAGCAGATATAAGCTTCACGACTTAAGTCACGGCACCGTGAGTCCGCTGGGAAGCATGCACAGCAGTCAAGATTCCCTACACAAACACCCCAAGAAAAAGGGACTCAAGAGCTCCCTGGGCAGATTTTTCAGTAAAAAGGAGAAAAATAAACCCAAGGAGGCTCTCCGGTTCGAAACAGGGGCAGGTAGGTAATTTTAAATTATCAAATTTATTTGCTTTCACAATGGAATTTTAAATACGTATTTTTAATTTAATTTGTCACAAGAAACACTATAGTACCTAGCTTTGCGATCGGCACACTAAGTGACTGGTTTTGAATTAAATAATGTATCAGAACGCACAGATGACTTAGATTTTGATTTTTATGTGTGTTATAGACAAAACACATATTCATTTTAATCAACATTTTCACAAATATAATTTATGTTGTAGATTTTTTTATTTTTTTTACTTACTACTTACTTACTTACTTACTTAAATTATTTATTTATTTATTTATTTATTTATTTATTCTACCTTACTTTATTTTTCTGTCTGATCATTTTGATCATCCGCTGGCTTGATTTGTGCATTACTTGTCAGCATATTCCCATAATATGTTATGTTATTTTGTTTTCTAGGTGCAGCGTTCACAGACTCCGATGGCAGTGGTGAAGCTGTCACAGTAGGGACTTGGCCAGTCAGAATTTGACAGAAGAAAAAAGAAGAAGTATGAGTCAAAGCAGCCTAAACACTTTGATGGGTTTTCTTAGAATTTTTAATTTACACACACCACCCCACCCGACCCCAATGTATGAAGTTGTTCTGAGTTTTCTTTTTGTGAATTATGTTCAGGATATTTATCTTGACATATTTTTAATTGGACAGTGAGTCCAACTCTAAATAGTATGTGACCGCATCTCCAAAAGAAGAGTACAGATGTGGCATGATGTCATTCACAGAAAACATTGTCGAAAATGATGTGGAATTTCAGTGTGGCACAATGTCATGTTGGGCACCTGTTTGTTGGAAATGGCATTATACTGTAAACGTTTCATATATTACATCAACTCTTATTATATTTTGTTAATGAAACGATGGTTTAACAATATTTTAATTGCATAAAATACTATCATAATCCTTTTTACACGGGGCGAGACATAACCCAGTGGTAAAGCGCTCGCTTGATGCGCAGTCTGTTTGGGATTAATCCCAGTCAGTTGGCCCATTGGGCTATTTCTCGCTCTATCCAGTGCACCACGACTGGTACATCAAAGGCCGTGGTATATGTTGTCCTGTCTATGGGTTGGTGCATATAAAAGATCCCTTGCTGCTAATCGAAAAGAGTAGCCCATGAAGTGGCAACAGCAGGTCCTTGACCATATGTCCGACGTCATATAACCGTCAAAAAAATGTGTTAAGTGCATCTTTAAATAAAACATTTCCTTCCTTCCTTCCTTTTAACACTGACTGTATTTTCTGTCCCACCCAGTACTTCTGACTGGTACATCAGAGCCTTTACTACATGTATGTACTGTCCCGTCTCTAGGAGTGTGTATGTAACAGATCCGTTGCTGCTTTATGGCAGCAGTGGGTTTCCTCTCTCTTTCCATCTTTAGACCAAGAATCAAAATAACTATAATTGTCAGCTGGAGTTATCTCCCATTACAGTATTTTTGTCAGATTTGTGTTTTGGAAGTTGTTCTCACTGTGTTTTGTTTGTTACAGGCATGAGCTACTGGAAGAGGCTATGAAGGCAGGAACCCCATTTGCTTTGTGGAACGGACCCACAGTAGTAGCTTGGTTAGAAGTAAGTTTCCGGGATTTCATACATGTGTTAAATGCAGGGTCGCATGTACGGTAATGGAAATAAAGTGTAGAAATGTTTGTTTATCGAAATTTGAGCACATTAAAAACATTTCTATATATATATGTATGCAGACCTCGCTGTTTAAGGGGAGCTACCACTCTTGCTCCCCAACATTTAGAGATTAACGGCGAGTAATTGTTAGCTCCCCTTAGCATGTGAATTTATATTGTTTCAAATGGCTCCCTATAATTTTAAGTTAGGAGAGCAATTAATCACTCAGCTATCACACATGCTCCCCATCACTCCCCTGAGACTGGTTAAAGGCGAGTAATTTTTCGCTCCCCTTAGCATGTGAATTTATATGGTTTTATTTATGGTAATATCTTAAATGGCTCCCTACAATCTAAGTTAGGAAAACAATTAATCACTCCCCTCAATTTTTTCATGGCGTGGTATTTGTGTGTTTTGCTAGTCTTAAGCTATCAACTATCATGACAGAGTTTGCCAACTTGACAGTTGTGTTGTAATTTCTCCCACTGTTAAAGGTGTATACTACCAAATCAAATCCTATAGACAACAATAGTGACATATGTGGTTAAAACTCCTATCTGTAGCGTATCAATCGACATAAATGCCACAAATATAAATACTACCACCCCTCACCCTTAAAGTGAATCAGAAAAAATTGGGGGTCAGGCTGCTCATTTCTGAGATAATGGGAAGCGTCTATGACTACCCTAGTTCCGCACAAAATTTTAGTACTTTTTTTTTTTACAGGTACCCCATACATGTTTCAAGCACAAGGCTACTCGACACAGTGGTACTAGATGAAATAAAATTGAAACTTTTTTTTTTTTACAACCAACACAGTCACATTTATCACCAATCACAGGACTTGTGGTGTTCCCTTCTCTATCATGGGTTGGGTGAACCTTGAACTTTGAAACAGCCGGAAGTTATTTGGTTTAGTACTACCTTAACTTACAGTTGGTGCACTCAGATTAACTACTAATCAGTCGACAAGAATCGAGTTGAAAGAGCACTCGGACTAGCAACTGGATAGTTGTTATATCGGTGAGTTGGGCAACTCTATCATGACAGTTGGCATTCGGACCGTATCATTAGCAAATATGATGAATAACTTGTTGTTTGATTTTATAACCAGTCATTAGCATGCATGATTTTACATTCTTACAAATGACCCTGTCTTCTTCTTGTTCAGCTCTGGGTGGGCATGCCTGCCTGGTATGTTGCAGCGTGTCGAGCGAATGTCAAAAGTGGCGCCATTATGTCTGCTCTGTCGGATCAGGAGATTCAGCGAGAGATCGGCATTAGTAATCCACTCCATCGGTTAAAACTTAGGCTGGCCATTCAGGAAATGGTCAGTCTTACCAGCCCATCGGCTCCTAAAACTTCCAGAACAGTAAGTATTATGTTCTAACTTAAAGCTGTAATCTCTGAGAAGAGTTTTGCTATGTGGTGGTTTATAATACATCATCCACCATACTCTTCTTCTCACAACAGGCCATTCAAATCCAGGGCCCTGTGCCACGAAGCGATCTTAGCACTAAGATCACCATAGTGCATAAGGTAGCTATGCACTTAATGTGATCTTAAGACTAAGATCGCTTTGTGGAATGGGGCCCAGGTGGATTCGCTAATCGGTTATTTGCCGTTTTAATAGTGAAAAGCAGGTTGCTTTTCTTTTCTTTTTTCACCGTTCAGCATTAAAAGCTTACAGTGTATTTTTAAAATGGAAGGAAAGAATAAATGTTTTATTTAACAACACACTCAACACATTTTTATTTACAATTACAATTGTTAAGCACCACATTAATAATCAGAAAGGAAACCCACTGCCACCTTCACATGGGTTGGTCTTTTCGATTCAGAGCAAGATATCTTTTATATACATAATTTCACAGACGATTGTACATACCACAGCTTTTATTACACCAGTTGTGGAACACTGGCTGGATTGACAAATAGGCCAGTGGGCCCACGATTGGGGATTGAAATCGCTTGACCACTGGGCTGTCTCGCTTCTTTTGATGTGGTATTAGATTTCTATGAAGGCAGTTGACGATATTCATTGGTAACAAAAACACACAAGTTTGTTAAAGCAACATTTGTGTTTGTCAGTGATGTTATAATGTGTCGAGGCCAGATTGGGCTTTATGCTTTCAATTTCCACAATATTTATACTTATTGTTAGGCTTTAAATAGAACAATGTCCTATTGTTAGGCCATAAAATGTCACAATAACTGTCACTGAACTTCAAAATATTACAAATACCACAGTGTTAGGCCATAAAATGTCACAATAACTCTGTTATTCAACCTCATAATATTATAAATACCATAGTGTTAGGCCATAAAATGTCACAATAACTCTGTTATTGAACCTCAAAATATTACAAATAACATAATGTTAGGCCATAAAATATTACAGTTACTATTTCAGATATTATATGCAGATTTTAATATTTTCCATTTCCGTATTTAATGAAGATGTTTT
This sequence comes from Gigantopelta aegis, assembly GCF_016097555.1. NCBI lineage: Eukaryota > Metazoa > Mollusca > Gastropoda > Neomphalida > Peltospiridae > Gigantopelta > Gigantopelta aegis. The sequence goes on along the minus strand of NC_054707.1, from coordinate 35,392,827 downwards.
GTTGTTTTGCAGACTTTAGCATTTGGTGATATGAACCATGAGTGGATAGGTAACGAGTGGTTACCCAGTCTCGGTCTGCCCCAGTACCGCAGTCACTTCATGGAGTGTCTAGTAGACGCACGCATGTTAGACCACCTCACGAAAAAAGACTTGAGAGGACAGTTAAAAATGGTAGCTACTTTTCATAGGTGAGTACTGGATTACTTTTTGGTTTTTTACACACACTTTATTGTTTTATTCTTGCCCATTGGACTTTTTTTTTTTTTTTTATTCTTGCCCACTGCCCATGGGACAAAATGTTTTTGGCCTCGGTAAATCTCTGCCCTTAAAAAAACTACATTTTGTCTCTCGTGTTGGAATTGCCTTATCTATATCTCACAACGGTGATAAATTCTGTTATTAACCCCAGAAAAGAGAAAATTTTGTGCACTTATTAAAATATAAAAGGAGAAAATTTATAGATGAATTTGCACTCTTAAAACATTGTTAAGTGTCTTAAGTAATATTTATTTATAACCTACATATATAATTTCTTAGATTTAAAGTCTTTTTAGTCCCCTACCAGTCCAACAGGAAGGGACAATAGATTTCATCTCTGTCCTTCTGTCTATCTGTCTGTCCATCTGTCCCACATATAGTTTTCCGGATGTTTTTTTTTTCAAAAAGCCTTGAGATACTGAGTAGAAATTTTGTGTATAGCTTTACAATGTACTGTTATAGGTCAAGGCCCATGCTTATAAAACTTAAAGTCTAGACTTTAATAAAGTCCAGACTTTAACGTAATGCTATTTGAATGGTGTTGCCATGACGTTAAAGTCTGGACTTTATTAAAGTCTAGACTTTAAGGTTTAAGCACGGGGCCTGGTTTGACTTTCATGGTAATTTATCCATTTTGGACAGAGTTATGGCCCTTGAACTTAGGAGATATGAAAATTTGTTTTCTAGATCAAGTTTAACTTTCATGGTGATTTTATCCATTTTTTACGGAGGTATGACCCTTGAATTTAGGAGATATGAAAAATTGTTGTCTGGTAGGGGGCATGTATTGCTTTAGCAGTACCTTCAGAATGCTTGGGGAGTTTTTTGGGGGGTTTTAAAATTACATTAATAAATTGCTTTTCTTACAAGTGAATGGGGTGGGATTTAGCTCAGTTGGTAGAGCACTTGACTGAGGTGTTTGGTTTGTAGGATCAAACCTCCATGACGGATACATTGGATTTTTCCCATCCACACCAATGTACCACCAAAGGCTGTGATATGTCTTTTCCTCTGTAGGAAAGTGCATATAAATAATCCCTTGCTAATGAAAACATTTAATGAATTTTCTCTGAAGATTACTTGACCAAATTAGTGACTGTCTGATACTCAATAGTCATTAAAGGGACATTCCTGAGTTTGCTCCATTGTAAGATGTTTCAGACTAATAAAATATTTCTACGATTAAACTTTCATATTAAATATATTTTCTTGTTTAGAATATCAGTGTCTGTATATTCAATGTGTTTCTGGTCGTCTTAATATTTGTAAGAAGCCCAAACTGGATTTTGTCTTCAAATAATTTTGTACGTACGAAAAAATCATATTTTAGGAAATAAAATGAAATTTAACCTAGTACAAATAGTAGAACGATCAGAAACACGTTTAATATACAGCTACTAATATATTATGCAGAAAAATATATTTGATATGTAATTACAATCGTTAAAAAGTCTCTGTTAGTCGATATAACATCTTAAAGATTGCAGCAAACTCAGAAATGTCCCTTTAATGAATGTGCTCTAGCAGTTTCATTAAACAAAAAGAACTTTCTCCCATTTTCGCTTTTCGGATTAACAAGAGTGCATAGGTGAAATCGCACTAACACCCCTCAAAAAGTTGAGTTGTTGTTGTTAAAATATTTATTCATTACTTCATTGTTGATCATTATATTTTATGTCCAGTTCATATTATTTAAGTACTTGTTACATGCTACAGAAAATACAGTAAACTTTGGCTACTACAAACCCTAAGGAATTGTTATTGTTTTTTGTTGTGTTGTTTACATTGACTTTCTACAAAGTACTAATAGGTTTTTTTGTGTTTTTTATTCTTTCCTTTCCAGAACATCTTTACAATATGGAATAAATTGTTTGAAAAAAATAAATTATGATAGGAAAGAATTAGAAAGACGGCGAGAAGAAAGTGCGAGTGAAGTAAAAGGTAAGTTATATGGAGTTGTTCATCATTTATTCTGGTCACTAAAAACTATAGTCCACAGGGAACGCCTTTTTGTCATGCTATGAAATTGACTACGCATTATTTATTTCTGAGCCGATTGTTTTCTAAATTGGACACAAAAATAGTGTTTTTTGGTTATTTTCAAAACACTTTTACTTTTCTTCTTACATCAAACAAAACTGAAATTATTTACAAAAAACGTTTGTGTAGGAGGATGGGACGGACTATAAATGAAGGTATGAATACGTAAGAACCTGATACATTTGGTCAAAATGAAAAAATCTAATATATCCATAACCAAGCATTTAAAAAAAAAAAAAAAAGGTAAATAATTGACAATAATAATAATAATAAAGTTGTTACATACAAATTTATGATAACAATATGTATATGGTTTGTCTATGTACGTGATAGAGATAGTCTTATTCAACATACTGTGCTAGCAATAGAGGACTGCAGGATCTAAGACCAGGTTGATAGTCTGCCCATGCGCAGGTGTACTACATACATCTGGCAATGGGAGACAATTCTGCAGTGGAGGTTATGACTCCAGGTCGTATAGCATTGTTGTTGTGCTAGCACTAGGTAAGTATGAATAATAATGAAAATAAGCAATTTTTTAATTTAATTTTACAACAGCACAACATTTATTGTCTATTGAATGCTAGAGTTCTTACGATCATGTTGTTTTGTTTCTCCCTTTCAGATGTATTAGTATGGTCTAGTGAAAGAGTCATAAAATGGGTTCAATGTATAGGCCTTCGAGAATATGCAAATAATCTCCTCGAATACGGAGTTCATGGTGCTCTTTTAGCTCTCGATGAAAGCTTCGACCACAACAGCATGGGGCTGGCTTTACAAATACCAACGCAATCTACTCAAGTAAGTCAAAATAGTACCGGTAACTTTTCTCGTTAAAAAAAGGCTTTTATGTTCAGTAGTTTTGTGAATAGGATAAAATGTGATGATCACCATTTGTATAAACCGATCAATGATTGATTAATAATCAGTTAAAATGTGTTTTAGAGTACTAAATATTTTAGTTTATGAGTTGGACATCCCTTGCTACTAATGGAAACAAATGTAGCGGGTTTCCTCTCTAAGACAATATGTCAAAAGTACCAAATGTTTGACATCCAGTAACCAGTGATTAATAAAACAATGTGCTCTAGTGGTGTTGCTAAACAAAACAAAATGCTTAACTTATGGGTTGGACATGAAGTTTTGTTTATTTTCTATATTAAACTTATGGGGTTTTTTTTGGTTAAAATAATTTAAATGTTTATATATTTCAGTAGTTATTTTATTTCACATCAAAGTCCATGAACTAGAAGACAAGTAAGTAGGTATTGTACTTGATTATGAAACATGTACTCAATTAAATGCTTAAAGTGAGTATTGCAGGGAACATTTTGTTCAGCATTGCATCGTGTCTCGTTACACAAGTTTCAGAGATCGCTACACAATTTTAAAACATTAAACAATAATTGCTAATAATTTTTTATTTCACTAGAAATATCGCTAGTCAAGATTTTGAAAACAAAATGTTCCTTGTAATTCTCTATCAAACACAGTTAGTCAGAACGTCACAAATCTGGGGCCTAATTCACAATGGTCTCTTAGGCTCTGCTAGACAACAAAGCATCCTCTTTGTAAGTCTTTTAGCATTGCACTGTGAGATCGCAAAGTTGTGAGAGTTTAGTGAATTAGGCCCCTGGCCATTACAAAAACAATCTGGACTATATCTGAGTTATGTTTTGACCATGTTTTACCTTTTTCTTCAGGCTAGACAAGTTTTAGAAAGAGAGTTCAACAATCTTTTAGCAATAGGCACAGACCGACGGCTGGACGAGGTAGGTCAGTTAACTTTCTGTAAAATATGTATCCGATGCCCATCGCCGCCTGATGGCCTTCACCTCTCTGTGTGTGTGTGCTACTTGCTGTACCTCACTGCTGGTTTGATGTGCTTTCCTCTTTACGTGAACAGACTTACTGATTGACACCTTACTGTTTTATTTAGTTTCTTAATTATTATTTTTTAATTTATTATTTATTATTATTATGCTTTGCTCTTTACATGAACAGATTTACAGATTTTTTTAAGGTTTTAACTCTTTACTAAACACAGAACGCAATCAAGTTTATTAATTTAAATATGATAGATTAATCAGTCTATGGACTCCGTAATTGTTAAACGCACATGTGTTTATAAAAATATGAAAAAAATGCATTCTGTGATATAAAAAACACCATAATGACCAGAAAAGCTTCAGATATATATGAAATTGATAATTTAAACAATAAAATCTATGTAAGGTATGATTTCAGTTATCATATACGGCTCTAATAGTGTAAAATATGCCCTTGTGTTTAAAAACTAGGGTCTGCTACTTTAAGAATGTTAGACTTAGACAAAGTCTATCTATACATACTGTAATAATAATAAATGTGAAGAATATATTGCTTACAAATTCTTGCAGTCAGAGCCAACCCTGACAGACATAAATGTAAATTAATCTACAGTATGTTATTAGTGTGTTTGTGTAAGATATATACTTTTTTTCTCATTATGTCAGTTGGCAGGCATTTGTAAACAAAATTAATTTGTACTGTGGATGGTGAATAAAATATTTAAAAAAGAAGAAAAGTTTATTCATGTCAGATTAAGATTACGTTTGTCAGGATAAATTAATGTATATCACCTACTGTGGGTTACCAAACAGGTATAATATACTTGTCAGAAATCTCCCATTTTTTCTGCTGTGAACATTATAGTTTCATAAGCCTTGTTGCAACCTCTATTTATGTAAACTTGATTATTATCCGAGTTCAGTGTATTAACATGTCTTCTCATTTCTTGACTTTAGTAAATTCTACCGTTTTCAAATCTGTAGTAAATAAATTTTATATATGCCATTTCTGTGACTCGTAACCCTTTTTAGAGGAGCACTGATATCTGTTTATGAGACTACTTTCTTTAAACGTTTCCCGAATGTCGGATGTTTTAAAGTAGACTGGTGCTTCACTCTTATTAAAAATAGAGTGCTTTTCTTACAAGATTTTTTTTCTTCGTTTTTAAAACCTATTAAAAAAAACCCATAAAATGTCTTTACTCAAATCACTAATATTAACATGTTATGATTTGAGGTGTACATTTTCATTAAAACGTATTCATTTTTTTTATTTACGTTACATTATTTTGTATATCTCTAAATATCATTTAGAGCCGGCTTTGCTTGTGTCTGTTTATAATCCTTACAATAAAATATTTGTATTCTTATATTGCTCTTAAAAATTATATAATTGATTTTAAAATGGTATAATTTAATGAGTGTTGTTTTCGTTATTTATATAAATTTTGTTCTGTTTGTCTGTCTTGAATCACAACATCCCTACCAGCACTGCATTCTATAATTTACCTGTCAGGGCTTGAGATTAATAATTCATTATAAATATATTCACATGACTTCAGTATACTGTTACCGTAAGTTACATTGAATATGTTTAGGGCACTGCTATAATTTAGTGTAAGCCATTAACTTGGATGTGAAATGAAACTTGATGATTTAATAAGAAACTACAGAGTCATTTGTGTAAAAAAAACTGTTTTGTATCCATTTACTTAGCATTCAGTAACAAAGAAAAATGTTCCTTTCAAAATTCGGGAAATAAAAAATGTATTATGCATTGATAATTCAACCAACTGATCTAAATCCCGCCTAATATTCAGGTTTGCTCACTGCAATCTGGTTTCACTGAACGATGGCTGCTATGGCTTACTGTAACAACTTACTGTCAACATTAGGGTCGACTCAAGTAACCTTTACTGCCACTTCAAAATTTAAATCTGTAAAATCTTAAATTAAAAAATAGTTTTGGCAACAACTTGAGAACATCTAGGATGCGATGACTGGTACTGAAAATCATAAATAAATTATTCATTACCTAAGTGTTAAGTGCTCGTCTGAGGTGCTTGTGTCGAAGGATCCTCGGTGGATCCATTGATGATTCAACTGATTGGGGTTTTTCTCATTTCAACCAGTGCACCACAAGTGGTCAAAGGCTGTGGTATGTGCTTTCCTGTCTGCGGTAAAGTGCATATAAAAGATCCCTTGCTACTAATGGAAAAATGTAGCAGGTTTCCTCTGATGACTGAGTGTCAAAATTACCAAATGCTTGACATCCAATAGCTGCTGATTAATTAACCAATGTGCTCTAGTGGTGTCATTAAACAAAACCAACTTTAATTTTTAACATTAAAACAGAAATTGTCATTGTATTGTTTTTGACAGTCTTACATCATAAGTAGAAATCTCAAGCCCTGAATCACACACCCACACACCAGTAGCCCTTCTAATGCTGGTTACATTATCCACATTATTACATTATAGTGTTTTGTTATCCCAAGCATGACATTATAGATTCACTTCTAAAAGGTTTTTTTTAATGTATATACTAATGTAGTATTTTTACATACATTTTATGGTCATATTTAAAAGTTGTGTTCACCTACTTCTAGGAATAATTTGATTTTGATTTAGCGAAAATAGGCATTTCATTAAAGGAGACCGGACACCAAAAGACATGTAGTGTGTAATGGATTAAGTTAGCGTCAAAGACCGCATTACTCTAACGCCCGGCTCGCTGCAAGGCACCGGTCAGCTGCGCGTCTTAGGTTTGGGGTAAAAACAGAAGTGGGCGGGATTATGCATAGATCTGAACGAAAGCGAGGCAATGCGTCATCGGTGAGAGTTACCAAGCAATACCGGTATACGTGTTGATTCTTTGGTTGTGCCTTTTAGTCGTCTTTTCTTTTCTTTTTTTGTCTCCAGGTTTATCGGAAATTTAATTTACAAGATAATTAGTGTTATTATATACTGTCGATGTAATTATATGATGGTTAACTGCGCAGTGTTTAACTGCAACAGTAACAGCAATGCATCCCAAGAAACAGCCAACATCATGGTTTCGATTTCCAAAAAAACGAAAGTTGTTTTAAAACATGGAAGCATTATTGTCGTCGAACGAGCTTTACACCAACTAAATACAGCAGGTTATGGTACATTTACAATGTGAAAATTAAAACAAGTATGTACTTAAGATATACATTAAATAAAGGTATTGCAATTTGTTCACATACGAATATTTAAACTTCACATTTATTTACCTATAATTACCAAATTAATTTTCACCGACAGCCCATAACGACTCCATACTAACGTCTCTTGATCTAGTTGGTTTGTTAACCTTATAACAAAACACCTTCAAAACGTGAATTATTACGTTAGTTAACAATGTTTATAGTCAGTTCAGTATATTGTCATTAAAATTAAAATGCTAACACTTTGGCAGGAACAACATATGTACTGTGGCCAGAAGGAATGGTGGTTAATTAGTTTTAAAGCTAATGTCGATTATTAAAGCATAATAAAATTGTACTTTTCAATGCTTTCTGTATGTCATATTAAAAATACTCTACACCAAATCATTATTTTAATACCTACCCTGGGTTTCTGGTAGAGGGTGCGGAGGGTAAACTTACATGTATGTACTAAATAATCTCAGAAATTAATGTGTGTATATATATATATAATGTTTGATTTTTTCGATAGATTATAGTAACATAATTGCTGTTTAAAATTTATAAAAGTGCATGAAATAAAATGTTCAATAAAAAAACCCATTTCAAACCTATAACCACCCAATATACTCCTTTGAATATATTTAGTTTTTACAGGCCCGCAGGAATGACTTGGGGGGGGGGGCACTGACGGACTGGGTATAAACTCTACATCAGATTTTGGTTACAATGGCAAAACTTAATGTGATAAAGAAAAGCTGACAAGTGGAGGTCACACACACACACACACACACACACACACACACACAGTTCCTACGGGCCTGTTTTATTACGTACCCTCAAATTATTTTCTGGCAGAATACCTGGTACTTTTCGCAGAGGTTGAAACAATTGGTCGTCTAATTTTCAACTGGTACCATAAAATAATATAATTAATCACTTTTGGCATCTAGCAATTTCAACCAAAATTAACAATAGTTACCACATGGAATAAGCATCATATATTATTTTGTTTTACCTGTAATATATTTTCATCAGGAATTCCTTCTTCCTCCATGAATGGGTAAAGAAAATAACACTGGATATATTGTAATTATTTTTATTTTATTCCAATATATAACAAATGTGTTTTATGTCAGTATGTGGAGCAAATTACCTGAAACAGTTGGTTTGAAATCATGATTACAAAATCCTAAAGATAAAAGGAACTGGTTCCTAACCTCGCCCTCTACATAGTATCTACATTTGTATAGGCCTGTAGGAACGATATTTGAAGTGGGGGAGGGGGAGGGAAAAAACAGTCTCTAGTGAGGGATACAAACTAGATTTTTATCTTTATATCATCTTTATTTATGCAAAGTAGTAAAAACTTAAAACATACATTTTCATCCTAGAGTGTGTGGTGGAGAACAAGCCCCTAGGCCCGCCCCTCCCCAGTTCCTATGGGTCTGTTGTATTTTATGTCAGTATGCGGCAACAGTATAATATTTTCCAACATTTCTGTGTTTCTGTACCCAGCCGGGTTTCGGCAAACTGGTAACACATTTTCTTAATAATTAAAAATACACGGTTTAACCACACACATTAAAACTTGGAGGGTAACTAGTTAAGAGAACAAAGTTTTTTGTTAAATTATTATATCTTGCTTTGGTGAGGAGGGGATGCTTTTTGCAAATTTGCGAAATCGGCCTGTGGAATATCCACTGACGTGTCATATTTACATCTATGCTGAACAAGATTTATGATGAAATATTATTAAATTTTGTGTGCTTTTCTTCTAATTAGGTCCATTTGCTTCAGTTTACATTAAAAATGTCATAAAAAATTATGTTTTAAAAAATGCTTGTATGCTAGTCTATGACCGTGTGGCTTCCTTGTCTTCGTCGGCAGTTGATTCATCCGAATTTTCGTCTAAGACAACATTTCCAGGATTAGGGACAAAGTCTCTGATAAGTGGTTCAAACTGATACGGTTTAATGCCATTAGCACAAGCTGGGAACAATTCTTTGTCACTCGAATCGCTAAGTTCGTCCATGCTGCTTGGTAGTTTCTTCAGTTTTCCTCTCATCGATGACGTCACGGGTCTAGCTCATCAGTTGTTGACAGTTTCCGGCAAACGTCGGAAATCGGCGAAAAAAAAACCCCAACCAAGACTGGCACGCTTAACTTAGTCAATAAGGGGAGCGCGGTAGTTGCGTGTTGTGGTTTATGACGGCAAACAATTCATTACGCCGTATATATGGTTTGGTGTCCGGTCTCCTTTAACAATGTTTTGTGACAAATAATAACAGGTATTTGCATGATAAATGTAATAAGTAATTGACTTGTTGAAATTCTATATGTAACATAGAAATGTGGTATTCTGTATTTAACAAACTTATTTGTTAGAAAGTGTGAAGAAAATAATCATATTTAGATTTTGCTGATTTTGTAAATAATAAAAAGGTCACAAGACAGTATTTCATTTAGTACATTTTTCAGAAACCAAAATTAGCAATTTGCTTTTATTTACTTAATATTAAATTTTAAGTTTATGCTACTAAGTCGTAGTTGCGTTAATTTGAAGTGACTAATATAGGCCAGTGTAGATTAATTAATTTGAGTAATTAATGAGTAATTTTAATTAAGTATTAATTAATATTTTGTGTTTTGTCCTGTATTGTACATGTAGTAGGTGGTTTCTGTAACTTTTTTAATGAGTATCTAATTGTGTTTTGTTACCTTTGGTTATCTGTTTTGTATTGTTTGTTTTCTAGAAGGCAGAAAGGACTAACTCGTTACGTTTACCGAGCACCAGTACATGTATGTTTTATTATGTATTGTGAGTGCACTAATAACAGCATACACCCCTCTCTGTGGAACCCCATTCGTCTACTCTTTAACTTGTAAGATTACCACCCATCTGAAAACAGAAGACAAACCTGTCGTGGACAGAACTCTGCCCATGACAGGCGTGCTTGAACAGTTCTCTGATGGAAGCATGCCAAAAATTACCCATACCACACACACACAAAAGACGACCAAAGAGACCAAATAAGGAAACCTGATTTTATTTCTCACTGCAACCATATACAAAACAAGCCCAGTATGCAAATTAAGCTGGTCTGACCAGATCAGGACGACCTCCTTTGGATACCAAAAATTTAAATTAGAAACAGTCTTTTGTCTGACCACTTGGGTTCTGTTAATGACACATGCCAGCCCAGTATCTCCCCTCCTAACTATAAACTAATTTATGTCGCTTTGAACTTTTATCACGAAACTACAGTTAACTCCATATATTCAATTTCTAACAACAATTAACCCCTTATATTCTAACATCTAGACTCGAGTATTCTATTTGATAAGTTGGTACAATTTAATGTATACAGAGAAATCTCTCAATATCAGGCCCTCGGTAAACAAGAATTTCCTTAACACTGTATGTATTTCAGTCCCTTTTGAAATAATTCGCACAAGATACTAGTACTCAAATCATTGGTTCATAGTTTATTTATATGTATCCAGGTCCATATGGAGTTTGTGACATACTCTCGTTATGTATCCAGGTCCATATGGAGTTTGTGACACACTCTCGTTATGTATCCAGGTCCATATGGAGTTTGTGACACACTCTCGTTATGTATCCAGGTCCATATGGAGTTTGTGACACACTCTCGTTATGTATCCAGGTCCATATGGAGTTTGTGACACACTCTCGTTATGTATCCAGGTCCATATGGAGTTTGTGACACACTCTCGTTGTGTATCCAGGTCCATATGGAGTTTGTGACACACTCTCGTTGTGTATCCAGGTCCATATGGAGTTTGTGACACACTCTCGTTGTGTATCCAGGTCCATATGAAGTTTGTGACACACACTCGTTGTGTATCCTGGTCCATATGAAGTTTGTGACACACACTCGTTATGTATCCAGGTCCATATGAAGTTTGTGACACACACTCGTTATGTATCCAGGTCCATATGAAGTTTGTGACACACACTCGTTATGTATCCAGGTCCATATGAAGTTTGTGACACACACTCGTTATGTATCCAGGTCCATATGAAATTTGTGACACACTCTCGTTATGTATCCTGGTCCATATGAAGTTTGTGACACACACTCGTTATGTATCCAGGTCCATATGAAGTTTGTGACACACACTCGTTATGTATCCAGGTCCATATGAAGTTTGTGACACACTCTCGTTATGTATCCAGGTCCATATGAAGTTTGTGACACACTCTCGTTATGTATCCAGGTCCATATGAAGTTTGTGACATACTCTCGTTATGTATCCTGGTCCATATGAAGTTTGTGACATACTCTCGTTATGTATCCAGGTCCATATGGAGTTTGTGACATACTGTCGTTACTCATAGGTAGAAGAGCAATTTAATTCATTCTCAGTACTCCAGTAGACAAATCTTTGTTACTCAACTTGTCAAGATCATTCGCGAATATACTCTGTACCACTCGCTCAAAGTGAGCCATGGAATGATGGTGATTCCAAATATTGAAGTCTAGTTAAAACACTGACATGACTTGGAGACACAATGGGGTTCCACTAAGTTATATTGCACTGTATTGATGTCGATTATTATTTCCCCATTAATAGCATGGTTGTGTTACGTACAACACTTTGTACATTACACCAGCCTTTAAGACAAAGTATTGTTTGCTATAACCCAACAGAAAATATAAATTAGCCTGATATATTTATAAGCCTGGGTTTGGGTTGTTTTGTTGTTGTTGTTGGTGGTGTTGTTGTTGTTGTTGTGGGGTTTTTTTGGGGGGGTTGGGGGGGGGGGGGTTAGGCCCTAATATACTAATTTCAATAATTTTTAATACCACCCAATTAAACTATGAAATAATGTGTTGGGTTACAGCAAGCCAAGATTGTTTTAAGGGAGGCTTTTATGTCGTATCAAAGGTTGACAACCAGAAAGGGTCATGTCTGCTGCAAAAAGGAGAGTAGTCAGTTATTCCTTTTTTTTTTTCTTTTTTTTTTAAGGGAGTGCTGCTGAATATCCTTGTAATTGGAATGATGCAGAGAGCTATGTAATTTTCAAAAACATTAAAATTACCTTTCAATTTTTCTGATTATAATTTAAATGTTAAAAATTGTTTCTCTAAAAACCATGATTTAGGACATAGCTGATTCTGGTTGTCGGCCAACAGTATTAGAGAGATTGAGCAGTCAGACATGAACATCTGTGTGTAGACTAAGTATCTCTACAAGTACACGTATAGACTTTTGGTTTTCCATCATTGAATACGCTATAAAATATATATAGAGGATAATAAACAAGTTACCAGTTATTATCAAAATTATGTCCCTCATGAAATAATTTTCACTTATCATGAGCTTTTGCGAGTAACAAATGAAAATTATTTCAGGAGGGACATAAATTTGATAATAACTGGTACTGAGTTTGTTATTCTATTTATTACCCTAGCTATTTTTTCTCTAAAAGCCTCTATTTTTTATATACTTACATGTATAGAAACATACATGTATAGAAATGATGTAAATCACTTTACACACTGTTCTAAGTATTGCTATGACTTTGTATTTTAATCATGTTTAGATCATTTTTAAAAACCAAGTTATATTTATTCTGCTAAAAAATCTATAATGAATTGCATTAAAATGGCATTTTATCATAAATTTAACACTGAAAACAGACAACCGTAAATGCAAACTCTTGAAACTACATGACATCATTTTGTATGTTTGTCATGTCGTGATGTCGTCATGTTTAGTACCGACAAGGTCATTGATTTGTAAGCGTCCCTGAGAAAATATGAAAAACATTTTCCTGTTATGAATGACCGCTGGGATAATGATGTAAAAATATGTATAACATATTTCTTCTAATAGCGCTGGGCTTTAAATAAGCACCGGCCTCCAATAAGCACCGGGTCTGTAACACTGTGCAACAAAATAAATGCCGGGCCTCTAATAATCGCCGGCCTCCAATAAGCACCGGGTCTGTAACACTGTGCAACAAAATAAACGCCGGGCCTCTAATAAGCGCCGGCCTCCAATAAGCACTGGGTCTGTAAGACTGTGCAACAAAATAAACGCCGGGCCTCTAATAAGTGCCGGCCTCCAATAAGCACTGGGTCTGTAACACTGTGCAACAAAATAAACGCCGGGCCTCTAATAAGCGCCGGGCCTCAAATAAATGCCGGGTAAGACAGCCGAAAACGGATTTCTCCATGGCATAATTTAGGCACTTTACGTGGACAACTAATATTTATTAATTTGTTTATTGTTTTGTTAAAGTTTAAACTTTTGTTACAGTTCGGAATTAAAAGTTTAAAAATAAATACAATTATAAGTTTGTAGTTTTTAGCTTTAATTTTAAAAATTTGTTTGAAAAAAAATACAGGCCGGGTCTCCAATAAGCGCTGGTCTCCAATAAGCGCTGGTCTCCAATAAGTGCTGGTCTCCAATAAGTGACCATTTTGAAATGAATAAGTGCCCGGACCCTTATTATACGAAATGCAGTATGTAAAAAAAAAATTATACATTAAAAACAATTTTTTATTTAAAGCCTACATATACTTAATATAAAATATTGTAAAAATGTGTATTTAAAGCCTACTAGTACATTATTTCTAAGTATTGCAGTCTGCATATTTTTGTCTTAATATTACACATAGTTTCTGTACACAGTCTAGACATATCTGTGTCATCATTCGCAGGTAGATCAGTTACATACGCATGCAGAAGCTCAATCTCTCTATGACATCATTGTGTATGATTAAATCAATACTTAACACTCCTGTTACCACAGCATGTGTACAGATCTAAAATAAACAGATACAATCTAACTGATGTGTATTGAATATCATGTCAAAATTAATTGCCTAAACTCGGCTGAGATCCAGAACCTGATTCCCAAAAGAGGACTTGTAACAAGAGTGGAAATCAGTATGTCTGAACTGATGACGTAGTAGACCACAAAGTCCGTTATTTGGATCAGTTTTTCGACTGAATAACGGAGTCTCTCTTTCTCTATTCATTAATTTATACTTAGTTTCCTGCATATATCCAATTACGGTACCAGCACACTGTTCTAGACACACAGCTCTTGTTTGTCCAGGATAGTGGGTTAGTGTGGGTGCGGGTACTCTTTTAACGTGTCCCTATCCACTTAAGGTTCAGGCACGCCCATCCCGGATTTAATTGCTGACATCACCAGTGACCAACTCTGGGACGGGATAGTGGGTTAGTGGTTATAGAAGTCGATGTTGTGGCCTTAAACCAACCTGCAGAGTCGTTTAAACTCAATCTGGGTGGAATCTGGAACCGGGATGTGAACCCACAACTCTTTGTCTGTCCAGGATAGTGGGTTAGTGGTAATAGAAGTCGATGTTGTTGCCTTAAACCTACCCACAAAGTCGTTAAAACTCACTCCAGGTGGGAGCCGGAACCGGGATCCGAACCCAGTACCTGCCAGCCGTAACCACTCTATTGTAATAAATCCACCATTCTAAGTGTGAATGGCTGTAGCCCTTACAATTCAGCCCATTGCTTCAGCACTTGTATTCTAACGCTTATTACTAGACACTTCTCACATTAAAAAGGCTGACGTTAATAGATTTTACTTTGCTTTTACCTCAGCATTGCTGAACGCTAAATCGAATTGTAAGGGCTACTATACCGGCAATCAGCTTTTCCATTTGACTGAATACCTGTACAGTGTACAGGTGTTAATCCAAATAGTTTTCACTTTGGACAATTGTAAGGTATAATAATCCCATATTTATTGTCTGATATACTATAACAGTCGTCTTTACTACTATTAATAACTATACAGTCCTTAGTATTGCTTCTATGAATTACCAATATTATTAGAATTATCTATGGGAATTTATTGTGTGTGTGTGTGTGTGTCTGTGTCTGTGTCTGTGTGTGTGTGGTGTGTGATGTGTGTGTGGTGTATGTATGTGGTGTGTGTACATATATGGTTATAATATGGAAAAACTAATTGTATTGACTGCTTTGAATAGCTATTGTGTATTTTTAAAACTAAGTTTATTTAATAATTTTACAGTACCGTATATCTTCGCCTGTAAGTCGATCTCGGCTATAAGTCGAGTCCCTAATTTCAAGCCCTGAAAACGTATTTTTTTATTGACCCGTTTATAAGTCGACCCATGAAAAACTACTTATAAATATTGAAATATTTCTTATTTTCAGCACATGAGAACAATAATATTTGAACAAAAGAAAATTATTTTACAAACTTCGGTTTTGTCGTTAAACATTCAATCACGTTTTGTACATCGCAATATGATCAAACTATTCCAATCAAACTATCATTATTACATAGCATCAAAACGAAATATTCCCTTAGTAGAGAGTGAAAGCTGTTTGACTGTTACTGTATAGTACTGTACAGATGGTTTTGTGCACAGACAACAACTTTATTTATAAACACTGACAACAGATCACTACAATAAAACTGAAAGTATCACGTTTTGCCGCCATATTAATACATGTAAGGAGGATAACTCTGGAAAGTACACTGGTTTTTGTACCAAATGACGTGTGTCCCTATTGCTCTAGATAAGTGAACTGCAGAGATCAGTCTATTTTAAGGGAAAGCTTAGTAATATTCATGAAGTTAATCACCGCCAAAACATTGTTTGAACAACCATTAATGCCAGTGACCAGATTTCAAAATAAACTCAGGCAACAGGTAGTTAGTATTGTTTACATTTTTACTATTAGTTATGACTGTTAATTTAACTAAGTGGACTGTTGTCTTGGCATGTGAGTGAGATCGTACGCCTTTTCGCATAACCAAAACCGTTCTAATGCCAAAAAAAAAAGGTTATAAAAAATAAATGTGTCAAATTAACATATTTGAGTATAAATACATGGCATACTTCAACAGTAAAACTTGTAAAATAATCCCCAAAACAGTAATATTTTTTGGTGAAATTTTTTTACCCTCTTATAAGTCGACCCCCCAAGTTATAAAATAATTTTTGGGTGAAAAAAATTCGACTTATAGGCGAAGATATACGGTATTTGTTTTAAAAAATAAAGAATTTATTTACTGAATTCAGACTGAATAAGTCTACAGTACATTGCATAACATCAACTAGATTATAGCAATGCCTTGACTTATTAATTTAATAATTAATAATATGTTTAGTATTGTAGAATTTGTTTCTATGCATATGCCTTACTAAAACAATTCATTTTATTTTATTAATTTTCTAAATATTGATTTGTGTGCCTTAGATTTTTTTATTCTTTTTTTTTCTAAACTACCATGTAATATTTTTCTTCTTTGAATCTCTTGAATGTTTAAAAAAATTTTTTTTACATTTTATATACAGTCGGACCTCGTTATAACGATCACGTTCATCCCCGAGTCACTTTGTCATTATATCGAATTTGTCACTGTAGTGAATTTGTCATAAGTTATTTCCCTTACCATAATGACATAAGGAAAAATATTGCTTAATAGTTATTATAATGTTGTTATAGCATTTAAATAATTATTGTATAGCAATTAAAGACATGTTCATGTAATAAAATTAGGTTAACTATGTATTTAGGGTTTTTCCCGTTCCAACCAGTGCACCACAACTGGACAAAGGCCGTGGTATGTGCTTTCCTGTCTGTGGGAAAATGCAAATAAAAGATCCTTTGCTGCATTAGAAAAAGGTAGCAGGTTTCCTCTAATGACTATGAGTCAGAATTACCAAATGTTTGATATCCGATAGCCAATGATTAATTAATCAATGTGCCCCAGTGGTGTCTTTAAACAAAACAAACATTAAACTATATATTTGACCATTTGCAGATGTTAATGCTGGGTTTTACTAATACTTACACATTGGTGTGAATTTTACTGGTGTGAATTCTGGTGTAAAAAAAAAAAGAAGAATACTATTGATGTTTGTTTGTTCACGACAATTTTTAGTCAGATGGAAGGAAGGAAGGAAGGAAATGTTTTATTCACTTCATGGGCTACTCTTTTCGATTAGCAGCAAGGGATCTTTTATATGCACCATCCCATAGACAGGATAGCACATACCACACAGCCTTTGATCTACCAGTCATGGTGCACTGGTTGGAGCTAGAAATAGCCCAATGGTCCCACTGAAGGGGGTCGATCCCAAACTGACCGCGCATCGAGCGAGCGCTTTACCACTGGGCTATGTCTCACCCCTTGGTCATATAGAGTAAATTTTGTAGTGATAACAGTCAAACCGGCCTCGGTGGCGTCGTGGCAGGCCATCGGTCTACAGGCTGGTAGGTACTGGGTTCGGATCCCAGTCGAGGCATGGGATTTTTAATCGAGATACCGACTCCAAACCCTGAGTGAGTGCTCCGCAAGGCTCAATGGGTAGGTGTAAACCACTTGCACCGACCAGTGATCCATAACTGGTTCAACAAAGGCCATGGTTTGTGCTATCCTGCCTGTGGGAAGCGCAAATAAAAGATCCCTTGCTGCCTGTCGTAAAAAAGAGTAGCCTATGTGGCGACAGCGGGTTTCCTCTAAAACCAGTGTCAGAATGACCATATGTTTGACGTCCAATAGCCGATGATAAGATTAAAAATCAATGTGCTCTAGCGGCGTCGTTAAATAAAACAAACTTTACTTTTTACTTTTGATAACAGTCGTTATAATGAAGTTTGACTGTACATTCTGATCTGTTGGTTTTTTAGGTACCAGTAGTTAAAACATAGTTTGTGTATTTTATCATACAACTATAGATAATTTTCTTATATTCTGAATACAAACTAGGTGAGATTTAAAACAAATTATTTGCATTGTGACGCAAACTCTGTTCTGTAAGTTGGCTGTGTTTCCTGCCTGTTCATTCACTCTCAGACATCTTTTAATTAACATTCTTAACAATTAATTAATACAAAAACAATCCATTTTTTATCGCCAACTCCTCCCCAGAATTGTTTTTTAACTTGTATTTTGAATTCAAACCACATAACCCTATTCCCACCCTTCCATCAAGTGTTACATAATTGTTGAACAACCCACACTAATAACTGCTGAATAAACATGCTCAAATTATGATAATCTTTTCGTCTTTTTTTTCCGCCAATATATATTGTGGACCTCAATATCAACTTGAATAAAATGATAACTCAACACTATAAACACAAAATGCAAAAATATTTGTTAAATTTATTTTTAATTTTTTTTTTTTTTGTAAATGTATATTAAGTTCACTTTTTGTTTGTCCCATGGTATGTTTTATTGGCAGGTTGATCATGTATCTAGTTCATAGATTCCATATTTTACATATCTGATGTGCCAAATAATCTTTTATATAATCATTATTTTTAGAATTAGTTTCAGTATTACAGTTAATTGTGTTTAGTAAGTAATACAGTGAACTATTGTTTGCCAAAGCTTGCAGTGATAATACAAGTTATATACAAGTTATATACATTTATACTCTTTTCCAGTGAAGTAACAATCTTTCATTCGTCAAAAAACGGGCACAATAGTTTTCCTTTAAACTGTAGTAATTTAGTTAAAACTGCATTTCAAACACTTTTTAACATCTGTTTTGTTTTATTATTTTTTGTCTTAGGGTGAAGGTGGGAAGTTCCAACGCGCTCCATCATGGCGTAAAAAGTTCCGAACGAGAGACGGAAAAAGCCGTGAGAGTGACGATGGAGAGACGGAGGAGACCGGGGTCGAAGGTTACGGCCAGCAGTCTCCGCAGCACACGCGTCACGGCAACGACTCCTCCACGCTCCCCCGCCGCTCCTCCTCCTCCGCCTCCGAACACAAGAACTACTGACGCACTGTGTTAACAGAGGGGACGGGACAGACACTGACTGTTTGACATAATTTATTCAGACGGCTTTATTACTAGAGTTAAGGGATCAATTGTGAGTGCAGGGCAATACAAACACGTAAAAGTGTGATGTGTGACCGAAGTATTTTGTGATTTCACATTGTCTGACAACTAGATGGCATTCTTAGTGATACAGGGTCATGTAGGACACCAACCAAGAAAAAATACTAAAAACAAGAATATTGTGTGCGTGTGTGCGTGTGTGTGTGCGTGTGTGCGCATGTGCATGTGTGTGTGTGTCCTGTGCATGGAAATCCTTCAGGAAATTGTTAATTTGGTGTTTTTCAAAATTGACACACGTTTTCTGGTTCTGTGACGTTGTCCTGTCGAGTTGTGCAATTCCAGTCGTTGCTTGCTGGGTCACGTGACTGGCCGCAAGATGCACATCACGTCAAATCTGTGTTCATATCATCGTGTGTCTCATCGAGTGTGGCGGCGGAGATTATGTAATAATTTCCTCAATGTAGTTCATAAGCTTTAATTATAATCATTATAAAGTTAAGTAGTAGAGTCAGGTTTTTAAATAGGTTTTTAAATAGGTTTTTTTTTTTTTTTTTTTTTTTTTTTTTTTTTTTTTTTTTAACCCCGTTTTGTTTTGTTTTGTTTTTTGGAACCACCTGTACAACATTAGCTATTTATTTTGTACTTTTAATGTACAACATGTGATACCCATCGGCATTACCAAATTATGCAAACCTTCAGATCAACAAGGTCATCTCTATGGTTACAGGTGACGGACACATGGGGTTTTTTTTCTTTAAAAAATGTGACAGTGATAATAGATTCGTTAAGTCATAATGATAGAAAAGTGATAAACACTCTGATTGCTGTCTCTGGAAGTACCTATTGTCCGAACCAAATTGTTAACAACTACGAAAAATTACTCCCCTACCTTTAATTGCCGTCAGATTTCCTCCAAAGTTTGTCCAGACACAAATCTTGAAAAAAACATTACGACACAGATTCCACATACCAGATGCTAACCATGTCATCTATATCGACTTCGCTGAGAGCGCATAGGGAAAAAAGCATGTAATTTTGTATCAGCTGCCATTTTGACTTTTTATAGAATATTCTTCAAGAGGGGTGAAAGGATAGGACTTAATCTAACAACGTCATAACATGTTATAATATAAAAGCAAACGTGATGACGTCATATTATTATTATTTTTTATTATTATTATTTTAATGATGCCACTAGAGATCATCGATTTCATATTAGTTGTGTCACATACTTTGGAGGCTTTCACCCCTCTTGAAGAGTATTCCATAAACAAACAACATGGCAGATGGCAGAAAACTGAATTTTGTCCCTATGCAATCTTAGCAAAGACAATATCGGCGACATCGTTGCAGTCTCGTGTGTGGAATCTGTATATTTGTAGTGGTTTTTTTGCGATTTGTGTCTGGACAAACTTTGGAGGAAATCTAACGGCAATTAAAGGTAGGAGAGTAATTTTTTGTAGTTGTTAACAATTTGGTTCGGACAATAGTATATAAACAGTTTTACTCTAAGGCTGTTTATGATAGTAATACAAAGGATTTTATGAAAATGTTTTAAAAGACCAGTCATTTGCTTCTTGTGGCTTTGTCTAAAGAAAAAACTATGGCACGGCTGTGGTACCAAATGTATATCCAGGGGATGTAATTTTCTGTAATAAACATAACAGAATTAGTGACATCTCTGAAACTTGTGTAGCAAATCGTGTCGCGATTCTGAACAAAAGGTTCTCTGAAATCCTTTGATTACACGTCTATACAGTAAAAGTGTCTGAACGAAACACAAACATTTGTATAGCAATATATTCCTAATACACAAATAAAAATAATACGCATAAAATTAACGGTAATATTTTAAGTGATGTGTTAAACCATAAAATATATTTGTGCTTTAATGTAGAACCCCAAAAAAGATATAACAGGTTGTTTAGTTTTTGTTCTATTTATTGTTGTAATGGCATATACGTAACACGAGTCCAATAATTTATATTTGAGGCCAGAACCCAAGAACCAGTTTTGTTTAATGTGAAGCAGACAAGGGCAGTGAGAGGAATTTGGGGTTATTTTGTAGATGTATTAACTAAACGATTTGTTTTACCTATCACTACGTGTGTATTGTTAATTTCTTTTCGCAGATGTTTGTATCGGACATATTTTTAAGACATACACCAATTGTCCATGTTTTCTTTCTGGTAGGGCTAGGGTTGGTTAGAGGTACCTGTATTCATCAAAAATAATTTGTAGTTACATTTATATCAATAATACCAGGGACCTTGCTTTGATTCTCTTTCTTTTCTTTTTTTTCCTTTTTTTTTTTTAAAATCCAGCAGAACACATTTTTATTAAAGCTGCAATATCAGATATATTTTTAATTCTCTTACAATTTTCAGTTGATTGTTTACATTAAAGACGTATCATTCTCTGCTGTCCTTTAGCTACAGTGGTTATCCTAGGTCACATAAAAATGTATTACTCAACATTTCAGTGCTCAAAAGAAGAATGCTTTACTACAGGTTTAGTGGTAGAATATATACTGAAAAAAAGAAATAAGGGAATACTTGGTATTTAGACCAAATTTCAGTCACTATTAGCATTGTACTGTCTGTATAATGTATAAATATACTGAGAGAAATGAGGGAATATGTGGTATTTAGACCAAATTTCAGTCACTATTAGCATTGTACTGTCTGTATAATGTATAAATATACTGAGAGAAATGAGGGAATATGTGGTATTTAGACCAAATTTCAGTCACTATTAGCATTGTACTGTCTGTATAATGTATAAATATACTGAGAGAAATAAGGGAATACTTGGTATTTATACCAAATTTCAGTCACTGTTAGCATTGTACTGTCTGTATAATGTATAAATATACTGAGGGAAATAAGGGAATATGTGGTATTTAGACCAAATTTCAGTCACTGTTAGCATTGTACTGTCTGTATAATGTACAAAGATTGAATGTCATTAATACGGTTAACTTCCTCACTCTTAAAGAGAAGGGTTTTCATTGCAGTCACTCTGTCCTGTGTAATAGTGTTGGTGTGATCCCTTATTTCTTTCTTCGAGTATATATAGGGCTAGCTCTAGCACTCACCAAATTTGCCAGTTGTGAATTTTAAAAGCAGTTGGCGAATTTGATTTTAATTTGGCGAAATATGTTCATGTAATAATTGACATTTAAAAAAATAACTTGATTTTTACAATTGTTTAAGTTTAATAGACAATTTGGCAAATTTGTTTGCTTACCCAAAGCTAGCCCTGATATTACAGTAAATGATAACAGACTTGTGTTGTATCAAGTCCTTTGATCAGACCCCAATTTCACAAAACATCGTAAGCCTTGTTTTGCAAGTAAACGTAAATCTACGACCAAACCACAATTCTTATTACTATTATAATTCAACAAATATAGTTAGAAGAAGTCCTATTTCATTTTCTTTTGTTGTTGAAATACTCCAGTTTTTGTAATGATGTAATTTTCTGTTTGAAATAGACACCAAACACGTGTAAGCACACGACCGGTATAACTGCTAGTAGCAGACGTAAACTTACGATGTTTAGTCAAATGGGGCCCCTGAACAGTTCATAGCAAAAACACACGTTTATTTTCATCATATTTAAAAATGTAGCATAAATTTGTAAGATTTCAACTTTAATATTATTAGGATGCAGCATAATATATTTGATTCATGTGGCTTATTTGGTTGTGAGTAGAGACTTTGAAATTAGCAGTTATCGAAGACAATTGTGGCTTATGGATTATGCGATGCCATTTTTGTTTCTCATAAAAGTATCACAATTAGTAGCATTAATACTGAAACAAAGAAATTATGTCCATTGATATTTATGTTAAGAATACTCAGTTACTTAATACCACTTGTTTTGTTCTAATTTGAGGGATGCAGTTGATAAACCCATGTTACTTTAATGAAATCTTAATGGTGGATGGAAGGGGAATAACTTGTAATGCTATCCATTTCTACAGAAATGGAATTGTCTTCCCCTAGGTCATATACAACTGTTTCTTAACCAGTAATTCGTGGACACCATGTATTAGCTCTTAGCTCTTAAATGTGTTCTCTCTTATAAATAAATAATACAGTAGGGGGGGAATCACAAGCTATCAGTTCCATTAAGCCTAAATAGATTGTTAATAGCATTATAAAGAATTTGCTGTAAAAATTCAATTCAGCCATGCATTTATGATTTACAACTAAATTTATATAAGATGGTAGTTTTGATAGTGTAAGTGAGAGCAAAATTGCTTTTAAAAACAGGCTAAAAATGTGGAAATTTATTAAAACAAGTATAGAATGTTGCCTTTTTTGTTATATAAATGAAAAAATGAAAGAAAATATATGGTGAGCTATAGACATTAATTGTTGGTAAAGTATGACCATATCAAAACTAGATTCCCTGCCACCCCACCAATAAAGCTTGCTGGTCTGCATTTTTTTTACATTGCAAATCTAAGTTATGTGGCGTGATCCTCATCTGTTATTTCCAAATGCCAAGCATTACAATGTGCCATATTTTTTACTTAAAATAGAACGTCATTAATCATTTATTTTACTGCAGCAAGAATCTGTTGCCTTGTTTAGAAAGTGGAATGAGTTACCTTCCCCCAGATGGCTTGGGTAGAGTTGTCTTTCCATAATCTTGTTCAAACCAGACCTAGAGGGATTTATTTTTATTTTTATTATTATCAGATTTCAGCTTTTTGGGTGTAAAATGGTTTTAACAAAATAGACTGGATTTGGTCTGAAATGCTCAGAAATTGTGTTTATTTAGTTATAGGACAGATATTTCAGCTTCTTAAAAACAATTTCAGCATTTACTTTTAAATGAATATCACATCTCTGGCTTCTCTTTCGGAGTCAAGTGTTGAAACAGTCGTGTCTTAGGCACCAAATTGCTGTATTTGCTGAAGTGTCGTTAAACAAAAATACCTTTAATTCTTTTCCTAAATAATTACGGCCACTTAATCCTTTAAGCAAAAGGCTTTTCCTGATGCTGCTTCTTTGTTTTGTTTTTCTTAAGCAGATGAATACTTCAATGATCTTACTACATCATTGAATAATAAATAATATGTGGTAAAACTCATGCAGAACATTTTCTTGTTAAGTCTCATTCAGAAATAAGACATTTTCACTACTTGGTAACACATTAATTTTTTGCGTAGGTCTGGTTTGGACAAGACGGCAATAATGTTTCCTGTGCATCATTGTTTGTCATAGGTGAAATCCATTCCCGGCATTACAAGCAGGAGGAACCAGGTTGTGAAGCCTTAGCAAGAATTATTCTTATTTTTTCTACAGCCACATCAGGTTTTCAGAATATCTGGAAGGACATAACTCTATTTGATAATCCAACACCATCTTACTAAAAGCACTTTAATTCAGGAAGTTATCTTTCAGTTTATGAATTCAGTATCTTAAAACATTTTTGTATATATAAAAAAAAATCATGCAGATATGAAAAACGTCAGAATTTTTCTCAAATTCCAGAATAACAGTGCTATCCAAAAACTTTTCTTGTCCTTGTCCTCTGATGAAAATCTCATAGTAATCCTGTATTTTTCAAGACCCTGCAAAATTACCGATTATTTAAAATTCGTTGTCAATTTTATAATTCCAAAATAAAAGTAAAAAATTCTTTATATGCATATTTTTTTGTGATAAAAAAGGAAAATGACAAACAAACAAAAAGAAGGTATTTTATTTGTTGAACATCAATCATATTTAATGACTGGGTGTTTTTTAAAAGTCTGAAATTGTAAAATTATTATGAAAACCTGATGTGGTTGAGAGAGAAAATAAACCAGCCTTAATGGTGCTAAAGAATTATCACTATGACATCTCCAGTTCATTTAGAATCTTCACCGTGACATCTCGAGTTCATTTAGTATTTAGATCTCGGTTGTGTTTCTCTACCATTCACTTCATCATGATCACTATCAACATTGTATGTGTTACCCAGGTTTTACCTTACTGTGTAGATGTTTTATCGGATTTGTTTTCAGATTTCTTCATCATTTATTAAAACTTACTAGGAGAATAATGTGCACTGTATTTTTGTTTATAATGTTACAAAACTGCATCACTGTGTAGTTTTAACTTACAGCAATTTCTATCATGTTACAATAATTTCACAAGTTCTGTCACATGTCATTAACCGCTGATCAATATGAAAAATAACAATGTTGTGTTTAATTGTAGATTTATACAGTTTGATTTGCCTGTAAAGCGGCGTTCTCATTATGCGATTAGTCGCACTGACTTGTCACATGCGGTTTATCGGCTGAACAAAAATCGGAACGTATATGACTAAAGTTGTTCCGATTTAGGTGTTATCACAGTACGGCACATGATTGCATGCGACAAGTCGGTGTGACTAGTCGCATAATGAGAACGCCTTTAAGGGCCACAAGTCAGTGAATTAACAATATGTGGCCTTTACTTGGAGGTGATCTTTATAGACATAAATTTAGCTGCACTTATGTTTGGAATGGATAAATGAATTGCCGTATAGACTTGACTTGACTAGGTATTTAACGTGTCCATATACGTCTATGGTTTCGAACACGCCTATCCCGAGTCCGGCTTCCAATAAGATCAGGGGTTCGACTCAGGACAGAAATCATGCCGTATAGAAACAGGTACGTTGTATAAGATGGAACCAAATGAAAATTCTACAAGATGTTCAGGAGGGCAATCAATCGCAGTTGCTCATCAGATGAATGTGATATTGTAAAGGCCAATGTTACCAGTCAAATTGTTCGAGCTCTCGAACAGACACTAATGTAATATTTTTAGTAGTAAACAGTTACCAGTCCCACTATGTAAAGCACTAACAATTTTATGTTTATTAAATAAATTTTGCGACAGTTAAAATTTTATTATATATTAATTTTCATTTTTTTACAATCCCCTCCAAACCTCCCCCAAAGTTCCCTTGGCATTCCACCTCATGTCACTGGGCCCCCCCCCCCCCCCCCCCCAAATGGATTTTCTGATCTGCCACTGATAGTAATAATAATAACTCATCACATCTCCTGACAAGTAAAGGTTAAAGTAACAGTACTTACTAAACTAACAAAGGAGAAACTTTTGGACAATGTTTTAAAAACAGATATGCTACAAATGTATGTTTCAACTGCATGAAGAAGTGAAAATCTGTTTGGATTAAAATTACATTTTTATTTGATGCAAAAACTAACACTTTTTAGAAAGAGATACTTAGATATCTAAATAACCAGTGTTAGTAATGTTGTGCCAGTAAATGAAAAACTTGTGAAATTTAATGTAATTTTATTGGTCCCTGAAATGTATTGTAATGTTAAGCTAAACTGAACTCAAAATACTGTTCACTGAAGGTGACACCTAATGTTCTGATTTAATAGTCCACAGTGCCAAAGAGTTTATCTGAAGTACGACCACTTTCTCTCTGGTCTACATTTCTTCATAGTGACCGGATGTGGATTATTGATATTAACAATTATATTGAGATATTTAGGTCACTTTGACCTACTTTTTGGTAATGCGTAATTGCAAATCATTGAAGTGACCTTTTTTTCATTTAGTAGTCTGGTCATGTTAAAACAGCAAGATTATATCCTGTTATGTTTTTGAAGACTATTTCCTTCTCATCAAAATTTTTTTCAAAACCTCAGGACTATAGCTTATTGTTCTCTATCCATTTCATTGTTGTTGAGACTGAAGGATTAAACAAATGTATTAAGTAGATCTTAATCATTTTGTATTTTGAATGGTTGTTTTGCTATATATATACAGTGTATATATTTGCAGAAATATGTATTACCTCTGTACGACAAATCATAGTTAAGATAATCTTTATGCATAACTCTTTTTTTCTTTTTTTTTAATGTTAACTGGAAACCCAGTTGCACATACGGAACATATTAATATATAATATAAAATCATTTTTTTGTAATGTATATATATATTATGCTGTTATTAAATATATGTGTTGCCAAATAGATGATCATAATATTCAGCTGCATTAGCCCCATTGCTTGTGTTTTGGTGTAGAAGCAATACTGGTAACTGTTACACAGATATAATTATGTGGTATACAACTAGGGCAATACAGATGAACTGATGACGGTCTATCTAATTTTGGTTTTCATTTCTAAGTATTAAAATTAAAAATCAGGAATATAATGTAGACTAATAACTCCCGTATTGGATGGCTGAAAGGGCATCAGATTGGTATATTTAGTCAACTGCTGTGCATAACTACTTCAAATATACTCAGCAAAATTAATTAAGGGTCTGTGGGCCCATTTGGGCTATTTCTCGTTTCAGCCAGTGCGCCACGACTATATTAAAGGCTGTGGTATGTGTTGTCCTGTCTGTGGGATGGTGCATATAAAAGATCCCTTGCTACAAATAATTTTTTTAAGCGGGTTTCCTCTCTAAAATTATACGTCAAATTGACCAAATGTTTGACATCCAATAGCCGATGATTAATAAATCAATGTGCTCTAGTGGTGTAACAAACTTTAAAACAAACTTTTAAGGGCCACTAGATATTTTCAGTTAATATTTTTTTTTATATATGGTTTAAAAAATAAATTCATACAGGTTTTTCTGATGTAACATTTCATTAATTTCAACTTATTTCCGTGCTTA
The DNA here is from genome assembly GCF_016097555.1 of Gigantopelta aegis. NCBI lineage: Eukaryota > Metazoa > Mollusca > Gastropoda > Neomphalida > Peltospiridae > Gigantopelta > Gigantopelta aegis. The sequence goes on along the minus strand of NC_054707.1, from coordinate 35,365,021 downwards.
TATCCAATTAAGGTTCAAGCATGCTGTCTTGGACACACACCTCAGCTATCTGGGCTGTCTGTCCAGGACAGTGGATTAGTTGTTAATTGTTAGTGGTTAGTGAGAGAGAAGAGGGTGTAGTTGCCTTACACCTACCCATTGAGTCATTAAAACTTGCTCTGGGTGGGAGCCGGTACCGGGCTGCGAACCCTGTACCTACCAGCCTTATGTTTGATGGCTTAACCACAATGCCACCGAGGCCGGTAATATGTAACAAATTCTAGCTGTATACACATTTCAGTAGTTTTCACAAACTGGTTGTTAACCTTAACTTTTCTAAGTGGTAACCCACCGGGCTTCCAGGTTATGAAATCTGGTAGCCCTCAGTAAAATTGGTAGCCCATAATTTTAATAAACTTTTAAAAAAGGAGAGAAAAAAGCAGAATCATTTATTTTTATTTAAACATTGTTTTAGGATGTTTTTTGTTTTTTTAGTTTTTAAGCATCTTGTTGATTGCAGAGTAACTGGAGGTGCAAAAAAAAATCTAGTAGCCCGGCGAACTACCAGGTTTAAACGTCTGGTAGCCCGAGTGAAAAATTGGTAGCCAAACTATCCCAGGCTACCGCTAAGGTTAAGCCCTGATAAATGCATGGAAAGTGCACTGTGTAACATGGGTCAGAAACAATGTTTAGCAGTCAGCTGTGATCAGAACATGCTAAAATAATATGACACTTGCAGAGAATTGCGTAGAATCATCCAAATTAAATATACCGGCCCATAATTAATTTTGTTGAGTGTATTAAAATGTATGCCTTGGCCTTGGCAGTTGAAAATTATTAGCTTGTGCATGTCCATTACTAGCAATAATAAATTGTGGAATGAGGAAGAACCTGTGTTCTAGGTTTGAATGGCTGGGTAGTCTTTCAGTTTCAACCCCTGCAATTAAGAAAATGTCCACGGCAAAACAAAACATGCCTTGGGGAAAAAAAACCTAATGTAGTCCACAGCAAAAAAAAGTGCTGTGGAGAATGAAAAACACGGCATTGCCGGTTGCCGTGGGCAATTGCAGGGGTTGAGTTTTCATGACTATATGTTAAAGCACTACAGGTTGTCTTCAAAGTACGTGTTCCTCTGAAAGACATGAAGATTTGAAATAAGTCAACCTACATATACTTCACACCTTGATGACACATTGGGGGAGATATACAGAAGAAATAATGTTGATGTAATTTCACCTGAAATGATTTGACAGTTTTAAAATAGTGTGTGCCATTTACAATCATGGGAAATTTTTACCTCAAAACTAATATTACCGCAATAAAAATGTATGGCTGTGTCAGAATTATAGAAATTAAGTACAATAGGTCATGATCTTAAAAGCAGAACAAGTTCAAGGTTTAGAGTCAGAAGATTCTTGGACTAAAATTTTTATAGTAATACTCATTCCTTTGCTCATGAAATGTTTTTCTCAGTTTTTTTTATAGTTTTTTTAGTTGTTTTTTTTTACTTATTTTAAATCATTTTTCCCTAACCTAGTCCTGACCCATATAAACCAATTTGTCTTTTTTTATGTGTGCATCTCTCCAAACCACCACCACCCTCCCCTCATCCATCCCCCACTGAATGACTTTTTGTGTCAGGACCAATGCTAAAACTTGAGTCAAGACTTCATCTTTAGCCTAAGTCTAATATTTTGCTAAGCACCATCCTTGATTCTCTTTCTGAATTGTTTTAGGATTCATTCTTGTTACAGAAAAGTCTCCTCAACTTAAAACAATTTTAACTCATTGAAATGTTTCATTTTATTTCATTTTTCAAGGCTGTTAAATAAATCTGTTGATATGGGGGTTTTTTTCCCTTTCCCACACCCCCTCCCTCTTTATCACAGAAGCAAAGTAACTAATTCTACAGCAATTCCACAGAGGTTTAACTACGTTTTAGTGAGTTTCTCTGTGAAATATAAGAATAACTATAACATTAAAAAACCCTCAGATTACCAGCTTGACATTTCTTGAGTAAATAATTGTGAAATAGTGCCGGTATATCATGTCCAACATCAGACTTGTTTAGTGGGGGAGAGAGTGAACATAAATCATACTATCCATATAAATTAATGCTCTGGTATCATCTGTCATTTACCTTCTATTAAAAATATGTTGCCCTTTACTGTTATCTGTATTGTCAATTACTTTGGTCAGAGTACATTTGGAAAAGAACGGGGATGACATTACTTTACCCATCACCCATCCTTTCCCTCCATTGAATCTAACATTTATGAGTGGGGAGGGGTATTTGTTAATTTTTTAGGTTTTTTTTTTTTTTTTTCTGTCTCTCAAAAACTAGATGAACCTTTGTAATGTGAAATCCTTGAACTGTCTCTGTTACCTAGGGTCAATTTCCATATGCTCAGTTTTTGACACGGTACAGGCGTCAAATGCGCAATTACCAAAACCATGCTGTGCTTATGGAAACACAACTACTGATAACCACAGAATTGATATATGTTTTATGGATCCCTCATTCCGTGGCCACACTGTGCAAAAAAATGCACACATAGGAAAACAGCCCCTCGTTTATTGAACTATGATAGATCATTTCAATCGTGTGACAGTTATCAAAAAGTGTTACAAATTGCGGTAAAACACAGAAAAAGACTGGAGCTGTTAGGGGTTCATCATTCATACATCCATTGTCTTGTGAATCCCCAGCACTCTCTTATATTGCATAGATGTTCGACTGAAACAGAGTTGTTGACATGTTTAAGTTTTCAAGATGAGTGTCCCAAGCCCTGTGATAATGATATTAATGTAGACTCCAGACTTGGACTTGGAGATTAGACTTTCTATCTCTTTCTCTGTGAATTAATGTACCGGTACAGTGAAACTTGTCCAAACCGGATCACACTGGGGACCTAATATTTATCTGATTTAGACAGGATCCGGTGTTCAGAGGGTCTCATTTTAGAATTTAGAAAATTTCAGAACCATGAAACTTGGCCAGTATTGACAATATTCCGGTTTGTTCAGGGTCCGATTAGGACAGGTTTCACTGTAGTAGGATCATGTAACATATGATATGACTCTCGGAATTCATGTAGTAGGATCATGTACCATAGAATATGACGTAAGTTTGACTCCTGTTTTTTTAAGTCTCGGTGAAGTTGTTTTAATCCTGGGCTTAGAAAGTTGTGACTTGTGATGATGTTCATTAAGAGGATGTTGTAACATGCATAATACGATACACCGGTCTCCATATATCTCTATCTTTCAGCATTTCGGATCTCTTTGTGTTCGGAGTTTTTTTCCATTACCTCAACAGATGATGTCTCGCTGTAAAAATCTTAATTATACAGCATACAAGATTCCATATTTTGAACATTTGATAAAACAGTTCTGGTTACAAAAGTTATACTGTTATTTTATACATCAAAATTATTCAGAAACCTTCTTTTGTTTTTAGGGTTTTTTTCTTGTTTTTCCCTTTTTCATTGAAAATAAAAGCATAATAATTCAGTGCAGTACATTTTATATAGTGTTAACAAAAAAAGTATTGTATGGGGAAGGATGAATTCTTGTGACTTGGTAAAAAAAAAAATCATCAAATTTGAATGGTCCAACATCAGGAATCAGGAACATGTCGAGTTTATTAAAAAAAATACTTCAATGTCTTTTTTTAAATATAGAACAGTTGCTATGGTATTGTTGGATAGAATACATGTATTTCAAAATAATCATATTTGCTATTGTGATGTTTTACTCTGACTTTTAACGGAAAGTTTCAAAGATGAAATTCAGAATAGCAGACACTATTTCCTAGTAAATATTATTCGTTACTGTCCTGCCTAAGACGTTGTAACGTCTGCACTTTATAATTATATAATCCCAGTTTTACAATTAATTTTTTTTTATCGGCTGCACTATTTGCCACCGTCAGAATTTCGTGTGATAATGAGATGTCGTTTTTAATCCGCCAAACCTAATCACAGGGCTGGGGCCCTAGCGTAGTAATACATTGTACATGCAGGTGAGGCCAAAACGTAGTTTTAGAATGCAATTGTTATGTGTTAAAACACCTTGCATCATTTATTGTTTATAGTTGGTGAGAAACCACTTCCTGTCAATCATGTGTCTGATATTTTTTATATATTGCAGCCATTGTTTGCACTCATAAAATACAGTGGCAAGCAAACAACTCACCGACTAGAATAAATAAAAGATAAACAAAAATAATAATATTAACTCTGTGTTTGTTTTTATTTTAATACATGATGAAACTCTTATACATATTGGGGGCGAGACGTAACCGAGTGGTAAACCTCTCGCATGATGCGCAGTCAGGTCTGGGATCGATCCCCATCGATGGGCCAATTGGGCTATTTCTCGCTCCAGCCAGTGCACCACGACTGGTACATTCAAAGGCCGTGGTATGTGCTATCCTGTGTTTCCTCCCTCAATATATGTGTGGTCCTTAACCATATGTCCGACACCATATAACCATAAATAAAATGTGTTGAGTGGGTCGTTAAATAAACCATTTCCTTCCTTATACATATTGAATGGAATAACCTGTGATGTCACACTTTTGGTAATTTGATATAATTGAATTTTAAAGTTTACAACTCTGCAATCGTGGAATATGTATACCTAAGCAAGCATGATTTACCAACAACCTTAAAGGCATACTGTCACAGACCATTGACCTATTAAATGGCCTAACAAAGTATTGCCTAAAAATATATAAATTTGATTTGTCCCTAAATGTACTTTATTCAACCATCTTCGTAGCCACCATACTCCACTTATTAATGATACTTCATAAAAAAAAAATTGAATTATGGCAATGGTCTATAATTCAAAAACTAATATTGTCAACAGGGTAGACATGGATTTCACTCCATCGTGGTTCAGTTAAGGTGATGCGATAACTAAATTTGGTTTCTAAAAATTAATGTAATTTTCATTTATTATCCATCTGTGACAGTATGCTTTTAATGGTCTACCATAATTATAGTTTGTTTTATTTTGTTGCATCATATTGATCTTGACATACATGACCTTCATAATACTGACTGTTTATTTGGACTTCACAAATTATTCCCTGGGACCTTTCTTATATTTGTTACATGTAATGGAAACTTGTGAGTCCAGTTTATTTCTCCACATTGGACAAACCAGTTGTGGTATTTCATTTTGAAATGGTGGGCAGGCAGGACATAGCCCAGTGGTAGAGCGTTCGCTTGATGCATGGTCGGTCTGGGGTCAATCCCCATCGGTGGACCCACTGGGCTATTTCTCACTCCAGCCAGTGCACCACGGCTGGTATATCAAAAGCTGTAGTATGGGCTACTCTTTTCAATTAGCAGCAAGGGATCTTTTATATGCACCATCTCACCGACATGATAGTACATACCATGGCCTATGTTACACCAGTTCTGGAGCACTGGCTGGAACAGACACTGGTTGGAATCAGTTTGAGTTCTAAAGTTTGAAGTTAAACAGTGAGAATAGTAGCAAAGCAAAACATTGAAATTTTTTCCATTTTAAGCTCTTTTTTTTATTGTTGAAATTGTCTTATAGAGACAGTCCCATATTCAATAGTCCATAGTGTATTCGGGGAAAATAAAAAAAGATCTCTCCAAATGTTGTGGGTAAAAATAGCATTTGAAGAAATGAAAAAAAAATATATATTTTAGAAAAAAAGCAAAACAAAAACTGGTGGGTCAGTGGACGATCGTTTTTGGTTTGTACAGTATATAATGAGTAAGTTTGTTTTTGGTTTAATGATACCACTAGAGTACATTAACTACTGGATATCAATCATTTGGTAATTCTAACAGGGCACTTAAATTTGGTCATTAGTAGCAAGAAATCTTTATATGTACTTTCTTACAGACAGGACAGTACATATCACGGCCTTGTGGTATTCCAGTCGTGGGGCACTGGTCAATCTAATTAAAATTAGATCCACTATTACATGTGGATCTAACACCAGCCAGTTGGAGCTCATGTCCACCAATCAAAACCTTACTTGCAGAATCCTGCCAGTGATTTAAAACTAACAACACTGCGTAGTCCTCAATGTCCAGGTAACATTTCGTCTGTAAATAATAATTTAAATATTGACCAATCACACTTCGCCTTTTATAACGTTATTTGGGAGCATACAAATTCTAAAAATATCGGGCGAGTCTATTTTAGTGGCTGCAGTACAGCGAACCATACCAATACGTACGGGGTGGGTTATTAGTCTTCAATTTTACATTAAAAATTATTTATTTATTTATAAAAAAAACCCCAACTAAATCAGTCTTCAGTTTTACATTACAAATTATTTATTTTATAAAATAAAACATGTTTTAAGGCATTCGTAATTCACATGAAACATCGTATACCCTCAGGATAATTCGGAATGTTTTCAAATTAATTTTAAATCACTGGCAGGATTCTGCAAGTAAGGTTTTGATTGGTGGACATGAGCTCCAACTGGCTGGTGTTAGATCCACATGTAATTGTGGAGCTAATTTTAATTAGATTGGACACTGGTTGGAATGGAAGAAAAACCAGTGAGAGAATGGGTCCACCGAGGGGGTCCGATCCTACGACTCTTAGAACCCCGGTCGTTGCTTTGTCCCGTGCTGAGTAGGTTTTACATTAGTAGTATGCTTTGAACATTACGTTTTGAATCCCGAGCCGTTTTAAGTTTTAAAGGTAACTCACTTTAATGATACCGAAATGATAATTTTACCGTCAAAATACATAATACACTAGTTTTGTGGGGCAAAAAATCTCAATGCTTTGCACTGCATACTTTTTCCAACATTCAAATTCGAAATGACAAAAGGCGGGATGCTTTGTTTTTTAGTAGTAATCTTTTTTAAATAAATTTTTTTAATCACCTGTTGTAAAACAAAACTTGTATATGTATTTGAGACCTAAACTTATTTAATGGCAATAGACCATCATCTCCAAGTAGCGTGTCGGACATGTAACAAATTCTAGCTGTATACACATTTCAGTAGTTTTCACAAACTGGTTGTTAACCTTAACTTTTCTAAGTGGTAACCCACCGGGCTTCCAGGTTATGAAATCTGGTAGCCCTCAGTAAAATTGGTAGCCCATAATTTTAATAAACTTTTAAAAAAGGAGAGAAAAAAGCAGAATCATTTATTTTTATTTAAACATTGTTTTAGGATGTTTTTTGTTTTTTTAGTTTTTAAGCATCTTGTTGATTGCAGAGTAACTGGAGGTGCAAAAAAAAAATCTAGTAGCCCGGCGAACTACCAGGTTTAAACGTCTGGTAGCCCGAGTGAAAAATTGGTAGCTAAACTATCCCAGGCTACCGCTAAGGTTAAGCCCTGATAAATGCATGGAAATTGCACTGTGTAACATGGGTCAGAAACAATGTTTAGCAGTCAGCTGTGATCAGAACATGCTAAAATAATATGACACTTGCAGAGAATTGCCTAGAATCACCCAAATTAAATATACCGGCCCATAATTAATTTTGTTGAGTGTACTAAAATGTATGCCTTGGCCTTGGCAGTTGAAAATTATTAGCTTGTGCATGTCCATTACCAGCAATAATAAATTGTGGAATGAGGAAGAACCTGTATTCTAGGTTTGAATGGCTGGGTAGTCTTTCAGTTTCAACCCCTGCAATTAAGAAAATGTCCACGGCAAAAAAAAACATGCCTTGGGGGAATAAAAAAACCTAATGTAGTCAGTCCACAGCAAAAAAAGTGCTGTGGAGAATAAAAAACACGGCATTGCCGGTTGCCGTGGGCAATTGCAGGGGTTGAGGTTTCATGACTATATGTTAAAGCACTACAGGTTGTCTTCAAAGTATGTGTTCCTCTGAAAGACATGAAGATTTGAAATAAGTCAACCTACATATACTTCACACCTTGATGACACATTGGGGGAGATATACAGAAGAAATAATGTTGATGTAATTTCACCTGAAATGATTTGACAGTTTTAAAATAGTGTGTGCCATTTACAATCATGGGAAATTTTGACCTCAAAACTAATATTACCGCAATAAAAATGTATGGCTGTGTCAGAATTATAGAAATTAAGTACAATAGGTCATGATCTTAAAAGCAGAACAAGTTCAAGGTTTAGAGTCAGAAGATTCTTGGACTAAAATTTTAATAGTAATACTCATTCCTTTGCTCATGAAATGTTTTTGTCATTTTTTTTTTTTTTTTTTTGGTTTTATTTTTACTTTTTTTAAATAATTTTTCCCTAACCTAGTCCTGACCCATATAAACCAATTTGTCTTTTTTATGTGTGCATCTCTCCAAACCACCACCACCCTCCCCTCATCCATCCCCCACTGAATGACTTTTTGTGTCAGGACCAATGCTAAAACTTGAGTCAAGACTTCATCTTTAGCCTAAGTCTAATATTTTGCTAAGCACCATCCTTGATTCTCTTTCTGAATTGTTTTAGGATTCATTCTTGTTACAGAAAAGTCTCCTCAACTTAAAACAATTTTAACTCATTGAAATGTTTCATTTTATTTCATTTTTCAAGGCTGTTAAATAAATCTGTTGATATGGGGTTTTTTTCCCATTCCCACACCCCCTCCCTCTTTATCACAGAAGCAAAGTAACTAATTCTACAGCAATTCCACAGAGGTTTAACTACGTTTTAGTGAGTTTCTCTGTGAAATATAAGAATAACTATAACATTAAAAAACCCTCAGATTACCAGCTTGACATTTCTTGAGTAAATAATTGTGAAATAGTGCCGGTATATCATGTCCAACATCAGACTTGTTTAGTGGGGGAGAGAGTGAACATAAATCATACTATCCATATAAATTAATGCTCTGGTATCATCTGTCATTTACTTTCTATTAAAAATATGTTGCCCTTTACTGTTATCTGTATTGTCAATTACTTTGGTCAGAGTACATTTGGAAAAGAACGGGGATGACATTACTTTACCCATCACCCATCCTTTCCCTCCATTGAATCTAACATTTATGAGTGGGGAGGGGTATTTGTTAATTTTTTAGGGTTTTTTTTTTTCTTTTTCTGTCTCTCAAAAACTAGATGAACCTTTGTAATGTGAAATCCTTGAACTGTCTCTGTTACCTAGGGTCATTTTCCATATGCTCAGTTTTTGACACGGTACAGGCGTCAAATGCGCAATTACCAAAACCATGCTGTGCTTATGGAAACACAACTACTGATAACCACAGAATTGATATATGTTTTATGGATCCCTCATTCCGTGGCCACACTGTGCAAAAAAATGCACACATAGGAAAACAGCCCCTCGTTTATTGAACTATGATAGATCATTTCAATCGTGTGACAGTTATCAAAAAGTGTTACAAATTGCGGTAAAACACAGAAAAAGACTGGAGCTGTTAGGGGTTCATCATTCATACATCCATTGTCTTGTGAATCCCCAGCACTCTCTTATATTGCATAGATGTTCGACTGAAACAGAGTTGTTGACATGTTTAAGTTTTCAAGATGAGTGTCCCAAGCCCTGTGATAATGATATTAATGTAGACTCCAGACTTGGACTTGGAGATTAGACTTTCTATCTCTTTCTCTGTGAATTAATGTACCGGTACAGTGAAACTTGTCCAAACCGGATCACACTGGGGACCTAATATTTATCTGATTTAGACAGGATCCGGTGTTCAGAGGGTCTCATTTTAGAATTTAGAAAATTTCAGAACCATGAAACTTGGCCAGTATTGACAAGATTCCGGTTTGTTCAGGGTCCGATTAAGACAGGTTTCACTGTAGTAGGATCATGTAACATATGATATGACTCTCGGAATTCATGTAGTAGGATCATGTACCATAGAATATGACGTAAGTTTGACTCCTGTTTTTTTAAGTCTCGGTGAAGTTGTTTTAATCCTGGGCTTAGAAAGTTGTGAGTTGTGATGATATTCATTAAGAGGATGTTGTAACATGCATAATACGATACACCGGTCTCCATATATCTCTATCTTTCAGCATTTCGGATCTCTTTGTGTTCTGAGTTTTTTTTCCATTACATCAACAGACGATGTCTCGCTGTAAAAATCTTAATTATACAGCATACAAGATTCCATAATTTGAACATTTGATAAAACAGTTCTGGTTACAAAAGTTATACTGTTATTTTATACATCAAAATTATTCAGAAACCTTCTTTTGTTTTTAGGTTTTTTTTCTTGTTTTTCCCTTTTTCATTGAAAATAAAAGCATAATAATTCAGTGCAGTACATTTTATATAGTGTTAACACAAAAAGTATTGTATGGGGAAGGATGAATTCTTGTGACTTGGTAAAAAAAAAAAATCATCAAATTTGAATGGTCCAACATCAGGAATCAGGAACATGTCGAGTTTATTAAAAAAAATATTTCAATGTCTTTTTTTAAATATAGAACAGTTGCTATGGTATTGTTGGATAGAATACATGTATTTCAAAATAATCATATTTGCTATTGTGATGTTTTACTCTGACTTTTAACGGAAAGTTTCAAAGATGAAATTCAGAATAGCAGACACTATTTCCTAGTAAATATTATTCGTTACTGTCCTGCCTAAGACGTTGTAACGTCTGCACTTTATAATTATATAATACCAGTTTTACAATTTTTTTTTTTTTTATCGGCTGCACTATTTGCCACCGTCAGAATTTCGTGTGATAATGAGATGTCGTTTTTAATCCGCCAAACCTAATCACAGGGCTGGGGCCCTAGCGTAGTAATACATTGTACATGCAGGTGAGGCCAAAACGTAGTTTTAGAATGCAATTGTTATGTGTTAAAACACCTTGCATCATTTATTGTTTATAGTTGGTGAGAAACCACTTCCTGTCAATCATGTGTCTGATATTTTTTATATATTGCAGCCATTGTTTGCACTCATAAAATACAGTGGCAAGCAAACAACTCACCGACTAGAATAAATAAAAGATAAACAAAAATAATAATATTAACTCTGTGTTTGTTTTTATTTTAATACATGATGAAACTCTTATACATATTGGGGGCGAGACGTAACGGAGTGGTAAACCTCTCGCATGATGCGCAGTCTGGTCTGGGATCGATCCCCATCGATGGGCCAATTGGGCTATTTCTCGCTCCAGCCAGTGCACCACGACTGGTACATTCAAAGGCTGTGGTATGTGCTATCCTGGGTTTCCTCCCTCAATATATGTGTGGTCCTTAACCATATGTCCGACACCATATAACCATAAATAAAATGTGTCGAGTGCGTCGTTAAATAAACCATTTCCTTCCTTGTACATATTGAATGGAATAACCTGTGATGTCACACTTTTGGTAATTTGATACAATTGAATTTTAAAGTTTACAACTCTGCAATCGTGGAATATGTATACCTAAGCAAGCATGATTTATCAACAACCTTAAAGGCATACTGTCACAGACCATTGACCTATTAAATGGCCTAACAAAGTATTGCCTAAAAATATATAAATTTGATTTGTCCCTAAATGTACTTTATTCAACCATCTTCGTAGCCACCATACTCCACTTATTAATGATACTTCATAAAAAAATAATTGAATTATGGCAATGGTCTATAATTCAAAAACTAATATTGTCAACAGGGTTGACATGGATTTCACTCCACCGTGGTTCAGTTAAGGTGATGCGATAACTAAATTTGGTTTCTAAAAATTAATGTAATTTTCATTTATTATCCATCTGTGACAGTATGCCTTTAATGGTCTACCATAATTATAGTTTGTTTTATTTTGTTGCATCATATTGATCTTGACATACATGACCTTCATAATACTGACTGTTTATTTGGACTTCACAAATTATTCCCTGGGACCTTTCTTATATTTGTTACATGTAATGGAAACTTGTGAGTCCAGTTTATTTCTCCACATTGGACAAACCAGTTGTGGTATTTCATTTTGAAATGGTGGGCAGGCAGGACATAGCCCAGTGGTAGAGCGTTCGCTTGATGCATGGTCAGTCTGGGGTCAATCCCCATCGGTGGACCCACTGGGCTATTTCTCACTCCAGCCAGTGCACCACGGCTGGTATATCAAAAGCTGTAGTATGGGCTACTCTTTTTCGATTAGCAGCAAGGGATCTTTTATATGCACCATCTCACCGACATGATAGTACATACCATGGCCTATGTTACACCAATTCTGGAGCACTGGCTGGAACAGACACTGGTTGGAATCAGTTTGAGTTCTAAAGTTTGAAGTTAAACAGTGAGAATAGTAGCAAAGCAAAACATTGAAAATTTTTCCATTTTAAGCTCTTTTTTTTATTGTTGAAATTGTCTTATAGAGACAGTCCCATATTCAATAGTCCATAGTGTATTCGGGGAAAATAAAATAAGATCTCTCCAAATTTGAAGCATTTGAAGAAATGAAAAAAAATAAAATATTTTAGAAAAAAAGCAAAACAAAAACTGGTGGGTCAGTGGACGATCGTTTTTGGTTTGTACAGTATATAATGAGTAAGTTTGTTTTTGGTTTAATGATACCACTAGAGTACATTAACTACTGGATATCAATCATTTGGTAATTCTAACAGGGAACTTAAATTTGGTCATTAGTAGCAAGAAATCTTTATATGTACTTTCTTACAGACAGGACAGTACATATCACGGCCTTGTGGTATTCCAGTCGTGGGGCACTGGTCAATCTAATTAAAATTAGATCCACTATTACATGTGGATCTAACACCAGCCAGTTGGAGCTCATGTCCACCAATCAAAACCTTACTTGCAGAATCCTGCCAGTGATTTAAAACTAACAACACTGCGTAGTCCCCAATGTCCAGGTAACATTTCGTCTGTAAATAATAATTTAAATATTGACCAATTACACTTCGCCTTTTATAACGTTATTTGGGAGCATACAAATTCTAAAAATATCGGGCGAGTCTATTTTAGTGGCCGCAGTACAGCGAACCATACCAATACGTACGGGGTGGGTTATTAGTCTTCAATTTTACATTAAAAATTATTTATTTATTTATAAAAAAAACCCCAACTAAATCAGTCTTCAGTTTTACATTACAAATTATTTATTTTATAAAATAAAACATGTTTTAAGGCATTCGTAATTCACACGAAACATGTCGTATACCCTCAGGATAATTCGGAATGTTTTCAAATTAATTTTAAATCACTGGCAGGATTCTGCAAGTAAGGTTTTGATTGGTGGACATGAGCTCCAACTGGCTGGTGTTAGATCCACATGTAATTGTGGAGCTAATTTTAATTAGATTGGGCACTGGTTGGAATGGAAGAAAAACCAGTGAGAGAATGGGTCCACCGAGGGGGTCCGATCCTACGACTCTTAGAACCCCGGTCGTTGCTTTGTCCCGTGCTGAGTAGGTTTTACATTAGTAGTATGCTTTGAACATTACGTTTTGAATCCCGAGCCGTTTTAAGTTTTAAAGGTAACTCACTTTAATGATACCGAAATGATAATTTTACCGTCAAAATACATAATACACTAGTTTTGTGGGGCAAAAAAATCTCAATGCTTTGCACTGCATACTTTTTCCCGACATTCAAATTCGAAATGACAAAAGGCGGGATGCTTTGTTTTTTAGTAGTAATCTTTTTTAAATAAATTTTTTTAATCACCTATTGTAAAACAAAACTTGTATATGTATTTGAGACCTAAACTTATTTAATGGCAATAGACCATCATCTCCAAGTAGCGTGTCGGACAAATGACATTCCTCGTTCAGCGACATGACAGTTATGTTTCATACACGTGGTTATTGATCGCGTATAGTTCTGTAGAATGAGGAATGAATCGTCCTGTGTTATCTTTACGACTTCCACCCAGCTTGCCAGCAATCAAAGACCGATATCGATTGTCAAATGGAATTGTGTGATTTCCATCCGGAAATTTAATCTCCTGGTTCAACGATGCTTGACGCTAGTAGTTCCTAATATAATTGTTATTTTATTACCTGTATATTATAGTAACGCCTTCACTGGTTGTATATATACGGGTGTGGTGTACCACGAAATGCACGTTGTATAACAACTACCAATTTATAAAGGACACCTAAATCCGGGCCTGTCACGTTGGCGGATCTAGGGGGTTTCACATGGGTCTCGTGAATCTCCCCCTCACTCGTTCGTTTGACGTACCCTTTTTAATGACTTTTTTTTGGTGGGTTTTTAAATATACTACTCAAAAGAATTTAAAGGTCAAAAATTTATAACCAAATAAGTTTCAGAGTGTATTAGATTGATGATGTAAACTACACCAAATTTTTTATTTATTGTTCCATATTTACAAAAAAAACACATAAACGTCACTGTATACAAGAAAGTCACATGACATGCTGTCAAAGTTGAAGGTTGTCAAACATGGATTTTTACACATTAGAACATTCGTTTAATAGTGTGTGAATCCACCCCTGGCGCGAATACACTCGACACATCGTTGCCTCATGCTGTTGATCAGACGTCTGAAGAACTCTTGGGGAATGGCCTGCCACTCTGCCATAAGAAGTTGACCCAGATCATGAAGGTTGGCCGGAGGGGCATGGTTATCCCGAACTCTCCTGCCTAATTCGTCCCAGGCGTGCTCTATTGGGGCCAAGTCAGGCGAATATGCTGGCCAATCCATCCTGGCGATACCTTGTTGTCTGAGAAAGTCCGTTACCACCCTGGCGCGGTGGAGTCTGGCATTGTCATCCTGCAGAACTGCCCCGCCGCCAATCTGCTGAAGGCCTGGGAGAACCAACGGCCGGATAATCTCATTCAGATAGCGGATTCCATTCAGATTGCCATCCACCACATAGAGGGGGGTCCTGTGGTGGATAGAGATGCCGTCCCACACCATGACGCTGCCACCACCGAACCGGTGACGTTGTCTAACGTTAACGTCAGCGAAGCGCTCCCCAGGACGTCTGTAGACAAGAACCCGACCGTCGTTGAACTGGAGACTAAACCTGGACTCATCAACGACACTCTGACTGACACCAAGTCTCAGAGCAACATTTCTTTGCGTATTGCCATCCTGAAGCCAAGCAATAGCCCTTCCTCGATCTTCGATAGTCAGTTGAAGTCGTACCATTGTCGAATTTGGAGTGTACACCGTACACGAACGCAAGCTCCAATTATACGGAAATTCAGCATTGGGAACATGGAATACACGTGCAAAGCGTGCAAATGAAGCGCTTTGTGAAAAAGCAAGTTATGGGCACTTAGCAGACCTTTCGGTTTCGCCCTAATTTACGTGCAAATGTAAGCATGTTTTCGCCATTAGAACTAGTCGACAGTGTCAATGACAGTGGATTTTAATTCATTTATGGGTTGCTTAGACCCACTTTCGTCAAAATGGAACAATACCATGCGTGACATTATGGTCTAGCTAATATAATTGACATTCAGAAAATAATGTCGAAAATATCGTCTGACCCTTAAATTCTTTTGAGTAGTATACATCAACCATTTACAACACAAAATTGCACCGAAAAAGCATATCTGTGCATCGTTATTTCAAAATTTTCTTTGAAGCATATCCCCAAATACCCCTACATGTTTTACTATTTTGGAGAGCTTGGCTTATTTGCCTTAAACAAACTTGTATTGTCCTTTTTAGACATGTGTTCCCTCCAACACCCCCATTTAGGGAGGGCCCGAACCCCTGGGGACCCCCTAGATCCGCCTCTGTTATATGTTTTTGTGTTGTTTGCAATCACATGTTAAACAATGAATCACCTTGGTCTAGCATTCAAACTTTATAAATTGATCAATGTTTATGACATCTTGACTTTTGGTGACCTAATTAAATACAATATTTGCATAATGATTATTTCATTGCATAGAGGACCCTAATACAAACATTTTGAATGATCATGTGCTGTTCTGTGAGTTTTGGTTACACAGTTATTGCAAGTTTAGTTGCCCACCCATATATTTTTCTTCTAAATTTGGACATGGAGCCTACCGTTTTCAATGCCATTCTCTCAGCTATTGTCGCATTACAGAAAGTCTACCTTCACTTTTTATCCACTTACATGCTTTACTTAAACAGTATGAAGAGTAACTTAGGGGCCATTTCATGCACACGGTAACCCCCCCACACACACACACACACACACACACACTCTCTCTCTCTCTCTCTCACACACACACTCTCTCTCTCTCTCTCTCTCTCTCTCTCTCACACACACTCTCTCTCTCTCTCTCTCTCTCTCTCTCTCTCTCTCTCTCTCTCTCTCTCTCTCTCTCTCTCTCTCTCTCTCTCTCTCTCTCTCTCTCTCTCACACACAGAGGAAGGAAGGAAATGTTTTATTTAACGACGCACTCAACACATTTTATTTACGGTTATATGCCGTCAAACATGGTTAAGGACCACACAGATATTGAGAAAGGAAACCTTCTGTCGCCACTTCATAGGCTACTCTTTTCGATTAGCAGCAAGGGATCTTTTATATGCACCATCCCATAGACAGGCTAGCACATACCACAGCCTTTGATGTACCAGTCGTGGTTCACTGGCTAGAGAGAGACACACATACACATAGACACACACACACACACACACACACACACACACACACACACACACACACACATACATACATACATACACACCACACCATACACGCACCACTTTGATTTCTTAAATCTCATGCGTTGAGTTATGCTAGTGTCACACTACCAACTGTCACGACAAAGTCGACCAATTCGCCGATCTCACAATTTCTATGATTGTCTACTTGCTAGTCTGAGCACTCTTACAACTAGATTTTCGTCGTATTCAAATCCTATGACCGATTAGTTGTTAATCTGAGCGCACCCGTCGTAAATTGGGAGTGGGAGAAATCACAACTGTGTCGTGACATTTGATAGTCTGACACTAGCATTAGACGTCACGCGAAGTGAAATTAAATTTCGCGAGTTTTAAAAACTCTCTACAGTAATCTATATCAGGAAGCCGTGGTCCGGCTTTAAACAGCTGACAGCTTGAGATTAAGCGATTATCCGCCATGCGTTAAACCCCGTCACGAGACACGCGATAACAAAAGACATTATATTCGTTAAACTAGTGAATGTGTAACGTAAACCCATATGTGCCACCCGAGGCGGTATAGTGGAGTGTACTGTACTATACTGTACCGTATTATACCATTGTACCCGGGTGGCTAACTCTCGTTGTTAATGACGCCGTCGAAGAATTACTACTGTGTATACCTATCTACCCTTCGGTTAGTGTCGAGTGAGGGTGGCAGTATTTGGATGTATGATTCGTAGGGGTCGGGTCTATACTGACTCTAGGTATACTAATGTGGGTGTATAGCTGGTAGTGCTGAGTTCAGGGATCAGGATTTAGTGGATGACAGACGAAAGAAGAGAAACATGTCTATGTTTCATATTCAGTTTCCAAAGAGACACGGGTTTTTAACGTGGGATGAGCTTGGGTAAGAGTACTGCACTGTTTTACCGTATGTGTTTCTATGACAATTTGTCCTGTCTGTCTGTCTGCCTGTCTGCCGGTCTGTCTGTCTGTCTGTCTGTCTGTCTGCCTGCCCGTTTGCCTGCCTGCCTGTTTGTCTGTCTGTCTGTCTGTTTGCCTGTCTGCCGGTCTGCCTGTCTGTATGTTTGCTTGCCTGTATGTTTGTCTGTCTGTCTACATCTCTGTCTGTCTGTATGTTTGCCTGCCTGTATGTTTGTCTGTCTGTCTGTCTCTGTCTGTCTGCCTGTCTGCCTGCCTGCCTGCCTGCCTGTCTGTCTGTGTGCCTGCCTGTATGTTTGTCTGCCTGTCTGTCTGTCTGCCTGTCTGCCTGTATGTTTGCCTGCCTGTATGTTTATCTGCCTGTCTGTCTGTCTGCCTGTCTGCCTGTCTACCTGTCTGTCTGTCTGTCTGCCTGTATGTTTGTTTGTCTGCCTGTCTGTCTGTCTACCTGTCTGTCTGTCTGTCTGCCTGTCAGTCTGTCTGTCTACCTGTCTGTCTGCCAGCCTATCTGTCTGTCTGCCTGTCTGTCTGTCTACCTGTCTGCCTGCCTGCCTGCCTGTCTGCCTGTCTGCATGTCTGTCTATCTGTCTGTCTGTCTGTCTGTCTGCCTACCTGCCTGCCTGCCTGCCTGCCTGCCTGCCTGTCTGTCTGTCTATCTGTCTGTCTGTCTGTCTGTCTACCTGTATGTCTGTCTGCCTGTCTGTCTGCCTGTCTGTCTGTCTACCTGTCTGTCTGTCTGCCAGTATGTGTGTCTGTCTGTCCATTTATCTGTCTATCATCAGGTCAGTTTTTTTCCTGCAGGCTGTTTCTTATCCATATGTCTATCTATTAATTCATTTACGCATTCATTCGTTCGTTCGTTCGTTCGTTCGTTCGTTCGTTCATTCATTCATTCATTTACAAATTCTTTCATTCATGCTCTTTCTATCTGTCTTTCTTTCGTTCTTCGTTCGTTCGTTCGTTTATTTGTTCATTATTTCATTACTTACTTCCTTCCTTCCTTCCTTCCTTCAATATCATTCTAACTAGATAAATAAGACTATATTTTCTTTATATCACTTTTGTTTTTCACACTGCATTTATACATTTCTTTATTTAGCCAATATTTACTAACGCCATTAGGCCTAAATCGGTTCCGTGTCCTCTTTGAAAGTCAAATAATATACGTATATAGTATGTGATATATTTACTGGTGCTATGAAGCATGTAAACATAGCTAAAGCAAAGCAACACATTTACAAGTACAAATTTTATATTATCATATATTATTTTCAGTTTTTATTATATTATATTTATTTATTTATTATTTCATTTTGTCTATAAAGAAGAAGAAAAACGTCAATCAAGTGGAATTGAATTATTTCGTCTTGTATATTTCCACAAAACAAATCGACCACATTCTGGCTGCTTTGCCCGGCAGATCGAAACCAACAAGTGAAACCATTGTGCCCCGCTAATCTAGTTTCTGGGACCATTTATCACTGTGCAAGGCGTGTGACTGGGTGAATAGCATTACCGACGTCACTGACTAAAGCTGAAATCTATTGCCCGTGTAGATTTCATATATATATATATATATATATATATATACACCTTCACTGACAATCGTAAGGTGAAATCTATGAGTCGTATAGGTGTTGTTCGGGGTTTTTTCCTCCATATACTAGAAATAGTATACACTATCTTTAACACATTCTGTTCCTGGTGAAAGTATTAAATATACGATCCAGTGAACATTTTGGAAGTGTGTATCCAAACAGAAGAATTAAATGTTATCTCTTCAAGAAATCAAAATGTCTTTATATTTTAGTAGTTTATTGATTGACACACTTTACACCATATATAATTTAAACACGTATATAGACATACAGACAGATAACATACGTGCGTGATGTTCAAATACACGTGCATGTGTACACGTTTAATTTCATAAATGCACGTATAAACTATTTCCATACACACCCGTTGGTGAGAACACCATTTGTTATTTTTGATAACACATACATGTTTACACATGTACGTGTGTTAAAAATTTCAAGACATACGACTGGCTGATCCTAGGTGATGACCAGATCACTAATGCCATACATCCAATGAAAAAACAGCACGATTGAAATCTATTACAATGCGACATAGTTATGTGCAAGGGCTGTAAATAACTTTTAGTCGAAGATATGCTAAAATTTGCTTAAAACCAGGTTTTTAAGGATATATAAGAAATAGAATAAGACATTCCTGTCCGTTAGATACCATGTATCTTACAACTCGTTGCTTAAAAACGTATCAAACTCGCTTTCGCTCGTTAGATACATTTTAAAACAACTCGTTGTAAAGTAAATGGTATTTAACGGACACTCATGTATTATTCTCTATATACTAGTATAACCTGTGATGTTTACTCCTATCCCTATTCTCATGTTTATTTCCATATCCATTTCTAATGTCTACTATTATTATAATAAAAAAATTATGTTTACTGTCTTTATTTTCAAATTTATGCTCATTGCTATTCTTGGGGTAATTCCGATATCTATTCTCGTGTTTATTCTCACGTGTCTATTTTCATGTTTACGACATGAGTGGCCATTAGATACCATTTATCTTACAAGTTGTTTTAAAATGTATCTAACGAGTTTTAAAACGTATCTAAATAGGTTTTTAGACAACGAGTTGTAAGATAATGGTATTTAACGGACACGGGTGCAATATTTTATTTCTTAAATATCCTCAAGAACCAGGTTGAAAAAACAATAACAATTAAACGTGTTTTCCAACTAAAACCTGTTTATAGCGCTTATGCATGCAATTAACTGATATATCTGCGTAATCAGTTCAATTTAACTTACAATTCATAGAGTAAATCAATTTTGATTCTGCTTATTTCATTGGATGGTATGGCTGTGGTAGACGAGTCGTCGCCATGGGGCAGCCAATCAGATGTTATCAAATCGAATATCGCTATAGTTTATGTGAACCATAGTGGACATAGGCATGTAAAAACTGGTCTGAAATCTATGATACAAAACAATATCACACGGTGTTCTCTCCAGTGGGTGTGTAAGAAATTATATTTATTCTCATGTCTATTATTGACTATTTTGATGTTGATTTTCATCTTGTTACATTTCAGATGCTTGGCAAGAGCTCTTGGGGTAAGTATTTAAACAGTTGATTCCATGAAAGAAGGAAATGTTTTATTTAACGACGCACTCAACACATTTTATTTACGGTTATATGGCGTCAGACATATGGTTAAGGACCACACAGCTATAGAGAGAGGAAACCCGCTGTCGCCACTTCATGGGCTACTCTTTTCGATTAGCAGCAAGGGTCTTTTATATGCACCATCCCAGACAGGATAACACATACCACGGACTTTGACATACCAGTTGTGGTGCACTGGCTGGAGCGAGATATAGCCCAAATGGGCCCACCGACGAGGATCGACCCCAGACTGACCGCGCATCAAGCGAACGCTTTACCATGAATCTCTATTCTATCAAGTGCCTCGTCTATAGGAGGATAGCCACTCCAGAGGAGATCCTTTACTGGACAACAGATCCTGCACCGCTCAAAGAGGACTGCCACTCTCAGACTAGTTTACTACATAAAAAAACAACTAGCAAAGAGCTCATTGGAATACATATAGCTGCGATGACAAGCACTCGTGAATCATTGTGAAAACAGTGATGATATAAAGGTTTACACGAAGGATGAACATATCCCGTCTCACTGGTGGCACTCGTCATGAGTACTGCCATCACAGTTGTCTTGTCAAGTCAGTCACTTCATCTAAAACTATAAACAAATGTGCAGAAAGGAAAGAAGGAAATGCTTTATTTAACGACGCGCTCAACACATTTTATTTACGGTTATATGGCGTCAGACTTATGGTCAAGGACCACACAGATATAAAGAGAGGAAACCCGCTGTCGCCACTTCATGGGCTACTCTTTTCAGTTAGCAGCAAGGGATATTTTATATGCATCATCCCACAGACAGGATAATACATACCGCAGTCTTTGTTACACCAGTTGTGGAGCACTGGCTGGAACGAGAAATAGCCCAATGGGGCCACCGACGGGGATCGATCCTAAATCGAAAAATATCCGGAAAGAATTCTAGAAACTTAAAGAAAATGATCTTCTTCACTGTTTAAGGAGTTTTAGACTATTAACTACTCAGTTGCCCCCCCTTCCCCCCCCCCCCCAAACAAAAAATCCTAGCTACGGCCCTGGATTTCACCAAAGAGATGAAAAAGTATTCACAAATATGGAATAGCATCGGTGATGCCAGGGCCGTAGCTAGCGGGTGGGGGAGGGGGGCAAGGGGGTGGGGGGCGAAAAAAATCCGGAAAGCATTCTAGAAACTTAAAGAAAATTATCTTCTTCACTGTTTAAGGAGTTTTAGACTATTAACTACTCAGTTGCCCCCCCTTCCCCCCCCCCCCAAACAAAAAATCCTAGCTACGGCCCTGGATGCATAGTATTTAGTAGATATAGCCTCCCAGTGTCTAACATAAAACTGTACATAATGACATAGCGTTGTTTGAAATGTCCGGGCAGCTTGGCTCCGTGTCCAGTATAGCGTGTAGAAGCTTAGTTGGCTATAAGCAAGGACAAAATATATGGCATATTAATAACTATTCAAAAGGTACTTAAACTAAATACAGTTCTGCAAATATATCACAAAATAATCCCCATCATATACTAGAATGAAGTTAAAGTGTGTTTTCTTCAACGACACAGCTAGAGCACATCGATTAATTAATCGTCGGCTATTGGATGTCAAACATTTGGTAATTCTGACTCGTAGTCGTCAGAGGAAACCCGCTACATGTTTGCTAATGCAGCAAGGGATCTTTTATATGCACTTTCTCCACAGACAAGAAAGTACATATCACGGGCCTTTGACCAGTTGTGGTGCACTGGCTGGAACGAGAGAAAAAAACAATCAGTTAAATGGATCCACCGAGGTGGTTCGATCCTGCGACGCAAACACCTCAAGCGAGCACTCAGTTGAATAAGCTAAATCCATGATGTCTGTATATACAGGAGCCAAACCAGTGGTGGAGATGTGGACGAACTCTCACGAAACTTTAACTTGACTTTAACCAACATGGGCGTACATAGGGAGGGTTCGATGGTTTCGACCGCCCCCCCCCCCTCCCCCCCCGAAATCGCTTTTTTTTATAATTTAATATATCTGACATTGATACCTGACATTATTATATTTACTCAACATAGAAATATATGCCCAATATCTCTGCAATCTATTTTGGAACCCCCCTTTTCAAAATCCTATGTATTGGAACCCCCCTTTTCAAAATCCTATGTACGCCCATGACCAAATGTTAACACGATCAGATGGTTAGACGCTCGAACAGACATCGTCATTTCATTGGCTGGGAGCCAAAAACACTTATAGGAACATATCCTAGTTTTTAAACACTATGTTTTACTATTAGAGCCGTTTTTGATAACTGAAATGATACTTTACTTAGATTTTATTGTTTAGGTTATCCATTTCCGTACATTCGAAGTGTTTTTGGTCATATTCTCATATTTTTAAAAATGCACGTGCGTCTGAGAAGTAACAGTTATGGAGTTGATTTTTAATCTATTTTTAGAGGGTATTTCACCGTTTCAAAGTCACAGACTCATGTTTCTCTCAATTGTAACTTTATCCAAATGTGTTATAGGTTTGTAGATTAACTAAACTTAGTGTTAGTTTTCATTGGTTGAAACTAGGGTCTGTCCCTTTAAGTTGTTATAGATGGGAGATAATAATCAACGTAAATCAATGGCATGTTATGGGATGAACTTAAATTGGATGATCTATTCTAAATGCTTAAAAATCTATTTAAAAAAAACAAAACAAAAAAGTAAAAAACAAAACAAGATACATGTATGTGAATTTACTGCCTTAGCTTGTTGTTATCTTTCAATTATTTAATTATTTTCTGTTTACAGTTTCAAATCGATCTGTTCAAATCGAACGTGACCGGTGAGATATCGGCGGAAAGTGATGGAATGCTGATACAGGTAGGAATGACAAACGTTCAAAGCTATTGACGAATTTATCGTTGAAAAATAAATATTTTTGCAACACAACAAGAAGAAGAAACAAACA
Organism: Gigantopelta aegis; assembly: GCF_016097555.1. Classification (NCBI taxonomy): domain Eukaryota; kingdom Metazoa; phylum Mollusca; class Gastropoda; order Neomphalida; family Peltospiridae; genus Gigantopelta; species Gigantopelta aegis. Next base: position 35,341,458 of record NC_054707.1, on the reverse strand, counting down.
AACATCATATACTACATACAAAATATAAAACGAATACATAAAATCAGCTGTTTTGTATGCAAACTATTGCTGAACTGCGATAAGTTGTATTTTGATATACAAAGGCCGTGGTGTGTACTGTTTATATATATATATATATAAATATATATATATATATATATATATATATATATATATATATATATATATATATATATATATATATATATAATGCCCATTGTTTTTTATATTCGGTAGGCGTAGCTTATGGGACGGCAGGGGGGTAAAAGAAATAGTATTTATTATTTCTTCACTCTCGGGGGATGGAAATGACTTACACATAGCATTAATATTTATAGAGATATCAGTTCCTACAAAGATAAATATTGGTAGTGGGAGGGGGTTTTGGCAAAGTTGAATCCCTAAAATCGCCCCTTGTTCAGTATCGCGTGCTAGAACCTTACTTTGATACAAACAAGAAGAAAATATATTGGATATTAATAACTATTCAAAAGGTACTTAAACTAAATACAGTTCTGCAATGTATCCGAAAATAATTCCTATCATATGCTAGAATGAAGTTAAAGTGTGTTTATTTTCGATTTGGAGGGAAGCTTAAAATAGTCGGTGTCAGAGGCGCTTGACCCAACGCGACGCTACTGTGAGATATTAAAAGAGTTCTTTGTATGTAACAACATGTCTACTTTCAGGAGATCCTGAGGATGATGGAATACAAGCTGTTGTATCGTCCTCTGCACCAGACGGTGAACATGCACACGGCAGAGTGGAACATGACTGTCATCAGAAAATGTCTCTACCTCCTCAACCACCACGCTCTCACGTAAACAAATTAATGTGTTCTGTCATCTCATCAGAAAATGTCTCTACCTCGCGTAAACAAACTACTTTGTGTTGTCTGTCATCTCATCAGAAAATGTCTCTACATCGCGTAAACAAACTACTTTGTATTGTCTGTCATCTCATCAGAAAATGTCTCTACCCCACGTAAACAAACTACTTTGTATTGTCTGTCATCTCATCAGAAAATGTCTCTACCTCGCGTAAACAAACTACTTTGTATTGTCTGTCATCTCATCAGAAAATGTCTCTACCCCACGTAAACAAACTACTTTGTATTGTCTGTCATCTCATCAGAAAATGTCTCTACCCCACGTAAACAAACTACTTTGTATTGTCTGTCATCTCATCAGAAAATGTCTCTACATCACGTAAACAAACTACTTTGTATTGTCTGTCATCTCATCAGAAAATGTCTCTACCTCGCGTAAACAAACTACTTTGTATTGTCTGTCATCTCATCAGAAAATGTCTCTACCCCGCGTAAACAAACTACTTTGTATTGTCTGTCATCTCATCAGAAAATGTCTCTACCTCGCGTAAACAAACTACTTTGTATTGTCTGTCATCTCATCAGAAAATGTCTCTACCCCACGTAAACAAACTACTTTGTATTGTCTGTCATCTCATCAGAAAGTGTCTCTACATCACGTAAACAAACTACTTTGTATTGTCTGTCATCTCATCAGAAAGTGTCTCTACCCCACGTAAACAAACTACTTTGTATTGTCTGTCATCCCATCAGAAAGTGTCTCTACCCCACGTAAACAAACTACTTTGTATTGTCTGTCATCTCATCAGAAAGTGTCTCTACCCCACGTAAACAAACTACTTTGTATTGTCTGTCATCTCATCAGAAAGTGTCTCTACCCCACGTAAACAAACTACTTTGTATTGTCTGTCATCTCATCAGAAAGTGTCTCTACCCCACGTAAACAAACTACTTTGTGTTGTCTGTCATCTCATCAGAAAATGTCTCTACCCCGTACGTAAACAAACTACTTTGTGTTGTCTGTCATCTCATCAGAAAATGTCTCTACATCACGTAAACAAACTACTTTGTGTTGTCTGTCATCTCATCAGAAAATGTCTCTACCCCACGTAAACAAACTACTTTGTGTTGTCTGTCATCTCATCAGAAAATGTCTCTACATCACGTAAACAAACTACTTTGTGTTGTCTGTCATCTCATCAGAAAATGTCTCTACCCCACGTAAACAAACTACTTTGTGTTGTCTGTCATCTCATCAGAAAATGTCTCTACATCACGTAAACAAACTACTTTGTATTGTCTGTCATCTCATCAGAAAATGTCTCTACCCCACGTAAACAAACTATTTTGTATTGTCTGTCATCAATTGAGAAAATGTCTCTACCTGCTCAACCATCACGCTCTCACGTAAACAAACTACTTTGTGTTGTTTGTCATCTCATCAGAAAATGTATCTACCTTCTCAACCACTACGCTCTCACGTAAACAAACTACTTTGTGTTGTCTAATCTCTCATCACAAAATGTCTGGACCTTCTCAACCATCACGTTCTTTGTGTTGTCTGTCATCTCACAGAATCGGTCTTCGATTGACCCGTTTGAAGACAGTAAGATGTTTTAGGTTTACTATCAAGGCTATTAGAGATACGTATAGCGTATCATATATTTACTTTGTATTTAATTTTGAGATACCTAGCACATCACGATACGTATACGTAAGGCGTGTCAGGTTTGCTATGAACTTCATATATGAGAAACTTCATGACGTATTGGTATGGCTTACATCTGGTTTTGGGTGTACTTCAGATATGAGGAAGTTCACGGCATGTACACGTATGTCGTATCAGTTTACCGTGTATTTCAGATTTGAGGAACTTCACACGTATACGTATGTCGAATCAGTTTACCGTGTATTTCAGATTTGAGGAACTTCACACGTATACGTATGTCGAATCAGTTTACTGTGTATTTCAGATTTGAGGAACTTCACATGTATACGCATATCGAATCAGTTTACTGTGTTTTTCAGATTTGAGGAACTTCACACGTATACGTATGTCGTATTAGTTTACTGTGTATTTCAGATTTGAGGAACTTCACATGTATACGTTATGTCGTATCAGTTTACTGTGTATTTCAGATTTGAGGAACTTCACATGTATACGTATGTCGTATTAGTTTACTGTGTATTTCAGATTTGAGGAACTTCACACGTATACGTATGTCGAATAAGTTTACTGTGTATTTCAGATTTGAGGAACTTCACATGTATACGCATATCGAATCAGTTTGCTGTGTTTTTCAGATTTGAGGAACTTCACACGTATACGTATGTCGTATTAGTTTACTGTGTATTTCAGATTTGAGGAACTTCACATGTATACGTTATGTCGTATCAGTTTACTGTGTATTTCAGATTTGAGGAACTTCACATGTATACGTATGTCGTATTAGTTTACTGTGTATTTCAGATTTGAGGAACTTCACATGTATACGTTATGTCGTATCAGTTTACTGTGTATTTCAGATTTGAGGAACTTCACATGTATACGTATGTCGTATCAGTTTACTGTGTATTTCAGATTTGAGGAACTTCATGACATACGTATGGCGTATCAGGTCTACGAAGCAGCCGATATGAAAGGAATGGTTGAGGATCAGCATATTCTCCTGAGAACTCTCAAAGTCAGTAACTGTTTCATGAGTAGTGTAGTAGAGTTCCTCTAGCTGTAGCTATTAAAAACTGGTCACCGTTGGAGTCACGTTAGTAATAATATTTAAAGCGCTATATCCCAGTTGGTAGGCCCATTGGGCTATTTCTCGTTACACCCAGAGCACCACGACTGGTGTATCTAAGGCCAAGGTATGGGCTGTCATGACATGCATTTAAAAGATCCCTTGCTACGAATGGAAAAATGTAGCAGGTTTCATCCAATAGTCGACGATTAATAATTCAATGTCCTCTAGTGGTGTAGTTAAACACAACAAACTTTATCTTTGTATCTTTGTAAACAATTATTTTAGTCTCAGCGCGCGGGAGGGGGGGTCGGGGGTCGAATCTCCCAGCCTATCTCGGGGGGGGGGGGGGCAACTGAGTAGTTAATAATCTAAAACTCCTTAAATGGTTAAGAAGAGAACTGTCTTAAGTTTCTATAATTTTTTCTGGATTTTTTCTTCCCCCCCCCCCCTCTCCGCTAGCACCGGCCCTTTACCCACCCACCCCCAGTTATATGTTGGCGTTTGTTGTATCTTTGTTGGGTTTTTAATTTTCTTTTTTTTAATTTTTTAAGTTTTGTGTGATAAACGTTTGTGGTTGTATATACACTGATATATAGTTAGCTGCTAAACAAGGAACTTAATATCAATTTAAACGCCATCGAGAAAAAAACATCAAGCACACTGTGGCGTCTTATCTCGCCTTCTTTATTTAGAGAGCACTTGAACAAAGTAACAGTGAATCAGTCAACTTAATATTTACACTTCGGTTAAAGTCACACTCTGTAGTCTGCGCAAAGACAAAGTCAACAAACATATCCATTAATATATATTCATACCAGATAACACTGACATTATATACATTCAAAAAACATAAACTAGAGACCGAAGTTGTGTTGTGCTTGTGTTTTTCGTGGTATTTTGGGAGTGTTTATGGATGCGAGTGCGAATAATTTTTACATGCTCATACACCACTAGAGTTTCGAGCATGTCCGTCCCGGGGCCTGTCTCTGGATAGCCATTGACTTGCTCTGGGACAGAAATTAGTAAAAGAAATTAGTAGGATTAAAAAAAAGAGGTAAAAGCCAAAAATAAAATGAACTGACTGCCCGGCCGAATATTTATATAATTTGGAGCATTTTAGGACAGTCCAAAAATAAATAAGAGAAAGAAGAGAGGATCGGACTATTTAATTTTATAAAAAACAAAAAAGAAGTAATTTCGACATAAAATTTTGAACGGAGGTCTAAAAGTTTAAAGTCCGATCTATATGGTCCGGGCCAGAGGGGAGGGTAAGTTGGAGGTGGGCGGAATTTGGAATACGAATTTAGTAGTTAGGTCAAAAACCGAAAACCAAAATGAGCTACAAACATTGTTTATGGGGGTGTTTTTGTATTTTTATTTATTATTATTAATAATGATATACAAATGTATTTCAAAAATTGTTTTATGGGAGGGGCAATGTGAATTTTTGTTGTTGTTGATTTTTTCTAGGGTTTTTTTTTAATGTGATCTTTGTACAATTAACTTGCCACGTCCAGTTTTATTTCATTTAAATGCTTTTTATTTGATTTTTTTATTTTTTTTTATTTTTTTTTTTATTATTTTTTTTTTTAATTTAATTTAATTTTATTTATTTATTTATTTTATTAGTATTATTAATATTTTATAATTTTCTGCACTTCTGGTCTGGCCGAGTGTAGGCTATGTGGGAAGGTCAACAGACTCCAGGATCAGATACATGTGCACACGCGCACATGCATGTTGTCTGGATACTCATTAAATATGCAGCAAAATATTTATTACTCAAAATAGTTTCTCCAAATTTTATATTTAACGACGACTTTTATTTGTACTTCACCTTCAGTATCATCAACATTTTGGTTCTATATAAATAGTCTACACCAAGAAGAAAAATTAATACATGTAGCTGCCATTTGTGTGTCCTATAGTGTAGTTTTCGTCTCGTGCTGTACGCTATCAATAACTCTCCTTTCGACAGTACACGAATAGCGAAGCGAGATTAAAGGGGTAGACATGTCATATACAGGTTATAAATGCACCCACCTATCAACACAGCGTCTTTATGACTTTCCACTTTGCCTATTAGATTCCAGTGTAATACACACATTCAGACAGACGTGACCTCGTCGAGTAGGTCAGAAAATTAAGTCATAAATTAAAAAATGTAAACCAAATGCACATGTGGGCCTACATTGTAAATCTTGAACCAAGTCATGTATAGATTTCATAAAGCAGATATAAATATTAATATGAATCAATGGATATACAATGGATATGAGTTTGCTGCATTGTAAGATGTTTACGACTAATAAATATTTTTACGATTAAACTTATTTTCTTGTTTAGAATATCAGTGTCTATATATTCAATGTGTTTCTGGTCGTCTTAATATTTGTAAGAAAGAAAAAAAGAAAGAAATGTTTTATTTAACGACGCACTCAACACATTTTATTTTACGGTTATATGGCGTCAGACATATGGTTAAGGACCACACAGATTTTGAGAGGAAACCCTAATATTATTTGTAAGAAGCCCAAACTGGATTCTGTCTTCAAATAATACGAAAAAAATTAAATATTTTAGGAAATAAAATGAAATTTAACCTAGTAAAAATATTAGAACGATCAGAAACACGTTTATTATGCAGCCACTAATATTTTATGCAGAAATTATTATTTTTTTATATGTAATTACAATCGTTAAAAAGGCTCTGCTAGTCGATAACATATTAAAAGTTCCAGCAAACTCAGGAATGTCCTTTTAATGATAGGTCTAAAATAGTTCATTGCAAAGATTTTTTTTTTAGCAGGATCCCTTGTTGCTTATAGAAAAATGTAGCTGTTTTCCTATGAAGACTACGTGTCACAATTACCGTATGTTTGACATCCAATAGCCGATGATTAATAAATCAGTGTGTCATTGTGGTAGCGTTAAAGGGACATTCCTGAGTTTGCTGCAATTTTTAAGATGTTATCGACTAACAGAGACTTTTTAACGATTGTAATTACATATTAAATGTATTTTTCTGTATAAAATATCAGTGGCTGTATATTAAACGTGTTTCTGATCGTTCTAATATTTGTACTGGGTTAAAGTTCATTTTATTTCCTAAAACATTATGTTTTCGTACGTACGAAATTATTTGAAGACAAATTCCAGTTTGGGCTTCTTACAAATATTAAGACGACCAGAAACACATTGAATATACAGACACTGATATTCTAAACAAGAAAATATATTTAATATTTAAGTTTAATCGTAGAAATATTTTATTAGTGGGAAACGTCTTATAATGCAGCAAACTCAGGAATGTCCCTTTAAGGTCTTGTTCATACGAACAGCATGTAATACGGTACGAAATTATTGGAAGGTAACATCCAGTTTCAGTTGTTACATACACCAGGACGACCATGCAAAAACATATTGAATATACGTTTACTGATATTCAAAATAAGAAAATGAATTTGAATATGTTATTTCGGTCGTTACAAAGGCTTTGATAACCAGAAACATGTTGCACACACCAGTTGGTGAGAACACCGTGCGTTATTTATGATTACATTTACCTGTTTACACACACGTACGTGTGTTGACAATTTCAAGACATATGACTTCCTAGGTGATGACCAGGTCACCAATGTCATACGTCCAATAAAAAAAAAACCCAGCATGGTGGAAATCGATTACACTGTGACGTATAGTTAACCTGGCAATCATGTGTCTGTGACGCGTAAATCAGCTACAAGTGCAAAGGATTGTAAATATCTTTTAGTCCATAAAGATGTTAAGATTTGCTTAAAACCTGGTTTTTGAGGATATGTAACAAATAGAATAATACACCCGTGTCCGTTAGATACCATTTATCTCACAACTCGTTGTTTAAAAACGTATCAAAGTTGCTTTCGCTCGTTAGATACATTTTAAAACAAAACGTTGCGAGATAAATGGTAACTTATGGCCCTGTCACACTATAGCGTATGAGAGAAACGTATGAGTTGCGTATGAAAATTCATAAAATAATTTTCATACGCACAAGACGCCCTTGAAAATGCAGAATTGTGCGTATACTTACCGTATTTAACCTATGCGTAGCGTATGAGTAGCGTATGGCCAGCGTATGGCCAGCGTATGACCAGCGAATGTCAGGAAATGTTAGCCTATGGCCAACGTACTCTGCGTATGGCTAGCCAAGATGTCTATATACGTTGCAGATACGTCAGACATACGTTAGAAGTACGTTACTCATGCGCTATCAATGCGCTATCACTACGCTAGCTATACGGTACACCTTCATGCCAGCGTATGTCGGCGTACGACCAGCGTACTCGACCTAGGAGTCACGTACCTCTAGCGTACGTCTAGCGTATTCAGCGTCTGCCTAACGTATGCTTAGCGTATAAACCATACGTCGGAGTACGCACACATTTTTTAAACATGCTTAAAAATTATTTTCTACCTCGCCGTATGCCAGCGTATGCCAGCGTATGCCACCGTGCTTCAAACGTATACATACTATGCCTAACGTACCCCTAGCGTATGTCAGCGTATACCAGCGTATGAGTGATATTTGTCATACGCTGACATACGCAAGTACGATACGCTACAGTGTGACAGGGCCATTAACGGCCAGTCATGTATTATTCTCTATTTAAACATGGAATTGCGTCTGCAACAACATTTATGCGGGCTTGTTGTGGTGAAAAATCGTAAACCTTTATATAAATAGTGTAATACAAGATACTCCATGTTATCTTGTTAGTTTACAGAGGCGGATTTAGGGGGGGGGGGGGAGTGGCCTTCCCCCCTAAATTTTGCGACAGTTATAATTTTATATTATATTAATTTTCATTTTTTTTACGATCCCCTCCAAACCTCCCCCAAAGTTCCCTTGACATTCCACCTCATGTCACTGCCCCCACCCCCTAAATGGATTTTCTGGATCCGCCACTGGTTTACTACTACAACTCTTTGCCAACAGATGTGTTCGCGGACAATTGCTCCAATGAAGCTAATGCATCGTATCAAACACATGAAAGCAAACTTTGAGGAGAAAGGTCGCATACAACTCTCCGAGTTCCTGGATCTTGTTCTCTGGTAAGACAGTGTGGAACATCATTACAGAACTAACACAAGTCCATTCTGAAGATCTCGTTCACTGGCTAGTATACTGAGTACTAAAATAAATGCAGTTTAATATATACTCTTAAAAAAGATGGGGAACCTGAAATATTAATGTTAATATCAATTATTAGACCGAACATACGTTTTGACCACAGACATCCTAAAGTACTGTCGGAAATAGAATAAAAATGATTTTCGTCGATTATTTCTTACATATTAAACTGACAAGTAAATATTTTGTAAATATCTATTTAATGATAGTCTACCTAATTTAGCATTTACTTGTTTGGGCTCTCATTGATGTTCAAGGTGGTGTTTACTCTTGAAATTAAAAGAAAAATGTCAGTAAACAGGTGATTTGTGCACTTTATTGGAACAGTCTATAACAAATTTTGGTCAACATGTGTCAATTTCATTGCTGTTACAATATGTCAGGGACTGTTTCTGATGATGTTTTACCCCTATCCCTCTCTAAAACAAAACGTGTAGTCATTTATAAGTAATTTTTTAGCACAACTGTCAAGAACCATTCTGAGTGATCCATTATACCGGTATTAAAGGTGCCATCTCAATGTTGCACAATGACAGCTTTTTTTTTTCTTTTTTTTTTTTTTTTTTTTTTTTTTAAATAAAATTTTGATTTAACATTTAAAGAAGATACCTTTAACAATATACCCATCAATGATTATAGAAAATAATTTTATCTACTGGTAGAAAATACATTTTTATTGGAGAATCTTTATCACAAACAGATGCTCGCATATAACTATGATGTAGCACCTTTAAATGGTTGCAAGATTGTTTAAATTTCTAATGTACTTATATTGAATTTATACTCAATAAATATGCTTGTCATAATTAATAATTTATGCTGCAATTCAAAATAATCAGTTAACTTGCAGTTTTAAATTACAAGTTTGTTTAAGGGTAAATGAAATTGACACATATCGATCAAAATGTGTTATAGTCTGTTCCAGTTAAGGTCACAAATCACCTGTTTACCGACATCTTTATTTTAATTTCAAGAGTAAACACTACCTTGTACATCAATGAGAGTCCAAACAAGTAAATGCTAAATTAGGTAGAGTATCATTAAATAGGTATTTACAAAACATTTACATGTCAGTTTAATGTGAAAGAAATAATAGACGAAAATCATTTTTATTCTATTTCCGACAGTACTTTAGTAAAGAACATTCAGGTCTGTTTATCAACACACCGAAACACATTCCATAGTCTGCACGTGCATCACGCAGTTGCCTCGTACACGTGCAATCTCGATTTTGACAATTTCCAGGAACATTATTTCTGTCAATCCTTTTCATTCTGTTGATCATACAGTTGTTATTGTTTTGTTTTTAGTCATTTTTATTGTTTGAATTTGCAATTTACTGATAAAAAAAACCCCGTCAACTTTCAAATTTCACTTCTAACCCCAATCGTCCTTCAAGATCTTTGGTGGTCATAAAACCTACTGTAATACTGAACTACCGGTTGTAATGTTTGTCCAATTAATTCACTATTATCATATAACCATTCCCCACAGCTAATATACCTTAAAATTTGGAAATTGTAAATTCTTATTGGAGTTCCCCTACTTTTTTTGAAGAGTATATATACATTTTTCATGATAGTTATTTTGGTAAATATGAGTCTATGAAAATTCTTACAAGACATTGATTATGTTAACATACATGAAAACTAACGGGATTCAAAGTGAGTAATTTTAAATAACAGTAAATACAGCTAAACTAATATTCATGTTTCTTTTGCTCTTGAATATATTAAATTGTTAAAATGAATGACTCATTCTGTCTAGTATACTACTGAAATGAATTACGCATTCAGGGCCTTGTTCCACAAAGCGATCTTAGCCCTAAGATCACCTTAAGTGCATAGCTACCTTATGCACTAAGGTGAACTTAATGCTAAGATAGTAATGACTCATTTTGGCTGGTAGACCGTTGAAGTGAATGAGTAATTTAACCTAGCATATTAATGAATGGAAGTTTCTTTTTATCTACTTCCCAGAAATAAAATCTTACTATCATTGTATCTTGAAAGCCAACGTTAGCTTTGACCAATTAAAAACGCTAAGTACTGAACTAACTGTAAAACATCTGAAATGACTTTTTGTCGTGGAAGATTGCTTAGGCCAGGGCTATAACTAGTTAAAAAGGGTTGAAGGGTGAAGAAGACCGTTGGCCCTCCCATAAACATATGAACAAGTGCTTTGAAGTTTTAAAAGTGCTGTTTTTGTTAGCGTGAGAAGACCCTGTGTTACTATGCCCCTCCCACACCTCCAAGTGTGGGACATAGCCCAGATTGATCTAGAATAGATGATCATTTCTGAGCCCATTTGGGCTTTTTCTGATTCCAACCAGGGCTCCACAACTAATGTAATAAAGATTGTTCTATTCTGTCTCAGGGATGGTGCATATAAAAAACCCTTGCTGCTATGGAATGGTGGCACTAGGTTTTCTCTCTCATCTGTGTTTAATGTGTAGTTAAATAAAATATCTTTCTTCTTTCTTTCTTTCTTTTTCTTTCTTTCTTTTTCTTCTTTCTTTCTTCCAGTCAAGACTTTGATTCTTCTGGGGGAAAAAACTTTTCGCTTTCAGACTGGCCTCAATGGTGTAGTGTCTGAGCCATTAGTCTTAAGGCTGGAAGGTACTGGGTTCACACCTTGGTACTGGCTTCCACTCGGAATGAGTTTTAACTACACTGACTTCTCTCTTTCTAACCAGTAACAACCACTGATCATTGTTCTATAGTCCGTCCCACACGGAGCGCCTTTTTCAGACAATGGAATTTACTACAAGTTATTTATTTCTGAGCAGATTGGTTTCTAAATTTCCAAAATACTTTTACTTTTCATTTCAATTTATTTTCATGCCTATGTCTATAGTCCGTCCCACCATCATACAAAAATGTTTTTTGGTAAATAATTTCAATTTAAACAAACTGAAATTATTTACCAAAAAACATTTTTGTATGATGGTGGGACGGACTATAGACATAGGCATGAAAATAAATTAAAATGAAAACTGTCCAGTTCAGTAAAATGTACTCACAGCAAATCTTTCAGTAAAACAGTTATAAAATATGTGTAGTGTGTTTGTAGACTGACTGACTGAATTACTTACGTGGGTGTTGTTTACATTTTAGGTGTGATGTTTAGGTGTGATGTTTACATTTTAGGTGTGATGTTTACAAGACATTTAATCCCAAAGAGATGGAATATTCAGAAGGAAAAGAAGACCAGTTGTTTAAGGTAACAGATTATAATAAAGCAGTATATGACTGTATTAGCCACTCAGGCTTCATGTTACCCATCCATCACTCGATAGATTTAGTACACTCGTATATTCATTCATTCATTCATTCATTCATTCGTCCATCTATCCATCCATTAATCTACTCATTCTCATCCATTCATCAATCTACATGTCTCACCTATCAATCAGTCTATCCATTTGTCCATCCATCTGTCAATATATCCATCTCTCCATCCAATTGTCCATCCATCCATCGGTCCAAACCCACCTAAGACTGATACCACCCACCCAGTCACCCCATTCATCCATCCACCTCCCCACCCACCATCCATCCATCTATCCCTCTATCCATCCCATCCATCCATCCTTCCATACCTCCATCCATCCATCCTTCCATACCTCCATCTATCCATCCATACCTCCATCCATCCATCCATCCATGCATCCCATCCTTCCATACCTCCATCCATCCCATCAATCCATCCATCCTTCCATCCATCCATCCATCCATCAGTAATCTAATTGAATCCTCCTATAGACCAAGGACCGGTTGTTCAAACGTTTGTTATCTTCACCAGTGGTTAACAGAAAGTTTCACAACCAAGGACTGAATCAATACAACTAATAATTGATGACATAATGGTGAAGCTTAATTTAGGACAATCAAAAAGTATCAATTCATAATAAAATCTAAAAGTCAATTTTAATTTTAAAAAAAATTAGACTAACCCAGGGTTAATTTAAAAACTGGGCCCAGCTTCCACTGATCTTCTGTCAATATATTAATTGTATGCCTGCCAGGCAAGATTGTCACAGTACTGCATAATACAACAACACAGTCAGACTGTTATCCAACAATCTCTTGCTCCACATTGACAAAGATATATTTGTGAAAAACACTTCATAGCAGCAAGTCTGTATTCCTTACTTGGCGGTGGTATTACATTGTGATGTATCATTTGAAAAAGAAAGAAAGAAGTGTTTTATTTAACGACGCACTCAACACATTTTATTTATGGTTATATGGCATCAGACATATGGTTCAGGACCACACAGATTTTGAGAGGAAACCCACTGTCGCCACTACATGGGCTACTCTTCCGATTGGCAGCAAGGGATCTTTTATTTGCACTTCCCACAGGCAGGATAGCACAAACCATGGCCTTTGTTGAACCAGTTATGGATCACTGGTCGGTGCAAGTGGTTTACACCTACCCATTGAGTCTTGCGGAGCACTCACTCAGGGTTTGGAGTCGGTATCTGGATTAAAAATCCCATGCCTCGACTGGGATCCCAACCCAGTACCTACCAGCCTGTAGACCGATGGCCTGCCACGACGCAACCGAGGCCGGTCTTGTATCATTTGAGAACGGGACTCTAATGATATCAACATTAATTTAAATTGTTTTAATTATATATTTTTTTTCTAACTAATATGTACATGTTTAACTGTGAAGATTTAAAACATCCTAATACAGCTGTCATAATAATGTTTGTTTTAGTATACATGCGTACTATTCCTGACTAATCTGAAAAATAAATGTTTGAACTGTTTTTACCCTACTGGTTTTAAATGCAGTTTTTATGTTTAGTTTTTTCCTAACGATGTCAACATTTAGTTGATGAAAAATCAAGTTTTTAAACTTGTGGTTTTAAACAGAGACTTTTACTGATATTTTTCATTAACATTATATATTTTGTTCTTCCCTCATATGCCTTAAGAAGTAGTTTGGATTGATTTTTACAATTTTAATTATTTTGTTTCAATACTGATGATTTTACGATAAGACATTGATTTTAAATATTGCTTTAGTTTGTGTTTTCAAAGTGTTCATTTTTATAAAAGAAAATGCATTTTTTCAAAGATGAGTATATGTATTACATTATAATGATGTTATGTAGACAAAAGCAATTGGGATTCAACTTAGTGATGAATACATATATACAGAGAAACCCCTCTAAACCGGACACCCTAGGGGACCGTATGAAATGTCCGATTTTAAGAGGTATCCAGTTTAGAGAGGTTAAGTTTTTCACCGATTTTTAAAAAAAAACCCACTGAAAAATGTCTGGTTTTGAGGGAATGCTGGTTTACAGAGGGTCCGGTTTTGAGAAGTTTCACTGTAATAACAATTAAACTGTTTGTTTTTCAGCTCGTTGACTTTCAGCGCCTCTTGACTCACTATGATGACAGGGTAATGAGCTCGCTTAATGCAAACTACTTAGAAGAGGAATGCGGGTTTGAACGCGAGACGTTTGGCACTAAACAACTGCCCAAGGAGCCCCCAGTACGCAATCAAGGACGAATCATGCAGGTAGACATTTAAACAATGAAGGGAGGGAGGAAACACACCTATAAATCAGTATTAGTATTGGAAAGTTGTACGTCGGCTAATAAACAATAAAGGTCTATCTGTGAGGGAGGAAACACGCCTATAAATCATTATTACCGTAGTATTAGTATTGGCCTATTTCACTAAACATCGTACGTTTACGTCTGCTACTAGCAGTTATAACGGTCGTGCGTTTACACGTGTTTGGCGTCTATTTCACGCAGAAAATTGATCTTTACGGAAGATGGAGCATTTTAAAGACAAAAGGAAAGGAAATATGTGTATTTCTGACTATATTTGTTGTAGTATAATAGTAATAAGAATTGTGGTTTAGTTGTAGATTTACGTTTACGTGCAAAACTAGGCTTACGATGTTTTGTGAAATTGAACCTTTTTTACGTCAGCTAATAAACTACAAAACACAATTGGTCAGATATCATGTCACACAATTTGCACCTTTAAGAAATATGAGCCTATTAATAACAATTTTAATACAACAGTTGAACTGTCGTATAAGCCGTTTTGCCATTGGTTAATTTTCGTGATAAATCGGACGATATAGATGTAGGCCCCTACGCTGTCATGGGCAACCAGGATTTATCACGATGACACAATTCCGAAACTTCGTCCGATATGCTGTCACTTGGCCTCATGTGTGGTGTTTTCAGTAGTATATTAATTCCGCGTATTCCATTATATTTATTAAACGTTGTAAATAATTTTCAAAAATATTACTAACTTCAGATCAAAATGATGTTATTGTTCTTATTTTATTGTTATTTCGTGCCATTGTAATTTTTTAACACTTGGTTAGAAGCAATGAACATCCACCCTCCCCGAGTAAGGTCCGGTCCCAGATCGATTACATGTCACACAATTTGCACCTTTAAGAAATATTATTACTAACAATTCTAATACTTGTAACTGTCATATAAGCCTTTTTGCCACTGGTTAATTTTCGTGATAAATTGGACGATAGATGTACGCTGTCGTGGGCAACCAGGATTTATCACTATGACAAAATTCCGAAAATTGGTGCGATATGCTGTCACTTGGCACAAGCGGGTTCACAGGAATAATTGATCACAATCTGAAGTACACCATTTTTGCGCAAAACATACTTTTTGGGACAATAAATGTGATAAAGAAGACAAAATGGAAATGACTATCGTTTTTGTAAACGCAATTTCAAACAACATTAACTGCTTTAAAATATCGCAACATTTTGAAAAAACTCACGAAAATAATACTTACCATTTCATAAATAAATATTATTTTATGTATATATAAAAACAATAAGTGAATATATGTAACTTAGTAAAAGTTATAAACTTGTACTGTAGACCTACTCCATCAACGTGGTTCTTGGCCATAATTAATCCAGGCGAATTCCTCGAAATAATTCAATATGAAAAACACCACTTCACAAATATAAAGTCCAATCATATGCATACGTTTTGCAATAAAAATTAACAGCAAACGAAAAAACATTTTTAGTGTATCCTGTATTACAATAAATCATGTACAAAATACAGACTACAATACTACTAAATTTGCCTTCGCTTCGCTCCTAAGTCAGTGACGTCATGTCAAAGGAAAGAAAAATTATATTACGTCATACTTTTACTTACGACAAGCGTTTTCATTGAATATCGTAAGTAAATAAAGGATACTCCCCGAGTGTCTTGTGATATAATAATGCTGGTAAAAGACACGAGGGGGTATTCTTTTTATCATCCATTATCATTCTTTTCATTCTTTTCATTTGCGACAATTGTAAACAATGTCAGTAATGTGGGTTGAATGTCACTATATTTGGCAGCGGTAGACTCGTTGACTAGCAGAACGACAGTGGCGTCACGCCACGTCACTAATGATGTGTTTAACGCTGAGACATACACAGTGACGTAACAAAAGAAGCGACATCGCCTAGGAGAATATCGCAGGCGATATCGCAAATTATAGTGCCAGCGATATCTCCTACAAAAGACTTTTAATGGATGATACATAGAGGATACTCCCCGAGTGTCTTGTGATATCATACATTATCAGCACGAGTTGATAAAAGTATGAAATCCTAGGCTTGCCGAGGTTTTTTTTTTATATATATACTTTTATCAACGAGTGCTGATAAATTATGATATCACAAAACACGAGGGGGGTATTCTTTTTATCATCCATCATCATTCTTTTCATTTGCGACAATTGTAAACAATGTCAATAATGTGGGTTGAATGTCACTATATTTGGCTGCGGTAGACTCGTTAACTAGCAGGACGACAGTGGCGTGACGTCACTAATGATAGGTTAAGCGCTGAAATATATACAGTGACGTAACAAAATAATGTCTTGTTATTAAAATTTGACCAATCAAGATTACAAGAAGCGATATCTCCTAGGAGAATATCGCAGATATCGCGAATTATAGTGCCAGCGATATTTCCTACAAAACCCTTAATGGATGATAAAGGAGAATAGATAATTACGTTTTTAACATTTGTGGGATTTCTTTAATAAAAACACAGTAAAATTGCTTACAGTTACTCCTAATAGGTGTAGTATTAGAATAGTGATAATATCACTGTGTTTCGTTGTTAACTATATAGAGGATACTCCCCGATAGTCTTGTGGTATCATAATTTATTAGCAAGAGTTGATAAAAGGCTTGACGAGGATTTTTATACTTTTATCAACGAGTGCTAATAAATTATGTTATCACAAGACATGAGGGGATTATTCTTTTTATCATCCATCATCATACTTTTCATTTGCGATAATTGTAAACAATATCAGGAATATGGGTTGAATGTCCCTATATTTGGCAGCGATAGACTCGTTAACTAGCAGAACGACAGTGGCGTGACGTCATTAAAGGGACAGACCCTAGTTTTTAAACACTGAGGCATATTTTTCACCTAATCACTAGTTTTAACCCATAACAATGGACACTGAGTTTGGTTAATGTTCAAACCTGTAACAAATTTGGATACAATAGAGTCTGTGACGTTTAAATACCCTTAAAATAGACTAAAACGCGATTCAATAATCATTACTTCTCAGACGCACGTGCGTTTTTAAAAATATGAAAAATGCATTATGTGGTATTAGGAACACCAGGATGACCAGAAACACTTCGGTTGTACGGAAATGGATAATCTAAGCAAGAAAATATAAGTAGTGTTTGATTTCAGTGATCACAATAAGGCTCTAATAGTAAAAAATATGCCTTAGTGTTTAAAAACTAGGGTATGTCCCTTTAATGATAAAGCTTAGCGCTGAAATATACACAGTGATGTAACAAAATAATGTCTTATGATTAAAATTTAATCAGTCAAGATTATAAGAAGCGATATTTCCTAGGAGAATATTGCAGGAGATATCGCAAATTATAGTGCCAGCGATATCTCCTACAAAAGTCATTAATGGGTGATAAAAGGATTTATCACAAATTTTTTGATAATTTTGTGATAAATCCTTTTAATTAAATTTCCGTTACATTCATTGCAATATATAATGTCATGCCATTGGTCCAGACGTAGCAACGGGAGTTTGTTCAATTCTCCATGAACGTAACAATTACGTCGTCAGGGAACGTCATATCTAATGACGTCATTTTATAATTGTTTATTGACCAAAATAATTCAAAATAAAGTATGAAGTTTTAGTGTTATTATTGGCAAGTATGATTCAAATTCAAATAATTATAATTATTGTCTGTTATATCTTTTACGTTCATCTGGTTTTGAAAAAAAAAAAAAAAAAAAAAAATCATCTGCAAATGTATGTGAGGACAGCTTCGCCGATTCAGTTTGTGGATGATTTTTTTTTTTTTCATACCCCGATGAACGTTTAAGAAATAACAGACAATCCTTCAATAGTTAACAACAATAGATCTCTAATAATTAAATTTCCGTTACATTCATTACAGTATAACGTCATCCCATTGTTCCAGCCGTAGCAACGGGAGTTTGTTCAATTCTCGATGAATGTAAAAATTACGTTGTCAGGGAACGTCATACGTGATGACGTCATTTTATATTAGTAATTTGTTTTACTGAGCGTTGTTGTTTTAATCAAAATAATAATTGAAAATAAAATATGAACTTTTAATGTTATTATTAGAAAGTATGTTTCAAATTTAATTATAATTATTGTCGGTTATTTCTTTTACGTTCATCTCCAAATGAACAAAAACAAAATCATCCGCAAACATATGTGAGAAAGGCTTCACCGATTTACATAGGGTTTTTTCTGTTCATACCCCGATGAACATAAAATAAATAACAGACAATCCCTAAATAATTTTTTTTTATTTATTTTTTATTTTATTATTATTATTATTATTTTAATTTTATTACAGATTATTCATATTAATTTTCTTCCAGTGACGCATTGTGTTTTAATATCCATGAGTTGCAATCACTAATCTAGGCCATGTAAGATGTAGTATTTGTCGTTGATGGACTTGTATGTTGTATCATAATTGTTGACCATATACATTAAACAGCAAAGACTCACCTTGTTTGTATTTTGCATTAGTAAACAATATTATAGGATGGGGGAGATGAGGTTGCTGCTTTAAATGAAAACATTGTGATTTTGAATTTAATTTCTTTCACTATACTACACCCAGAAGGAAATTTATTTATTTTAAGTTGTGGGGATGGGAGGGATGTCATATGCTCTTATTATGAAAGTAAACAAAAATAATAAATTTTACAAAAATCACCAATTTCATGTATACTTTTAGGAAGGGGTAGCATAAAAGCATATGCTTTGTACGCTTTTAAAAGTGTTGACTGTTGTGAATGTCCCCTAAGTGCATGATGCACTACTTTCCCAAGTAAACAATTTTACAATATTCTCATTCTGCATTACCCGGTTATGTAAATTAAAAATTTTTTAAAATAGAACAACTTCAAACAGTTAGTATTTTTAACATATTCCTAAATGTTCCGAATGGATTATGATTATTACTCATCTGGTTGGTAGAATGTAGAAACTTCTGCTTTTTGCACACTATTTTCTTGACAACTAATCTAATATTTACAACCTCCAGTTGGAAGATCGGAAATTGTGTGATGAATTTATCCAAGCGACTGAAATAGCGGTAATAACATGTAACTGTAGTTTAGAAGCTAGTATCTACATTAATATCTCCATAGTGATGGTAACAAAGCTAAAAACAATTAGTTGCTTAGTGATGCTTTTTATGTACACAAGTTTATCAAACAATGTTTATTTTTGCTTATTGGTGCTTTTTAATCTTTATAATAGATTGTAGATTTTAGAACTGTTTTCAAAATACATGTATCTCAAATATATTCTGAAATTTTCTGGGTTTCCAAGATCTTTGGGCCAATTTTTGTAACATGAATTACATTTCTGATGAAATTTCTTAAAACAGCAATAAGTTTTTTTTTGTTTTTTTCATGAAGATGTTTTTTGTTGTACCAGTGGTCAGTTATGGAGGTGGGGAATAAAGTTAATAACTATTTCTATTTTATTATCAATTCAGTACAGGCTGAAAAACAAGATATGTATCATATGCATTTTCTCCCAAACTAGAAACTGTGTAAAGTGGTCCTTGTTTGTTAATCTTTCCTACCAAACCTTTTCCTCCAACCTAACCCCCCCCCAAAAAAAAACCCACAAAACCCCCCCCAAAAAACCAACAAAACAAAAACAAAACAAAAAACCGACAAACAAAAAAACAAAAACAAAACAAAAAAATGACAAACAAACAAACAAAAAACCCAACACAAATTCAACTGTTTTTTAACTATTTGCAAGGTGTCAGAGGAGTAATCGAAGCAACTTTAAAAGAAAATAATTAATTAACATTTTCTGGAATACCCCTATTTCTAATTTAATTATGATATGAAGACCTGTTACTGCTAATATAAGTACTAAACTTGTCATACCCACAGATATACACAGACAAAGCACCCAATCTAATTAAAATTAGCTCCACTATTACATGTAATAGTGGAGCTAATTTTAATTAGATTGACAAAGCACCCAGCATTCATTATTTGCATTTTATTGATTTTGTTTTTGATTTTTGTTTTTGATTTTTGTTTTTGATTTTTGTTTTTTGTTTGTTGTTGTTGTTGTTTTTTGTTGTTGTTGTTTTTGTGGGGGTGGATAAAGTATGACACATGGATTCATTTCAGTAAAGTCCATTGTGCTAGTATTAGAATGTTTGAAGTATTTTAATGTCATAAATTGTGTACAAGCTAGTCATCATAAACCTGAATAATAATTAATACTAATAATGATAAATCAAAGCTATTACATAATACATTGATATACTGGTAAATAACAGGCTGCCACTGACAAATATCACTTGCTATTTACATAACATTAATGGTTATTAACAGTCTAATGAAGATCTAACTGTATCATTTTATATCTGACTAGCATTTTTTTTTGTCACATGATAAAAGTATTATCTACATCACTGATAAGCACTGTTAGCGATCAGTCGTGTAGTGTACACATTCTTGTGTGTGTTTGGCAAGGTGGAGGTGTGCTAACATGTTACATTAGGCTAGGACTGCCCTTTTTATAAAAAAGTTAGTTTGTTTTGTTTAACGACACACCACTAGAGCACATTGATTTTTTTAATCATTATCATTGGATGTCAAACATTTGGTAATCAGGGGTGGCACAGATGGTACGGCCGGTACAGCCATGATCGTATCAATTTTCAAAGAGATACGGCATGGCCGTACCAATTTTGTGTGTGTGTGTGTGTGTGTATGTGTGTGTGTGTGTATGTGTGTGTATGTGTGTGTGTGTGCATCTCTGTGTATGTGTGTGTGTGTTTATTTGTTGTATCTGTGAAATGTCCTCCACAGGTGAATTTGAAAGAAGAGTGGCAACCTTGAGCCGTACCACTATTTTTTTTACACTGTGCCGCCCCTGGTAATTCTGACATATAGTCTAAGAGACAAAACCTGCTACATTTTTCCATTAGTAGCAAGGATCTTTAATATGCACCATCTCATAGACCGAATAGCACACACCAAGACCTTTGAAATACCAGTTGTGGTGCACTGGGCTAGAACGAGAAATAGCCCAATGGGCCCACCAGTGAGGATTGATTGTAGATCGACCGTGCATCAAACGATCGCATTACTGCTGGGCTACATCCCGCCCCGCCCCACCCTTTTTATGTCAAGATCATTTTATATCTGACTAGTTAACATTATTTTTTGTGGCATGATGAAAGTATTATCAACATCACTGATAAGTTTTATTAGTGATTTCAGTCATGTAGTGTTAGCAAAAAAAAAAGGTTTTGTTTAACAACATCACTAGAGCACATTGATTTATTAATCATCGGCTGTTGGATGTCAAACAGTTGGTAATTTTAACATATAGTCTTAGGGAGGAAACCTGCTACATTTTTTCCATTAGTAGCAAGAGATCTTTTATATTCATCATCCCACAGACAGGATAGCACATACCACGGCCTTTGATATACCAGTTGTGGTGCACTGGCTTGTAGTGTAAGTGTTTTTTCTATTAGTAGCAAGGGATCTTTTATATGCGCCATCCCACAGACAGAATAGCACATACCATGGAGGTTGATATACCAGTCGTGGTGTACTAGCTTGTAGTGTAAGCGGTTTTTCCATTAGTAACAAGGGATCTTTTATATGCGCCATCCCACAGACAGGATAGCACATACCACGGAGGTTGATATACCAGTTGTGGTGCATTGGCTTGTAGTGTAAGCAGTGTGTTGTGTGTTTGGCAAGGTGGTGGTATGCTAAGAGGCTAGGCTATGGTTGCCCTATTTATATGTCAAGATCTGCCATTTAAAAAACCCACAAAAAACCCACCCCAATATTTGTATCTAAAAAGAGGTGAGTCAGGTTAATATTTATAATTCCACCGACGGGGATCAATCCCAGGTTGACCACTCATCAAGTGAATGCTTTACCATTGGGCTACGTTCCGTCCCCATGAGCAAAAAATTTCCGTGACAACATTGGCAGGATGCAGTTTATCAATAAAAGGTGTGTGTGGAGGTTGCCCCCACCCCCTCTAAATCCACGTTCATAATGCTACTACCACCACTGATCCAAGGCATACAATTCATAATGTGGAGTGGGATTCTCCAATTTTAAGATGGAAGCAACTCCTAGAAATTAAGAAGAAGTTTTAGAACAGTCTCAAAATTAAAAAAAAAAATTCATGTAACATTTTAAGAGCAATGTGAAGACTTGTGATAAATGTGAATAAAAATGTAAGATTGATATTATTGCTTCTAAAAATAAAGAATTATTGATAATATATACTCTTCAAAAAAAGTTGGGGAACTCTAATAAGAATTTACAATTGCCAAAATTGTAAGGTATATTAGCTGTGGGGAATGGTTATATGATAATAGTGAATTAATTGGGAAAACGTTACAACCGGTAGTTCAGTATTACAGTAGTTTTTATAACCACCAAAGATCTTTAAGGACAATTGGGGTCAGAAGTGAAATTTGAAAGTTGGCGGTTTTTTATCAGTAAATCGCAAATTCAAACAATAAAAATGACTAAAAACAAAACAATAACAACTGTATGATCAACAGAATGAAAAAGATTGACAGAAATAATGTTTCACAGTGATTAATCGACCTTCCTGGAAATTGTCAAAATCGAGAATGACACCCCACGCAACGTGTATGGGGCAACTGTGTGATGCACATGTCAATATCCCTGTCAATATCAAGCCTTGCTAATCAGAAAATGATAGTCAGGGTGTAGCATGGTCTGGATCTGGGGGTGGGGTGGGGAGGGGCGTGTGTGAATCAGATATGAACCTAGCAGATCCCTTTGTCTACATTTGTCACCTATATCAATAGCCCAATTTGGCACTGTAAAAAAATAGTTTTAACCCTAAAAAGGGGTATTCAAACGCCTTGAAGCACCAGCTTATGCCCCTGATAGTATAGATTTTTATTACTTACTTAAAATTACTACAATAGTTATAGATTGTAATTTAAAACAGAAAATTCAGAATTTAAAATAACATAATAGTTATAGTTAATAATTAAAAAGACCAGCATTTAAAATAATAGCTAATGATTTTGAAACTTTCATCATTTAACACTGTAGTCTGCACTTTAGTTTATCTCTTTCAGTAGTGGCCCTTTATCATCTCTTAGACTCATCATCACAGTTCCCATTTGTACATTCCTGCATCAGTGCTGTAAAGCTAATTATTTCAAGATAATGAAACATACATACATGTATTAAATCCAGTGATGTGTATTTTAAAGGCGAGACTTGACAAAAGACGATACCGCCATCTGAAACACGAGGTGACAGCGTCACAGAAGCGAGTGTACCGTGCCCACGCGGGATCCATCCGATCGCGGCCAGTCTCCGTAGCACGACTCAACAGTTTCAGGGTCAAAGTGGAGCGGTCGAGTACATCGTGCACAACAGCAGAGCAGGCGTACAACAGCTTCAGAAAGAAAATAAGATCCATGCCATCCAGAGGTAAGACAGTAAGAGCCATCTGATCCAGAGGTTAGACAGTAAGATCCATCTGATCCAGAGGTAAGATAAGATCCATGCCATCCAGAGGTAAGAATATAAGATCCATCTGATCCAGAGGTAAGATAAGATCCATGCCATCCAGAGGTAAGAATATAAGATCCATCTGATCCAGAGGTAAGATAAGATCCATGCCATCCAGAGGTAAGAATATAAGATCCATCTGATCCAGAGGTAAGATAAGATCCATGCCATCTAGAGGTAAGAATAAAAGATCCATCTGATCCAGAGGTAAGATAAGCTCCATGCCATCCAGAGGTAACACAGTAAGATCCATCTGATCCAGAGGTAAAATAAGACCCATGCCATCCAGAGGTAAGACAGTAAGATCCATCTGATCCAGAGATAAGATCAGATCCATGCCATCCAGAGGTAAGTGGTACTACATGAAATAAAATTGCATACATTTTTTGCCCAGACAAGACTATTTTTTTTCACAACCAACACACTCACATTTATCAGCAATCACAGGACTTGTGGTGTTCACTTCTCTATCAAAAGTTTGGTGCACCTCGAACTTTGACCCAGCTGGACGTTATTTGGTTCAGTACTACCTGTAAGCAAACATTAACTGTACCTTCAGTTTGGCTAAGAGTTCCTTCTCTTTTTCCACAGCAGTCTTCTCTATCAAAAGTTTGGTGCACCTCGAACTTTGACCCAGCAGAAAGTCATTTGGTTTAGTACTACCTTAAACACAGATTTTGAATATGGCGTAATTAGTCGACTGTATTTTGTATATTGTTTTCCAGGCTCCTCGGTCTACCAGTCGGATACGTTCAGCGATCGGCCACAGGTGGAGGAGTACGTCCGTGTTTTGACCCCACGCGCCGTCAGCTGTCAGGAGAAGACAGAGATAGAGAAGAAAATGGAGAGTCTCAAATTTGCCATGATGACAATGGTAAGTCCATTGTTCACTGATATGTACGTGCCTGAACCATGTTTGGATTGTTTTGTTGGTTTGTTTAACGACACCACTAGAGCACATTGATTTATTAATCATCGGCTATTGGATATCAAACATATGGTCATTTTGACACGGTCATAGAGAAGAACCCCGCTACCGCACATCAGGCATGCATTTTACAGCTGGGCTACATCCCACCCACTGTTTGAATAGAGGCATGTTAACAAAAATACTCAACTCAACTACTGATATGTTTTATTTATTCTTTTATACCTG
This sequence comes from Gigantopelta aegis, assembly GCF_016097555.1. NCBI lineage: Eukaryota > Metazoa > Mollusca > Gastropoda > Neomphalida > Peltospiridae > Gigantopelta > Gigantopelta aegis. The sequence continues at coordinate 35,316,416 of NC_054707.1, read as the reverse complement.
TAATAAGTTTCATTTTTGAATGAAATGAAAACCGTTTGTGTGTCAACAAATCCATCCATCATCCACATACTTAAGGTACATAATAATATATTCCTCCATCTTTACATCCGTTTCCATCCTATCCTGCTTCCATCAATCCATACCTTCACCCCTCTACCCACCTCGTTGTTTTCCTCCCTCCATGCATATCTATGAATGCTTCCACCCATATCTCCATCCCTCTATGCATGCATGCAGACACCTATTCATCCATCCATCCTTCATTTCCATCCATCTGTCTATTTCCATCCATCTGTCTATTTCCATCCATCCATCCATCCATCCATCTATCCATCATTTCCATTCATTTCCATCTATCCATCTGTCTATTTCCTGCCATCCATCCATCCATCCATCATTTCGATTCATTTCCATCCATCCATCTGTCTATTTCCATCCATCCATCCATCCATGCATCCATCCATCCACCCATACAACCACCCACCCACCCATCCATCCACCCACCCACCCATCCACTCATCCATCTATCCATCCACCCATCCATCCATCCATCCATCTATTTCCATCCATCCATCCATCCATCCATCCATCTATCCATCATTTCCATTCATTTCCATCTATCCATCTGTCTATTTCCTGCCATCCATCCATCCATCCATCATTTCCATTCATTTCCATTCATTTCCATCCATTCGTCTATTTCCATCCATCCATCCATCCATCCATCCATCCACCCATACACCCACCCACCCATCCATGCATCCCATCATTTCCATTCATTTCCATTCATTTCCATCCATCCGTCTATTTCCATCCATCCATCCATCCATCCATCCACCCATACACCCACCCACCCACCCATACACCCACCCATACACCCGCCTGCCCACCCAACCACCCATCCATCCATCCATCCACCCAATACCCACCCACCCACACATCCACCCACCCACCCACCCATGCATCCACCCACCCACCCACACATACATCCATCCATCCATACACCCACCCACCCACCCACCCAATGCCCACACACCCACCCACCCATCCATTCATCCATCCACCCAAAACCCACCCACCCATCCATCCACCCACCCATCCATCCATCCACCCACCCACCCATCCATCCATGTATTCCTCCCTCTCATTATGTTTTTTAAGTTTACATGTTTTGTTTCTTCAGGAAAGTCGTTATTTGATAAAGAAAGAAGAGGAAATGGATGAATATATTCCTGGATATAAAGAAATGATTGCAAGCCGACCGTTACCTCGTAAGTCCTTGTAACAGAAACAGTCGTCAGCTTCTGGTGCTAAATTATAAATCATTGATTGGTATGAAATAACTGAATTCTGATTTAAAAGTTAGTTTATTTTGTTTAACTACACCATTAGATCACATTGAATAATTAATCATCAGCTATTGGTAATTTAGTAATTCTAACATGTAGCCTACAGAGGAAAAAGAAAGAAATGTTTTATTTAGCGACACACTCAACACATTTTATTTACGGTTATATGGCTATTTCTCGTTCCAGCCAGTGCAACATGACTGGTATATCAAAGGCCATTGTATGTGCTACCCTGTCTGTGGGATGGTGCATATAAAAGATCCCTTGCTGCTAATCAAAAAGAGTAGCCCATGAAATGGCGACAGCGGGTTTCCTCTCTCAATATCTGTGTGGTTCTTAACCACATAACCGTACATAAAATGTGTTGAGTGCGTCGTTAAATAAAATATTTCCTTCCTTACTGAAATGTGTTCCTATCCTTGTTGTTTGAAGAACAGTACACTGTGTAACTCCCTACTTTTGAATACACTGCAAAGTTTCTCCTGATATGTTGTTCTAACACTTTTGTGACTTGCAGCACCAACCCCCGAGCCGAAAACCGAACAGAAGAAAGAGATCCGCTGGACCCAGGATGCTGCTTTCTCGACTCGGCCATTCAGAAGTCCTCCTGCTCATGACAGGAAGTGTGATGCCAGGTAGCCTAATGGTTAACTTATTATTGCAACTGTTTATATGAAATATCAAAGGCTGTGGTATGTGTTATCCTGTATGTGGGATGGTGCATATAAAAGATCCCTTGCTACTAATGGAAAAACTGCTTACACTACAAGCTAGTGCACCACGACTGGTATATCAAAGGCCGTGGTATGTGCTATTCTGTCTGTGGGATGGTTCATACAGAAGATACTTTGCTACTAATGGAAAAATGTTGCAGGTTTTCTTTCCAAGACTAAATGTCAAAAATTACCAAATGTTTGACATCTAATGATTAATGAACCAATGTGCTCTAATGATGTAATTAAACAAAACAAACTTTAACTTTTGTTTATATGTAATTAAGCGGGATAGTCCTATGGATTCTGTTGTTCACAGAGATATGATTGTGGCTGTGCTAATAGTTTTGTCATTTTTTAGCTCTGTGGAGTGCCTGCATTGTGAGAATTATATGATTATTCCATTCAGAAAACCTATTATTTATTTATTTATTTGTTTATTTATTAATTTAATTTGTGTGTAAAATTCTAAACCACTTATTTGGTAGATAACATTAACGAGTTAAACAATGTGTTTATTTACAAGGAAAAGGAAAAATAATGTTTTATTCTTTTTAAAATAAGTCTTGGAAAAACAAAGTCTCTCTGTATTTTATTTTCCAAATTTCAGATTTCGCGGCTGGGAACCAGTCAAAAAACAAAGAGGAGCTCATTTTATCCTTGTCTCACCGTTCTACGAATCGTCAGAGAGAGGCATTTTCTTTCAACGTCTGTACGAGAAATCAAGGTCACAGGTTCAACATGTAAAAGATTTCGACTTCCTGTATCGGTACACAAACAAGAGTCAGGTAGAAAAGAGTAAAGGATACCCATCTAGAATCCGTCCAATCACTGCCCCTGCAGCTCTGCACATTTCATCAGAATATTCTAATGTTATGGAATTCACTCGTGGTCCATTCACTCCAATAACACACACTGTTTCTGGTAGTGCTGGAGGAGCATCCGGTCTGAGTAAAATCTCATCTCTGAAACAAGAGTCAAAAAATGCCAATGCCAATTCTGCTGTGATGGATATGAGCAGCAAAGTAGACACCATTCTTGAGAAACAGACCCTTGATCAAACAAGACCAATAAAAAGTCCAAGTCCTGAGAATTTTGTTACCAGAATAGTCAAATCTCCTAGAATAAGAACTGCTGCATCATCTTCAACCAGATCATCACCGAAATCAGCTCAATCCAAGAAAGCTAGAAGCATTGTATCAGCAGCTGGTGAGAGACGGGCATCACAGAAATCAGAACATTTTAGTCCTGATTGTCCACAACAACAGAAGGAACTGGACAGTAAGTCCAATTCTGGATATTCAGCGTTTGAAGAAAATCTTGAGCCATACGATTCTGGCTTTGAGGACAGACGATCTTCTGGGGCTGTGAGAACATCTGTGGATGAGCAGACTGACAATGATGAGGAAGCCATTCCAGTTCCTTCAATGCAGCACAGCAAGCTGGAGATTGTTGAGATCGGTCAGATAGGGAAAATTTCTCTCCTGGAAAAAATTGCAGAATCTAAGGACCTGGAGGCAAGATTTAGCCAGCCAGCATCACCGGTCAGGAGTCAAACAAGCTCCACATTACAAGCTGGACCACACGACACTGAACAGGAGAGTGGAATCCATCAACAAGCGTCTCGATCACAAAGACCATTGGGCTCTGTTCTACCCCTAGTCAAAAAGGATGATGGTTCTTCTGTACCAATGATGGCAGTGAGAGAAACGAAAAAGCCAGTAATGAAAATGCAAGCTGTCCCTCCAGATGCAGCAACAGACAAAGCTCAAAATGGGTCAGATGAAAAGAAATCTACAGCTGTTTTAAGCAAGACACCAAAGTCTGAGTACCAAACTGCAACCAAGGTGATGGAAACAGAAAACAAACACAGTTCTTCCTATAATCAATGTAAAACATCTCCTCCACTTTTAAATACTTCCTCCCCCAGGGTCACCTCAAAAATGTTATCCAACATGAATATTCCCAGTCCAAAACACTCTTCAGAATCACCCAGGGTCAAATCAAAGGTTTTGAGTGATGTCAATAAAGACTCTCCTCTTGGTGATACAAGTCAAAACGGACTGAATTCTGCATCTCAAAAACAGGTATACATCAGAGATCCCAAAAGTTATGGGAGTGGCTTTAAGTCTGACATGAATACAAATTCCAAGGGAAGTGATTCAGATCAAGACTTTACAGTAGACTTTGCAGGGAATTTGGCAGTTGCACCAAGAGGATCTTATGAAGCTGACCAGCTACAACCAGATACTAAATACTGGAGGCTCGTAGAAAGAGTGAACAAACTCATATCAAATGATTTGAAAGTACGCTTGCTGACTGTCAGCAAATAACTGTATTTTGATATGAACTATTGTGAACAGTCTTCCATTGTTATGTTTCTCAGGTTAACAGAACTGTTTATATCAATAAATACTCCATTCCAAAACACTTTTCTGAAGGAGTGGAGTCACTGAATTCTCCATGAGTCAGGTTTAAAAGAGCTGTCGAGTGATGGAGAATATTTGTTGCTTGCACTATTGTTTTTCTCATGTTCATATATCAGTATCTCCTATTAAAGCTCATAAATCTGTTAAGCATTTGACCATACTTTAAATCACCGGGTGAACTGTGCTTCTTTAAGACTTGTTATTTACATAATGTCATACCTACGTAACATGGACTTAAACTAGTTTCACAAGACTAGTCCTTTCCAATGAGTGACATTTTGTGATCAAAAAGTAAAATGTTTTTGTTTTTTCACCACACCACTAAATCACATCAGCTTTTTTATGATCCGAAAAGATTCATTTCAACTTATTTCTGTGCTTATATCCAATTACAGTTCAAGCACACTGTCCTGGGCACACACCTCAGCTATCTGGGCCATCTGTCCAGGACAGTGGGTTAGTTGTTAGTTGGTTAGTAGTATGTGAGAGAGAAGAGGGAAGGAAGGAAGGAAATGTTGTATTTAAAGGAGGGGACAATTAAGGCACTTGCATATTAAACGATATATAATGCATATTATTGCTTAACATCAACAAGTATAATTGTATAGTTAATTAATAAAACGGTTAAATGTGACAGCTATTATATATAATGGGTGCAGCCATTTTGTACCATCCCAGTGAATATGCCCTTTGGCGAGCTGGTGGTTACGTTATATCTAACGTGTCACGGCAGGAATTAGTCTTTGAACTGAAGAAACAAAACATACCTGATTTTTTGCGGATGCATTGTAATGTTCTGTAATAATTGCCATCCCAGTAAGCCAGCAACAATTTTATATTATTTTTCAATACAAAATAAACCACCATTGTCAAAGTGTTGAAATAACTGTACTATGTTTTGTACATAAATTAACCCATGTACTCAAATAATAATCGGAGAGTTTTCTTGGTTAATTGGTATTTTCTTTCCATGGCCTGTACCTGTGGTTTCTGATTGGCAGGTGTATATTTAGATGGTTCCCAGACACTGTCTAGACACACTAAAAAGACGTGCCTCTTTTATTAAGATCACAGGGTATTGTGTGATAACCGCACGGATACCCCTCAAACCGTAATTGACATTATCAGCCGTCCTGCTTTATTACTGTAAGTAATTCTGTAAAACCCATGATTAAGTAGACTTTCCCATCTAAAATCACAAAACTGACCAATTATGTAGTCCCAAAGAAAACAAAATGATCACTTGGGTATCGTGAGTGGTCGTTTTTGCTCAATTGTACCCTACCAATAGGCCTAATAATATGCATTTTTTTCTTTGGATTTTTAAAAAAAAGAAAACTACTATAACTCCATTTTGTTCTATTGATGCAAATTGAAATATATTTAGTTAAATAGTTTATTATACTATCAAGTCATTTATAAGTCAGGTTGATGAAAGCGAAGCACCTTGTCGTAAATTAGAGCGTTTGTTTTCACTGTGCATAGAGAAGATGGACGGAGCTAATGTCATTTTGCACCAAGCTATACCACCGGACGTCACAAAAACGAAACAAAATGGTTGCCCCCAGTTAGCAGGAATGAATTTTTTTTTTTATTAACTCTAAAATTACGCATTTTTCATTTGTTAAAGTGTCAGTATGTCTTGGTGGTCCAGGTATGCATCTTTCCAACAATAAAGACTCTTGTTTGAGTTGACCCTACCTTTAACAACGCACTCAACACATTTTTTTTTACGGTTATATGGCATCGGACATATATGGTTAAGGACCACACAGATATTGAGGGAGGAAACCCGCTGTCGCCACTTCATGGGCTACTCTTTTCGATTAGCAGCATGGGATGAGAGAAGAGGGTGTAGTGGCCTTAGACCTACCTACTGAGCCCTTAAGAAGTTGCTCTGGGTTGAAGCCAGTACTGGGCAGCGACCCCTGTACCTATAGTGTGATAGCTTAACCACTGCACCACCAAGGCCGGTACGTAAAAGATTTAATCATTACATTCAATTTTGTATCAGTTCTTTAACTCCCTGTATAACCATTTAATCCTGCTCATGTGGTCATCATTAACAAAAAGAAAAAGTTTGTTTTGTTTAAGGACACCACTAGAGCACATTGATTTATTAATCATGGGCAATTGGACGTCAAACATTTTGTAATTTTGACATATAGACTTAGAGAGGAAACCCGCTACATTTTTTTTCATTAGTAGAAAAGGATCTTTTATATGCACCATCCCACAGACAGTATAGCACGTCAGTTGTGGTGCACTGGCTGGACTAGAAATAGCCCATTGGACCGGACCCACCAATGAGGATCGATCCCAAACCTACCACACATAAAGAGAGCGCTTTACCACTGGGCTACGTCCCACTCCCCATCATTAACAAAACATCTAACAAGAGTTCATATTATTTATAGGATCTGTAAAACAAACTTCCAAAGTTGAGCGGTTTCTGTTGGGCTAAAGTTCAGATGAGTATTTCACATCATCTAATATGTATAACACAGTTTTTTCATTGTTCAGTGGTGGGAATTGGTGAACTGGAACAAAGAGGAAATCTAGAAGGGTCCCGGAAATTCTTGAAATCCTAGGTTAAAATCTCTGCCATCTGACAAATTTTGGAGGAAAGGACGATTAAAATGCGAGGAAACGCAATGTTCCATGAGAGGAAAACAGCTGATCCGAGGAAAATTCCCACCCCTGATTGTTACCTACGATCTAATAAAAGATCTTTAAATCTTTGGGTTGGGTTTTTTTTGCAAATCTCTGGCAATGCTCTTTAACTATTATCCACCATTACATTAAATCACTTTTTTCTTCTATTAAGTTTTTTTTAATACACAATATCAATTCTCCCAGGCCGTTTACTTCTGTTAACGAAGAACTAACATACAAGATTAACAATCTGTTGATTTGAAAGTTTGAAAGCCCAATTAAAACAAATGAAACGGATTGGAGTAAGTAGATTAATATAGGCAATCTATGTAAGTATATCATTACAGACAGTATAAACTATTGGGAACAAACCAATGAAGGAAGGAAATGTTTTATTTAACGACCCACCCAACACATTTTATTTACAGTTATATTAGTCCGTGGGCTGAAGGGGCCCACCTTGCATACCCCCCCCCCCCCCCACACACACACACACACACACGAATTGACTAAACTATGTTTTTCTAACAGTTTCGGACCTATATTTTAGGATTATGAATGTTAACATTGGATAAACAGGGACGCACTATGGTTTGAGGGGTTAAAGTGAACCATGACGCAAGGTTTTTGGAATTAGAATTATGGGGTAGGGATAACAAAAATGGACATAACTTAGGTTTAAATTGACAGAGAATACTCTGTGACCACTCAAAATATTGGTATTGGTGGCCCCTGTTCGTTGGTATGTATATTATAATTATTGTCATTATGTAGGTCACCAAAGGTCAAAAGGTCACATATTTCAGGCATATCTGACATATAAGCATTTATTTGATTAGTATTCTCTTAATATTCAATTCTTTTTTGTGTTAACAACTTGAAAACTGTAGGGGGACATATCTTGTAACAAATCCGAAGTGTTAGTGTTCATTTATTTTGCAAAGTAGTGTTTGCGTGACAAATGAAAAAAGGTCGTATTTTTAACGTTAACAAAAATGTAGCTGTAACTAAGGGGAAATAAAAATGGTCATATCTCTAAAACAGATCAGTGTTTACTAGCAAGCTGACATTCCACATATTGATATTGGGGAGAGGTACACACACGCCAGAGATATATTCATTTGGGGTCAATAAGTAGGACATCAAAGGTCAAAAGGTCACGGATTTCAGACGACGCTCAAAATCATACACCTAATCAAGTATTTGATTTGTACTTTATTGATGATCAGTTATTTGTATGATAACAACTTAAAAACTGTAAGTTAGATACCGTACAGCACGTACAAGACATCAGTGTTCATTAATGTTTTTAAACTTGGTTTGCATGACATTAGCCAAAAAATAAAGTAAAAATACTGTCATGCTTTGAAAGAACTATGAATGGTTGTAACAATAAACCATATCAGTATATACTAGAAAATGAACATTTCAATTGTTTATATTGGTGTCAACCATAGACAGAGAGAGACGCACACATACATACACACACACACACACACACAGAGAGAGGGGTGGGGGAGGGAGGGGCGGCAATAGAGCACAGCACAGACATACATGTAAAATATCTTGGTTCAACAGAGATTAATATTTAATCACTGTCGCTATCACTACTTGATACTTCTTTACTGTAACTACAGCTGCCATCATCATTGTCATCATCACTGCCTTCCTTTTCGTTGTCTGTGTTGTATTGAACCTCATGTAGGATATCAGCCAATGTAGGTGGCAGGATTTCCCCATCACACCACTTTGGTTCCAGCCTTTCTCCATGTCCACCAGCGACAATCCACTCATTATTGTCTGTGGGTTCAGGAATATCAGGTTTGGGTGTATGGGTTCTCTTCCAAATCCCTACTTTACTTCATAGTTTATTCTTTTAATGTGTTCACACAGGCAAACTGGCGGCGGTGGTAAAGTTGACAGGTTGTCATTTTTTTCTGCGGTCGAGTTTGCTTCCTGTCTGCCCACACTTTAACATTAACATAGACAAACGAAGGTCATCCACTTTGGTAGTGGATGTCATCTGATACATCCTGCAAGTAAACGCTTCTAAGCTAAGCAAAAGATCCTAAGTGTCGCCAAGCTTCTGAAAGTCAAAGTTCTTTTTCTCTGCATATCTGCAGTACAGAATCACCCTTGTGTCACAGGGACGTAATGAGTTCAGCTCAAAACTGCACAATAAGGAGGCCATCACTATTTGTGAAATTAAAGCATATAGCTTGATATATATTGATGGGCAAACTGTCCTCATGTCAGAAGTACCCATGTTAGAGTCTGGCCAAGAAGAAACTGACACAAGGGTGATTCTGTACTGCAAATATGCTGAGAAAGAGAACTTTGACTTTGTGCGTGTCAGAAGTCCAAACAGTGATATATTTTTTCATTCTGCTCTGCTAGGCATCAAATTTAAAGACACACATCTTGTTAGATACTGGCTCTGGTAACAAATGAAAGCTACGGGACATTTCAAATTTAGCTGATGATTTCACTCCAGTTTATTGCACCGCTCTTTTAGGACTTCGAGCATTCACCAGATGTGACACAACGAGAGCATTTAAAGGAATTGGTAAAGTAAAGCCAATAAAATTTATTCAGACAAAACCAAAATATCAAGAAGTATTTCAGAAGCTTGGCGAGTCCTTGAAAGTCACTGAGGATCGTTTTCTTAGCTTAGAAGCATTTACTTGCAGGATCTATCAGATGACATCCACCACCGAAGCTGATGACCTTCGTTTGTCTATGTTAATGTCGAAGTGTGGGCGGACAGGAGGCAAACTCGACCGTAGGAAAAATGTTGACCTGTCAACATTACCACCGCCATAAGTTTGCCTACGTCAACACAAAAGGGTAAACTATGAAGTAGGGATTTGGAAGAGAGCCCATACACCCAAACCAGATATTCCTGAACCCATAAACACTAATGGGTGGATTGCCGCTCATGGACATGGAGAAAGGCTGGAACCAAAGTGGTGTGATGGGGAAATCCTGCCACCTACATTGGGTGATATCCTACAGGAGGTCCAGTACAACACAGACAACGAAGAGGAAAAAAGAAAGAAATGTTTTATTTAACGACGCACTCAACACATTTTATTTACGGTTATATGGCGTCAGACATATGGTTAAGGACCACACAGATTTTGAGAGGAAACCCGCTGTCGCCATTACATGGGCTACTCTTCCGATTAGCAGCAAGGGATCTTTTATTTGCGCTTCCCACAGGCAGGATAGCACAAACCATGGCCTTTGTTGAACCAGTTATGGATCACTGGTCGGTGCAAGTGGTTTACACCTACCCATTGACCCTTGCGGAGCACTCACTCAGGGTTTGGAGTCGGTATCTGGATTAAAAATTCCATGCCTCGACTGGGATCCGAACCCAGTACCTACCAGTCTGTAGACCGATGGACGAAGAGGAAGGCAGTGATGATGACAATTACGATGACAGCTGTAGTGACAGTAAAGAAGTATCAAGTATAGTAACATTGATTAAATATTAACCTCTGGTGAACCAAGATATTTTACACGTGTGTCTGTGTTGTGCTCTATTGCTCCCCCCCCCCCCTCTATGTGCGTGTTGTGTGTGTGTGTGTGTGTGTGTGTGTGTGTGTGTGTGTGTGTGTGTGTCTGTCTGTCTATGGTTAACACCAATATAAAAATTGGAATGTTCATTTTCTAGTATATACTGATATGGTGTATTGTTACAACAATTCATAGTTCTCTCAATGCATGACAGTATTTTGTTTATTTGCTAATGTCATGCAAACCAACTTTAAAAACATTAATGAATACTGATGTCTTGCACGTGCTGTAAGGTATTTATCTTACAGTTTTTAAGTTGTTAGCATACAAATCAAATACCTGATTAGGTGTATGATTTTGAGCGTCGTCTGAAATCCGTGACCTTTTGACCTTTGATGACCTACTTATTGACCCCAATTGAATATATCACTGGTGTGCGTGTACCTCTCCCCAGTATCAATATGTTGACTGTCAGTTTGCTAGTAAACACTGATCTGGTTTAGAGATATGACCATTTTAATTTCCCCTTAGCTACAGCTACATTTTTGTTAACGTTAAAAATACGACCTTTTTCCATTTGTCACGCAAACACTACTTTGCAAAATAAATGAATACTAACACTTTGGATTTGTTGCAAGATGTGTCCCCTACAGTTTTCAAGTTGTTAACACCAAAATAATTGAATATTAAGAGAGTACTAATCAAATAAATGCTTATATGTCAGATTTTAAGCATTGCCTGAAATCTGTGACCTTTTGACCTTTGGTGAGACAATAATTATAATATACATACCAACGAACAGAGGCCACCAATATTTTGAGTATTCTCTGTCAATTTAAACCTAAGTTATGTCCATTTTTGTTATCCCTACCCCATTATTCTAATTCCAAAAATCTTGCGTCATGGTTCACTTTAACCCCTCCAAAACCATAGTGCGTCCCTGTTTATCCAATGTTAACATTCATAATCCTAAAATATAGGTCCGAAACTGTTAGAAAAACATAGTTTAGACAATTCGTGGGTGGAGGGGTGTGTGTGTGTGTGTGTGTGTGTGTGTGTGTGTGTGTGTGTGTGTGTGTGTGTGTGTGTGTGTGTGTGTGTGTGTGTGTGTGTGCAAGGTGGGCCTCTTGTCTACGGACTATATGGCGTTGGACATATGGTTAAGGACCACACAGATATTGAGAGGAAACCGCCGTAGCCATTTCATGGGCTACTCTTTTCAATTAGCAGCAAAGGATCTTTTATATGTACCATCCCACAGACAGGATAGTACATACCACGACCTTTGTTACACCAGTTGTGGAGAACTGGCTGGAACGAGAAATAGCCAAACAGGTCCACCAACGGGGATTGATCCTAGATTTACCACGCATCAAGCGAACGCTTTACCACTGGGCTACGTCCCGACCCCAAAACCAGCGAAGGCAGTGGCGAATAGAAGACCACACAGCAGAGCATGTAATGACAAAGAGTCATGTCCCTTGCAATTCTGCGTTTGGAAAAACATTAATGTACAATATGGACCAGTGTCGTGGTTTGGCCATTGAACGTAAGGCTGGTAAGATACAGAATTCGCAACCCGGTACCCGGGTCCCATCCAGAGCGAGTTTTAACAACTCAATAGGTAGGTGCAAGACCACACCACCATCTTCTCTCTAACTACTATCAACTAACCCACTGTCCTAGACAGCTCAGATAGCCGAGGTGTGCCCAGGACAGTGTGTTTGAACCTTAATTGGATTAAAGCACGAACATTATTTAAAAGAAAGTATAATATGGTATTTAATATATTCACACAAAACAATAACAGTATTAATTATCACAAACTTTATTCCCTATAATACAGGAGACAAGACAATATATCAAACCAAGTATCTGTGAATGCATCAGAATAAAATATGATCCTACAAAGCAGCTTCAAAATTTAGTCATGTTAATGCAACATGTGGAATGATCGGATCAGAACAGCCATTACAAAACGTTCTAAAAAGAAATATTCAACAAAATTAAAGACAATGATTTTGTTAAGAACTATTGTCCTCAAAACTGGAATTATACATTATTTTTTTTGTTTTCACCAACACATAGATATAATTTATAAATTTGTAATTTCATTGTTAAAAAATCGTAGTAATTACAAGTAGGTTTTCTTCTGAGAGGCGAGTTGTTGCATACATACAATAGGATTTAAACCGATTTATCAAAATAGAGAAATCAATTTTCCCCTAACTAATCTAAAAATAAGTGGTATGAAAATGCCCATTTAATCATCATTTAACACTTCACTTAATGCAGTTAGAAGTGGTATAAAAATGCCCATTTAGTCACATATACTTCTATGGCAGTTTTAACACATGAACACGACATGCAGACATTTGTTCAAATGTATTAACAATCTAAGGTAGCAATTTTGTATTGAATCTTTATAAATATTTACAACTACATTTCTCTGACAAATTAAATTTAGCCAAATCACACTAAACTTTAACAATATACTTTACATCTGTATCAGCCCCTAATATATCTTGAGATTTGAAATATTTGGATATCAACCGTCACTGTTTTTCTATTTCAATTCTGTTTTTTCCTGTTGCATAAAAACCAACTTAGTTTTTTGTGTGTTAAATATCTAAGCCAATGAATTTTGCTTTGTACATGATCATCCAAATGTCTGGTTATTAATAATAAATACATATTTGTTGCTGAAATCTATACATAAATCTTCAGAAGTTATCTGATCATTTAATGGTTATACAACAGCAACTGAAAAATACCACAAAGAAATCCATTTTCCCTACCAAACGACTATTTCATTCAATTTTCTACAATAAAATAGTATTATTCATTAACTAGAAGACAATCGTTGTTTTACATACTTTATCAGTGACAAGAACATGCGATACCTATCACGGCTTCTAGATTATGGTAGCCCCACTCCCGTGGCTAGTGATATTCAATGTTGGGCTAGTAAATAACTACAATTGCCATGCCCAATGGCTAGTGAAAAACAAAAATTGTCAAATGTTGCAGTTAAGTCTATTTTGTAAATATGAATATACTGACCCCACTCTAACCCCTAATGTTAGTATTTTTAAGGCTCTTTAGTAGTCCCTCTGACATATCTGATTATTACTATTATTTAGTAAAATTTTATTAACTTAAAAGTAAAGTAGGGCTAGTGAATGTGTGATCGTAGCTAGTACATTTTTTAAATTACTGATCCCATGGCTAGTGGATTTTTAAAAGATTCTAGAAGCCCTGCCTATGCATATTGATGTACATAATTTCAAGTAATATTTAATAAGTGATACATATAACTTGTCTCAGGGCCTCACAATTCACAATAAATAATTATCTTTTAGAGAAAACACTTCAATTTGAGGTCACTATTAACAGAATATTATTCACTGGGTAAAACTAATTTTATTTTCACCTTGCATATACTGTATCTACATTTCTGATCGAATTTAATATAGTGACGAGGTAACAACATGGTCGAGATTAAACAGCAAATTCTATCAATAAATAAGCAAAATGCCCCCACTACGCCATCTCCTCCCAATACCAAAATGAAGTTGAAGTTCGTAAAAACTTCTGAGAAATAATGTAGGCCATAAATGAATCATTTTACCAAGTAATTAACTTTTAAAAGATAGCTCCACACCATGACAGAACCAGAACAAAAAGTTCAAAAGATGCATAAAAGCACAAATATGTGATAAAATTATATTGTATTATATACAAATACAGCACGACACACACATATATAATTTACACAGATGATCAACTACAATGAATATGACATAGTAATAAAACTGAACTTTCTTATGAAAACAAATATTAAGGTTTTTTTTAAGTCAATGTTATTATACAAATTATTCAAACTAATTTCATTTATGTAAATCATCTCGACTAGAAGTGTTCACTATACATCCATGGTTTCAAAGGAATTAATCAGAGAATTTCAAAACATCTAACGGTATAAAATGTATATCCAATGAGACATTTTACTTACTTACTAATCATTTTTTAAATACATGAATCCATTTTGAAAATATCTACAAATTTAATTTAGAAATAAATTCAACAACTGACAATTTTGTGGATATTTTGGTTTTTTACAAAACGTCAAGTTTATTGTTTGATAAATTTCAACAAACATGATGTGAATGATCAATGTAAAATAATTATTTCTGTAAATAGTTAACTGGAATAAAAGCACAAATTTCAAATTATCCTGGCATCCAGGAAATGAAGCGAAATTACAGAGTAAGAGCAAAATCCCTTAAAAGAAACATTTACAATTAATTTTAAAAATAAATATTCAACTAATAATGCTTTTAACCAAACAATTCTTTAATACAAACTTTTTCCACAAAATATCAAACAAAAAATTAAATAAATACCCATAATTTATACTTGAAGGACCCAGTCTCAAATATACCATTATATATTTATATTTAATGAAAACTCGGGAGCTGTAATTAGCCGAGATCATTACACATGTTTCACCCACACAAAATCAATCTGCATTCACAGATCATGGTTTTTTTCAGCTAAATTTATCAGATAATGGTGCCAAAACCTACTATACACAAGACAAACAGGATTGATAATTTTTACCACAAGGTGCTATGAAAACAAAACCCAACAAAATGTGAATAAGAATAAGTTAGCAAAACCGTTACCATCCAAACAATGAAATATATCACAAGAAACACAGACACAGAAAGGAGGATGCTATTTTTGATTAGTCATGCAATACAATTCTACTCTTACAAGAAAAAAGAAAAAAAATTATATCAATAAATTTATTTATATATCTATAAAACATGAAAAAAGAAACAAAGAATTATTTCATTTGGGTAAAAATGTTCACATGGTATAATATAAAACGATGATAAAAATCTTCACATAAGATCTGAAACCAATAAATGGCGGGCAGACTGGCTGGCTGTTGAGTCGCAAAGAAGGTTAAATCTGCAGCAAAGCTTGCATTTTGGGGTTTTTATTTAATATATCCATCCTTTTCTTTACTGTTTAAGCAAAGCACCAACTGAAAAACTGCCACACCAAAGAGTACCAACACAAAATGCCAGTTCTGCTGGCAAAAAGTACAGATTTCACTGACGATGCATAAAGTCTGCTGAACAAAATGCACACGCTCCAATCACAAGATGCACAACTTCTGTTACAGCAGAATACAGATTTTTTTTGTTTTGTTGTTTCCGGATGCAAGGCACCAGTTTATTGACGATTTTGATGAACTAGAGCACATCAAGAGGTAAGGTAGACCAAACAATCTGCAACAGTTATTTGCTTTCTGCTACATATAATCCTTCACAATCTTAAAGTCCACACATCTTTGTCATTCCATTTTTTAAAGTGTCTTCTTGTTTGTATTGTCCTTTTTTTTTGCTTTTTTCTTTTCTTTATTTTCATACGAAAGTTAAAATAAAACACATGCATGTCACAGAGATACAACTGTTGCACAAATGACAACATCCAGTCAAAGAGTCATCAAGCCTAAAATATTCTTCTTCGCCCTAATTCATCTAGTACATCAAAGTTAATCGTCTTCTTCTTCACTCTCATCTTCTGCTTGCTCCAGCCATGTTAACCACTGGTTTACCTAACAAAAGCAAACACAAATCTTGAGTTCTTGTTTCTGAACAATGTATGTGTGCGGTAGAAACCAGAATCGCATCTTATCTCAATGAAATGTGGAATTTAACATCAGATTCCAGTTCCTACCAGATTTAAGTCATCAAATGCGAAACCAATCTGACAGGTAGATTATTCAATATTAAGAAGTTAATAGCTGCTAAATATGTGGTCTAAAACATGTAATTTTTTTTTTTTTTAAAACACTACACATTATTTACGAGGTAAAAAAAACATTTTCTGTAACCTTATTATACAAAAAAAAGAAGAAAAAAAAAAGAAGAAAAAAAAAAGAAGAAAAAAAAAAGGTTTTTATCTAATGACGCACTCGACACATTTTATTTACAGTTATATGGCGTCAGACATATGGTTAAGGACCACACAGATAGAGGAAACCCGCTGTCGCCACTTCATGGGCTACTCCTATTGATTAGCAGTAAGGGTTCTTTTATATGCACCATCCAACAGACAGGGTAGTACATACTACAGCCTTTGATATACATGTACCAGTCGTGGTGCACTGGCTGGAACGAGAAATAGCTCAATCGGCCCACCGACGGGGATTGATCCCAGACCGACCATGCATCAAGTGAACGCTTTACCACTAGGCTACGTCCCGCCCACCCTTATTATACGGACTATAAATATTTACAGAAATTGTGCAAACCAAAAAGGTAAAACAAAACAGAAGGTAAATCGCCTTGAATGTCAAACTTGATCTGTAACTACATGATAAAGCTATACACAAAATTTCAGTTAAATATCTTGAGGCATTGGGAGAATACATTTTGGAAAACAATCACCATGAAAGGTTCTGGTTTTTTTTTTAAAGAGTCCTAAGATTTTTTTTAAATTTATTGTCCCCAGAAACAAGAGCAAT
This sequence comes from Gigantopelta aegis, assembly GCF_016097555.1. Lineage (NCBI taxonomy): Eukaryota > Metazoa > Mollusca > Gastropoda > Neomphalida > Peltospiridae > Gigantopelta > Gigantopelta aegis. The sequence continues at coordinate 35,299,204 of NC_054707.1, read as the reverse complement.
GTCAAGGTTATGGGCCTCGAATCATTACTGTACAATTGTATGCTGTATACGTAACTATTTTTTGTGCAATATAAAAATAAAAGCCTTCCTTGAAAAAAAAAAAATATATATATAATTACCATGAAAATTTACCTGCAACAGTAAATAAAACTAGATACAAAATTTCAACCCAATATCTTGAAGCAGCGTGGGAAAAAAGTCCGAAAACTATATTGGGACAGATGGACAGATAGGACGGAGACAAAACTTATAGTCCCTCCCATTGGTCCAATACAGGACTAAGAATTAGAAAAAGTAGTTTAAAGCACCAGTCTTCAGACAAATTACCTGGAAGAGTGCTTTCCCCTTTCCAGGATACTCGTCATTAACTTCTTCCTTCCACTTGAGGAAAGCCTCTTCGTCGAGAATCTCCAGGTCATAGTAAGCCATGAAGAACCTCAGCAACATTCCTACAATGTTTATCGTAACAGATGTATAAAAACAACAAAAGAGAATTACAGAGGTTACAAGCAGCATTAATTTCAATACCCACAGAGGCTGGTTTAAATAACATCTCCAAACATTTTAAAGTTGTGGCAATTCCTATTATTTCACACAGACACAGACACACACACACACCACACACACCACACACACATTTTAATGTTTTTAACTGGAATGATGGCAGATATATGATCTTGTATCCTACATACATTCTGACACATTTCATTAGATCCTTAAAAACAATCTGCTACTGGGCAATTGGTAATTTCTAGACTCTACATACAAGAAGTAAAGAAAATGTACACAAGCTATTGGGTGCCAACTACGGTAAGCAAGTGACAATGAAGGCCATGTTTTCAAGTCTCACCGATTGACATGGTTTTATGTCTTGCACATCAAGTTAGATTTTTAAGACTCAGAGACTAGATTTTCAAGTCTATCAGACTTACTGGACTGGAGCTAGGATCTTACCTTTTGGAAAGTGGTTGTTGTGACAAAACACTTGAGTGGCGTACAAAGCGCTGGCCTGCAGCTCCAGATTCTCGTGTAGGAATCTTTGTAGCACAGCCTGGCAAGAAGAAATAAATTTACAGTAACCAATGTGTAGAGAGGTACAGCTGTCTAGCATAACAGCAGCATTACAATAATAACTGTTATAAAGTACAAAAATTATATCAAAACAAGAACCATATAAGAATAAAACCAATAATATAAAACGTTAACTCACTATTTTTCTTGTATAACTGCATAAAAATTAAAATGTTTTTTTAAAAGAATAAATACATTTTCCCATTTTCTATATATTGAAAAAACAAAAAAGGGTCATTCCACCAAAGTGGAGAAATCTTATTGTCAATGCATCTTTCCTTTTTAATTCCTTTGGTATTATAAGCCTTGTAAGCTAACACTAACTGTACCTTCAGTTTGTCTAAGAGTTCCATCTCCTTTTCCACAGCAGTCTTGTCGGGCACAGCAGTCACATCAATCGAATTACCAAGAGTGGTCTCTCCTGTTACATGTCGTAAGATACTAAAAGAAAAACCCAAACATGACCATAAAAATAACTCTACATTCCCAATTCATTATTTAATTTTAGGTATAAAAGTTTTTAGTTTTTTTTAGAAAACAATAGTCATCTGCTGACAATTCAACTCCTCACACGATTTACTACGCATCATAGGACAAAAAAATGATTCAACTCCTCACACAATTTACTACGCATCATAGGACAAAAAAATTACCAACACATTATAAATCATAAAAATAACAAAAATAATTAGTCTGAAACGATGTAAATAACATTGGTTTAAACAATTATTACCATCACATATGCAGAGTTGAAATAATATAGGTAGTACTAAACCAAATAACTTCCGGCTGGGTCAAAGTTCGAGGTGCACCCAACTTTTGATAGAGAAGTGAACACCACAAGTCCTGTGATTGCTGATAAATGTGAGTGTGTTGGTTGTAAAAAATAATAGTTTCATCTGGGTAAAAAAAATGTGCAATTTTATTTCATCTAGTACCAATGTGTCAAGTAGCCTTGTGCTTGAAACATGTATGGGGTACCTGTAAAAAAAAGTACTCGAATTTTGTGCGAAACTAGGGTAGTCATAGACGCTACCCGTTATCTCAGAAACGAGCAGCTTGACCCCCATTTTTTTTCTGATTCACTTTAAGTGTAAGGGGTGGTAGTATTTATATCCGTGGCGTTTATGTCGGTTGATATGTTGCAGGTAGGAGTTTTAGCCACATATGTTACTATTGTAGTCTATGGGATTTGATTTGGTAGTATACACCCTATAATACGCAAGGGCTTTTTAACAGTTTCCTACCATTCTAACCACTTCTCTTTTCATCTACGCCACTATATTTCACAAGGTTCTTGTTGCACTCAGGTCCAGTCCACTACCATATGCATATTGTGCTAAATATCGCATACAAAGATGAATTCCATAAAAACAACCATAATTGTCGCCATCATCTTTGTTAATTAAAACAGAAGTGGCTATATACACACCTGTCGTAGGCTTGGCTATTGAGGGCTGGCTATCTACACAGCATTAATATTTTTTGCCAAATTGTCTATTAAACTTTAAAAATTGCAGAATTCAAGAGTTATTTTCTTCAAAATGTCAAAATAAAATTCGCCAACTGCTTTCAAAATTCGCAATTGGCGAATTTGGCCAGTGCCAGAGCTAGCCCTGGGTAAGACCATCTTAACCTTCCCATTCCTAGTACTGGTTACATTTAGTATTAAATACTACTGAGCTTACCAAGTGGTGAGAATGTTTATGAATCCTGTGGTTTTTTGCATGTTGGTGTCCACTCTGTCCCTGATCCACTTGAAGACGGCCGCCGCCGAGGGTTCGGTCTGAATCTGCCTCCACAACTCAGACTGAATGGTCAGTAGTGGAAACAGGAAGCCCAGATCACGGTCTTCAAGAATTTCAAGCATTCGTTCTTTCTTCTGATCAATTTCTGTGATAAGTTTAAAAAAATTGTCTTGGTTTAATGACACCACTGGAACACATTGATTAATAAATCATTGGCTATTGGATGTCACACAATTGGTAATTCTGACACAGTCATCATAGGAAACCCGCTACATTTTCCTAATGCAGCAAGGGATCTTTTATATTCACTTTCCAACGGACAGGAAAGCACACCAATTTCTATGATAAAGACAAATCATTTCCATACACTTATTTTAACAAGGTATGTGGGCTTGAATACCGTATTTACCTTTATATATATAAAAAAAAATCATCACATTTTTGGTTGATCTTTTTTATTAAAAATGTCTGCAAAATCTAAACTTCTATGGTCATACATTTTCCTACTAAATATTTGCAAAGAAAACAAAATACTGAACAAAGGAAAATAATAATTTAACACAATTTTGAACTATGGCCATTTGCGGATCCATCTAGCTTAAGATTTTCTGACACTGTCACCACAAAGCTATTCCAACACAAAAGACAGTGAGTGATCCTCAGAATGCGGCACAAAATCTGAATATATATATATATATGCATGCTACCCATACAAACTGTCAAATATGTATTACTAACCTGGCAACATGTTCTTCAGATTGACCTTGCTATCGTTGAAGACTGTGAGAAGCCATTGCTTGTCGCGAACAGTGTGTAGATGTTGCAGAGTGAGTAGGAACAAGGGATGGTGCGTGCCATTTTCCATCGGCTGTGCCAGCTCACCCAACGAGATGATAGCCTCACTCACCGCACCCGCAGCAAAAAGAGCCACATGTGATCGCACCAGTGGGACATCCTCTTCGAGGTCGGGCATCTTCACAATCACTTTGTGCAAACTCTACGAAGAAAAATGTACAACAGATTGCTATCCTGCCTGTGAGATGGTGCATATAAAAGATCCCTTGCTACTAATGGAAAAATGTAGCAGATGTCCAACATCCAATAGCCGATGATTAATAAATCAATGTGCTCTAGTGGTGTCGTTAAACAAAATAAACTTTAATACACTTTTTTTTTTTAACCAGATTGTTTTGTTATTGAGTTTTGTGTTCTGCACAATGTAGTTTTGAGAAACCAGGTTAAATACAACACTTTTAACATGGACACAAATGTTCATTAATGCCACAGAAAAAGTAAAACCTCTATTTTGCTTTCAGTTGCAAGTAAGACAATAACTAACAAGACAATTAAGATTACTTTCAAATATATACACAATTTTTACACCCATGTGATGTTGGCAAGATATCATTTGCCAATATATCTATCTTTACACAAAGTAAATAAGCTAATATTGAGTGTATAAAATTATATAACTCATTAAACACTTATGTAGTATTCTCCGACATATGAAACTGAGATCTGACAATGGGATAATTAAATAATTAAATAATTAAAAAAACATGTTCTGTCAAAATTAGTTTAGTGTGCATTCTTCCCAAATTATCTTAACTAATAAGTTATATTCAAGATTCGTATGGATATACCTGCATAAAATGATCAGACGTAGCAAGATTTTCCTTCTTCAGTTCACATATCAGTTTAATCACATTCTCACGTTCTTCATCTGACAAAAAAGAAAAGAAAAGAGAACATGTCATTAAAGATTGCATAGCATTTTGGAACACCTATTACAGTGTATATAAGAAGTTGTTATCCACAGTTCAAGATATACAGGGAAATATAACCAGTATGACACAATTTTGTAAAGCTACATCGTAACATAATCCGGCTTTCCCAGTCTTAGCTCTGTGTAATGGTTTTACAAAATGACGTTTTTTTTTAAATGCCATCATTTTGTAGTCTCCTAGTTACGTTTGAAACGTTTTAACATGGTCCTGGTTATTCATAAAAATAATATTATGAATAATGTGGATAATAAAGAAATTATTACTCGTGTGTGAATTGTACTGATTTTACGAAACTTTTGTCAGGATTCAATACAAGAATCCTGACACTCGTTTTATAAAAACAGTATGATACAGCAGCTTGTATCATAATCTCTGTAACCAACATTCTTAAGAGTATTTACTGTAGTTTGATTGGAGGTGGTAAGGCAGAGTGGCATGGTAACTTTATTTCTCTTTCAATTATACTACAAGGGATAATTAATATTTTCATTTTCTTGGTTCATTATTGCTATTTTACATTAATGTTTTCTTTCTGCTAAAGTTTAGAATTATTTTATATAGCAAGGTGTTCAATATAGGCTCCACAGTCTGTTGGCAAGTCATCCCTGCTGATAACAAATGGCAAGTGTGTTGAAATTAATCATTCGCCACCTTACTTTACTCTATTTAATAATATTCTAAAAAACATAATAACCTTTTTAACCTCTATACCTTTACCTCCTACTTCCCCTCTTTGTCATAACTATTATACCGTTAATTTTAGAATGACAATAAATAATGTTGAAACCAAACCACTAATAAGCTACATGTAATAAATACTGCTTATTTGGTCAAGCCTACAATTGTTGTCAATTCTACAACACTTGACACCAAGAAGTGTTCTATCATTGTTAAGCTAAAAACAGTTTAACAGAATAACCCCCACCTGTTTTGTCAATGGTTTCTGTCATCAGTTGAGCTAACAAGTCTGGCAGCAGCCTAAATCAAAACAAAATGTTGATTCATATAAATTTATTTTTTTGACATTGACAACCCACCACGAATGTACCAAATAATAATAATAAATAAAAATCATTATTTGACTTTGTTCCATTAACTTTTCACAACTACTACTTCCAAAAGTACATACATATCTTTATTTCAATAACCAACTAACGAAAAAAGAGTAAAGTTTGTTTTATTTAAAGACGCCACTAGAGAACATTGATTTTTTAACATCGGCTATTGGATGTCAAACATATGGTCATTCTGACAGTTTTTTTTAGAGGAAACCCGCTATCGCCACATAGGCTACTCTTTTACGACAAGCAGCAAGGGATCTTTTATTTGCGCTTCCCACAGGCAGAATAGCACAAACCAGGGCCTTTGTTGAACCAGTAATGAATCACTGGTCGGTGCAAGTGTTTTACACCTACCCATTGAGCCTTGCGGAGCACTCACTCTGGGTTTGGAGTCGGTATCTGGATTAAAAATCCCATGCCTCGACTGGGATCCGAACCCAGTACCTACCAGCCTGTAGACCGATGGCCTAACGACGCCGCCACCGAGGCCGGTCCCACTAACAAAATGAACTCAAGTACTGAAACTGATAGAGAAAATATTGGAACTTCTCATTTAGCAAAGGCAAACACAATAATATTTAATAGATCAAAACCAAACTTCGGCAAAACATATTACCAAAAGATTTAATAATGTTTTCACCTATCTACTTACATCTTAGGAACTGACAACTGTTTAATAGTGGACACGGCAGTGTTATAGTCACCATTTGACAAGAAGTCAGCCAACAGAGCAGTCTGAAAAATAATGACAAGAAAAATAAAAATAAAAAACAAATGACATCATTGAACAAGATATTACATAAAATACTAAGTACAGTCTATATTGTTAAGAATACCAACATGTCTTCGAAGTGCTTGTTAACAAATATTATCTCAAGCATGGACAGTCTATAAAATCACTGAATACTCATCAAATAAAGGAATGGAATTCTTAACGACACCCCAGCCCATTATAAATAGAAATTAGGTGTCCTTATATATAGTAACTTTGACAGATGATATATGCTATGACAGGCACTGAAGATAATGGCAACTGGGAAACACAGCTATATCTTCAAAGTGGGATAGTGTAGAAATCGTTGCTAACACATAATATATTGCTCCTATTCATCAAATAAATGAATACTGGACAACCTATTTGACACAACAAATAAGAAAAAAGAAAGATTGTTTAATGAAATCAGAATACTGTAAAATATAAGACATCGGTCTGCCATCATAAGTCAGGGCTAGCTCTGCCAATCGCCAAATTCGCCAATTGCGAAATTTTAGGAAGAATTGGCCAATTTTTATTTTAACTTGGCGAACAAATTTCATGTAATATATGGTATTTTGTTGGAAAATAACTGATTTAGCATTTAATAAGATAATCTGGCGAAATGTTTTGCTCATTCAGAGCTAGGCCTGCAAGTACCATGTGGACAATAGAATCAACATTACATACCACAGCTTTTTCCATGTCTTCCTTAGAGATTTTCTCCTTGTTAGACTTATTCTTGTCCTGACTGATCTGTTTAATGGTAATCTGAGCCGGAAAAACACAAACATTTATTATTACAGAATGAAATCAAGTTTTTTGGCAGTTAAGATGACAAATATATCAATTAAATTTGTATTTAATTGACAATCATCAATATTATTACAATTATTTGTCGTAACTTCATAAAAACAAATCTATATGAATACAAGACGACTTTTCTCAAAAGTGGACTCTACTGCACAGAATATCTCAATGTTTAATTTTCAACCATAAAATATTACTCTTTTTACCATTTATTGTAACCACATAAAGACAAATCTATATGCATACAAGACACCTTTTTGCAAAAATAATGTCATCTCTAATGTATAGGATATCTCAATGTTCTACTCACTTGCTTAGCTGCAACTGGATTTACAGCCGGTCCGGCTACCTTGGGCTGCAGGTTAGTAAAAGAGCCAATTGTGGGTGGTCCTTGTGCAGACTTTGGTAGCATGTTTGGAGATGTGGGCTTCAAGACGGTGAAGTTCTTCACCGGTCTCAGACTGACCTCATCCTTAGACGTGCGTCCACCAGATGTTGGCTGTATAGTGGTTGTTTGCTGTACGGTCATCCGCTGAAATCGTGGGGGCAAGTCGCGGTTCGCTGTAAACATACAGGGTTCAGGGTTAATAAGGAAGGAAATGTCTTATTTAACGACACACTCAGCACATTTTATTTATGGTTATATGGCATCGGCAGGGTTAATAATGTTACCAAACAAAGATATTGAACATCAAATTAAGTTGAGGCTAAATATGCCATATTTTGCACACTTGAATGTATTATTTCATATTGCTACTACTCCCCCCCCCCCCCCCCCCAAACCATATTCATTCCGACAAAACTGCTAATAAAAACTCACCTATCCCAATAAACAATTATATTATAGAATATTAAAGAAATCAAGTCACTGTAAAATTATAAAAAATATATGTTAGCTAGTAATGATGATATACATAAGTGTTTTATCACAACAAAATATAAAATATTTGTGTATAGCACACATTAAACAGATAAGCAGTTACTTACACCTGCCACTTGCTAAATCTGAATTGGCGATTTTTTTTTTTTTTTGCAATACTTAATATTTTGTTGCAAAATAGCTATAGATTTGCATCTTTCAGATAATTTGGCAATATTTTCTCCGATTGCTCAGAGCTTGACCTGGCTACTGTTTCACATTAAGATTTATAAACTGCATTCTGGAATAATTAGGATCTTACTATCATCCATAGGCAGTTGTATACAGTGTTTTGTCATAAAATAAACTAAGTCTAATGAAATCAAAGAACAAAAACCTTGAGGCTGCTGTTTATAATGATTTGCTTGTTGCTGTTGTGAGTTTGGCGACAACTGCTGCATGTTCTGATTGTTGTGTTGATTTCTCGGACTACCCGTCATGTCTTGGCGACGGTTATTGTAGTTGTTATAACCTGAGTAAAGAAAACAAAATCAAGACATGATCATGTCAAAATTAATCTAAAATGGCTCTGCCAATTTCGTTTTTCTTTTCAATGCAACTGTTATTGAAAAAATAAAATAAAAAAATAACCTGAGTAAAGAGAACAAAATCAAGATTTGATCATGTCGAAATTAATCTAAAATGGCTATGCCAATTTCTTTTTTCTTTTCAATGCAACTGTTATTGAAAAAATTAATAAAAAAATAAAAAAACTCATCCATTCCCCCCACTATTTCACAAAATGTACATTTACAATAAAAATCCATGTTAATTCTTTCACTTTCAAAATCAATGATGTGTTTTCCAGACCAATTTCTTACACTATATCACAATTTTAACCATTGCCTACTTAGTAAAAGTAATAACCAATAAATGACATGTAAAGCTACTACAGTGTACATTACCTTGATTTTGTTGGTTGTTTCGGTTTCTTCCCATGTTATTCTGATATGTAGACCCATACCCATCTGTCTGAATCACACCTGGGCCTGTTCCTATGGAGTTCACTGAAAATATGCAACAAACACACTGCTAAAAGATCAGCTTATAAATAACAAATTCTAAGATGGACAATTTTGTTTTTCACAATTACATACCACAAACAGTTGTGATTTTAAAATTAACATACTCTGATCTACACATAATGGCAACAAAAGAAATATTTAAATTTAAATAAAATAAAATTCTTTTAGATATGATCATGATAATTTTTCTAGGAGCTTACCCATTGATCCAGGAGGTGCACTAAACAAATCTCCTAATCCAGAGTGACCTCCCTTCCACATTCCCGCATTACCATTCATCATTCTACCTCCCATCATAGATGATCCTCTTCCATGATTTCCTGACGTGTAACCACCAAGTTCCTGTATTAAAAAACCCCACCAATGCAATGATCACTTTATTTTAATTGGAATGAAAACACTGCATTTTTCAGTATCTTTGAAAGACTAGATAATTAATGTCTTACAAAAGCAAACATCATTCTACTCTAATGTTGCTCTTAACTGCTTATACAATAGCTTCTGGCCAGCATTAATATGAGACAATTGGCAATCAAACATTCTAATGTACCACATTATTCAATGAGAATATAACATGCTCCAATGGCATTTATTTACTTGTTAAATTACTATATTATCAGTATTCATTAAATTTTAATAACATTAAAATACAAACTTACACTAGCTGCTTCTTGTCGTATCTGAATAATTGTCCTAGGGCCATTTTCCTGTCGTCCTCTACGAGGATTCCACTGTAAATTAAAACATAACAGAACTCAGATACATGGCCAATGTTTTAATATCTTTCAATATTTTAATTGTGGTGTTATTTAAAAAAGAACCCCATAAGACTAGAAATGTTCAGCATGCACAAGTCATTATGATTAATAAAAAAATAGTGTTTTTGAAGGATAGCCAGCATAGACTATTTTTGTTCATTAATATAACTGATCCTTTAATAAAACATTTATAATTCATTAATCAATATCAAGTATACATAAAAACACAATTAACTCATTACCACATAGAACCGTGTTTTGACGTATGGTACATTTCTCCATGGAAACGTCTTTTGACGTGTAAGCGCATTTCCATGCAGACGTCTTTTGACGAGTACGAAAAAACCCTATTATAACTTCGTAAATATTCGGTAATAAACCGACGTATTTTTCCAAAGTTCAAAGTTCAAGGTCTGATGAAAATTTCCCACAAGCCATGTCGTGACTGTTTATAAATAAAAACAGGTTATATCCGGGTTTTAACAACACGTGTAGCAAAATTTTACAAAATGTCGACCATGGAAGAAAACAGTGAAGAGAGCGATGGAGAGTCATTATTTGAGGGTTTTGATGAGAGTGAAGTAGGGGATGATATTTCTGACATTGATGTTGGAAATATATCAGTAAGTGATGTTGAATCAAGTGACGATGAACTGTCCGACGACGCTGAAGATGGTGACCTGAACTGGACCGATCAATTTGACGACACTTTCTTGGTGAACGATTTTCGTGAAGAAACTGGACCTCAACTGCCTGAAGATTTTGATGTAAATACTGCTTCGCCGTTAGACTATTTTTACATGTTATTTCCTTTGACATTATTTGCTAATATTGTTGACCACACAAACAACTACGCAATTTGGAAAATGGCCCAATCCGGCGAAAATGACCCAAAATGGATAGCTACCACCGTTGAAGAAATGGCCGCGTATATCGGACTGAACATCTTTATGGGGATCGATTCCAAGCCACATTACAACATGTACTGGTCAACAGATGAATTTATTGGAAATGCTGGTTTCAAAAAAACAATGACGTGCAATCGTTATGAAAAACTAACGCAGTATTTTCATGTGACAGACCGACAAAGTGAACCAGAACGCAGATCTCCAAACTATGACCGGCTATTCAAAATTAGACCCATCATGAACACTGTGAAAGAAACATTTTTTTAAGTCGTACAAACCACAGAGGTAGATGGCTATTGATGAGGGAATGATCAAATTTGCTGGAAGAAACTCCATGAAACAGTACATGCCAGCCAAACCAGTGAAACAAGTGAAAGTGTGGATGAGATGTGAATCCAAAACCTCGTACCTCACAAAGTTTAATTTTTACTTGGGCAAATCAGACAAGACATACGAAAATGGCCTGGGACACAGAGTTGTAACTGAACTAACTGATGATCTACGAGGAAAACATCACCATGTATATTTTGACAACTTCTTCACCAGTGTCAAACTACTGAAAGATCTATTGAAAGACGGCATATATTCTTGTGGAACTGTTCGACAAAACCGGCGACACTTTCCGGATGAACTGAAACGCGTGAAAAAAATGCAACGTGGAGACAGCAAAATTGTGCAGTCGGCTTCAAAGAGAAACATTACAGCTGTTATTTGGCAAGACAAGAAGCAAGTGAGTATGCTGAGTAGCTTGAGTCCTCCACAAGACATCCTAGAAGCAAGCAGGAGGATTGGAAACAACCGGGTGCAGCTCAACCAGCCACATTCTGTACACAGCTACAACAAGTACATGAACGGTGTCGACAAACACGACCAGTATCGCCTGAAGTATGATGTGTCGAGGGAGAGCAAACGGTGGTGGAAGTACTTGTTCTTCTTTCTGGTGAACTGTGCCATTGTGAATGCATATATCCTGTACAGTTTATCGTCAAAGAGAAGAACCCAGCACAAGCGATTCACGCACTTGGACTTCCGGAGGGAGCTTGCCAGGGCCCTGGTTGGAGGCTTCACTTCAAGAAAGAGAAGTGCCATGTGTGACATTCAGGACATTCCTGTTGCTAATGCAAATGTGAGATTGCATTGCAACACACACATGGGCAAAGCACGCAGGTGCAAAGTTCACAGCAAAAGTGGAAAGCGCAAAGAAACTGTTTATGGGTGTGAATTGTGTGGGGTTCATTTGTGTAAGGAGGGGTGCCATGCAAAATTCCATAACACTCAGTGACATTCAAAGGACAAAATTCAAGTGGAACACTTCAAACTTGTAAATAGAACATAACATTTTTATTATAATTCTTTTTCATACAGTGGAACACTTTTTATTGTTTTGTGACTTTCTATTGTGATTTTTGCCTGAAACATAACCAAATATGACAATGTAAGTAACATTTTAAAAATATTCATCCTTTTCTCTACATTAGCTGTTATTTCATTTTTTTTCTAGGATGTATATATAAAAAGTTATAACTAATTTCCTTTGTTGTGTGGTGTTATTTGCTAATTGGCAAATTGTCTTATGGAGATGCTGCCTGCAGGGCCTAAGTAGGTCATGGTGCTTAGCAGCCAGCAGACAATAGGGCTCTATGTGGTAATGAGTTAAGGTATATTAAAATTTACAACATACCTTTCCTGCCCTCAAATCTACCACATCTTGCAGCATAAACCTGATACGTGAAGGCAAATGGGCGTTTTTGCCAAAGAGCTCTATTCGCTCAAAGTATTTATCCATCCAGGCCTGAAAAATAATAACATTTTATAATCTTAGCCGAATTACAAAAGGCTCAATTCACCTATATTAGTTTTAATACACTCTTTTATCAAAACTAATGCAACAATACGAGGGGAAAACCAAGAATACATTTCGACATTAAAACAATTAATGTCAATTTTTTTCTTGTATGGATACAACTTTTTCTCAAAAAAAAAGCATAAAATTTATGAATTTTTAAAGTCAAAACAAATTTTTTGGTAACCATTTAAAAATTTCCAGAAAATACACAGTATATGTGCAATCTTACATTGTTCGCTAATGCACTACAGTTTAATGAACTTTTGTTCTTTTGCCATCACAACAGGCAGTCAACTGCCTTAATACAACAAACCAGTCATTCACTGTATATATAATCAGGTCCACCAAACAAGTATATATGCATGTCACAATACTTTATACAAGAAATATATTACTATACATTTGGAAAAAACTTGGTGTTTCTCTTTCATGGATACATTACCTGTAAAAACGATAAGACTACCGAGTGAATCAGAGCCAAAGCATGACATCCGAACTGAACAGCGAAGGGAAAAAAAAGGAGAAGTTACAGTCACCTGACCGGAACTAGAGGGAAAGAGGAAAGAGTGCACTTGTTTGAGGACAGGTAATGTTGAAAAGAAATTAACTTGTGACATGACAGTGGAGAAGTATTTTGAGTGTTAATGGCTACCGTATAATTTTAACATAGTACTTTGATAAATGACTGCATCTAAAAGATATTGAAGAATTCACTGGGATAATTTATTCTAAATGATTAAATAATAAAAACATTCAAGAACAAGCCTTAGTAATCTCAGCTGTCTGTCCAAGAGTAGGATAATGGTTAGTGGTGGTTGTTGTTGTTGTTGACTTACCCATTTAGTTGCAAAAACACTCGCTCTGGGTGGGAGCCGATACCAGGATATAAACCTCAAACTTAAAAGTTTGTGATCTGTTAATTACCATAACACCAACATCCACAAGTAATACAAGTCCTAAATCTTAAGTACAATGTTTACCTTTGCTTGAGGGGTGTCCAAGCATGGGCCGACAGTGCACATTATTTGACTCTCTCTCTCTCTCCAGGTAAATCTATACACGTTAAAGACACTATTTACCTTTGCTGGAGGGGTGTCCAAGCATGGGCCGACAGTGCACATTATTTGACTCTCTCTCTCTCTCCAGGTAAATCTATACACGTTAAAGACACTATTTACCTTTGCTTGAGGGGTGTCCAAGCATGGGCCGACGGTGCACATTATTTGACTCTCTCTCCAGGTAAATCTATACACGTTAAAGACACTATTTACCTTTGCTTGAGGGGTGTCCAAGCATGGGCCGACAGTGCACATTATTTGACACTCTCTCTCCAGGTAAATCTATACACGTTAAAGACACTATTTACCTTTGCTTGAGGGGTGTCCAAGCGTGGGCCGACAGTGCACATTATTTGACACTCTCTCTCCAGGTAAATCTATACACGTTAAAGACACTATTTACCTTTGCTTGAGGGGTGTCCAAGCATGGGCCGACAGTGCACATTATTTGACACTCTCTCTCCAGGTAAATCTATACACGTTAAAGACACTATTTACCTTTGCTTGAGGGGTGTCCAAGCGTGGGCCGACAGTGCACATTATTTGACACTCTCTCTCCAGGTAAATCTATACACGTTAAAGACACTATTTACCTTTGCTTGAGGGGTGTCCAAGCGTGGGCCGACAGTTCGCATTATTTGACACAGACACTCCAGGTCTTCCGCCATGTCTTGGATTGGGGTGTTCTTTTTCTTCTCCAGAAGTTGTTTGATGCACCGGTGCAGAATACCCTCGTGCAACATTTGTAGTTTACCGAGCTCTCCTACAAAACAAATTTAACAGTCTGTTATCGGCTCTTTTTATATTTATTATTTTGTTAAAGCTGCATTCTCAAAGTTGCAAGTGCCATATTTGGTTATTTCTACATGTATTAATGTAAAATAATTACGAATGCATTAATCTTACATATAAATTGTGCACAATTAACAAAAAATATTAAAATTGTAATATGCTGCCCCCCTCAGTGTAAACATCGGTTTATAAATTTATAAAACAGAAAAAATATTATTTAGATGTAATTTTTGTGGACATATAAAATCAAGAATTAAAAAAATAGCAGTTTGTTTTGTTTAACGACACCACTAGAGCACATTGATATTTATTAATAATCGGATATTGGCAATTTGAGTCTTAGAGACAAAACCCGCTATATGCACCATCCCACAGACAGGATAGCACATACCACGGCTTTTGATATACCAGTCGTGTTGCACTGGCTGGAACGAGAAATAGCCCAAAGGAAATTTTTACATTTGAAAGAAAAGCAAATAAATACTTTTGGTCAATACGAAATTTCTTTCATGGTTAAGTTTATAAATAAATTTGAAAAAGACACGACTTTAGAAAACAGACATCCTAAATTGCACATTTACTTTTATATTGGAGCATGAAGTTAAAATAACATCAGAAAAATCACTAGTACAGAAGTTCAAAACATTTAGGCATATCATACCGATAAACTTAATGTTGCCGAGCATTTTCTGCTTGGCCAAATGTAGCTGCTCCACCTCTTCGTCCGTAAGCGGTCCATCTTTCTTGTCAAACACTAAAATCAAAATAACATTCTTATAAAATTTCATCTCAACACCAGGCACACAAATTTTTTTTTATGCCATGCTGACTAATAAAATGGTTCAACTATACAAAATGGAACCCCTTTTGTTTTTACATAACGTTACATTTTCAGATTTCATATATGAACTGATAAAACACAGCTCGTTCATTTGAGTGGTTATGGGTGTAGGAAAAGGAACTATAATTACAATACACCAACAGAACAATTTATTCATGAATTTTACACTGCGATATTATGGATGATTTTGAATCAATCAAGCGAAGGGGAGACAATTTACAGGTTTTTTAAAATGACTCTCGTCACACAATTTTTTTTTTTATGTCATGGATTATATACATGTACACATGTATACACACTCAGAAACCGTCTTATATAAGAGCCCTAATAAAAAAAATATTCAAATATAATAGTACATATGAAAGTAATTTACCTTCGGTTGCCTTAGAACGATTTTCAAACTCATCCTGGCACTTGTTTAAAAGAAGTCGCCTGAAGGTCTAAAAAAAAAAAAAAACCAAGGATAAGGAAAAAATGTAATACAATCTACAAGCCATGGAAAAGTACAATGTTAATTTTGTCACAATAATTTAAACACAAAACTACATGGGCATGCCTTTATATGACATGAAATGAAAAAGTTCAAAGTTCACCATGAACATTTATATTTGGAAAGTTGTTAATATTAATCAAGACCAATGTTTGCAGAAATCCAGTAAAAACTGGCAGCGTAATTCGGGTCTCTCCATTTGGAATAGGATGAAAGCAACCCATTGCTGTCCTGACAATCCAGACTAGAAATTTTAAATGATATGCACCGAAACAACCAATTCTAAATCAAACTGATAAAAGGCAAGTGTAACCAACTGTTCACTCTGCAGAGTTGTTGAGTTAAATCTTCTATGAAACTTTTAATGCACAAGTAATTTATTTCCATCCTGACTTGCTGAACAATTAACTTACTGTGATTGAATTGTTGCCTGGCTCGAAGTTTGGTGCGTCTTCACATAGTCGATGGCAGAGTTGGGCATACAGTGAGCTATATTTAGGTTCATCCAAAGCCTTATCAAAAATCTGAAATGGGCAAATATATTTTGTAACAAGTACTTTTTTGCTAACAAGAAAAATTATTTCTTTTAACTTCTATATAACAATATTTATATCTTCAAAACCCCCCAGACATTACAATTATTGCTACAGAAGGAACCGTTTGAATAATAATAAAATTAATTCATAAATTAAGAAAATATTAAAGTTACATGTATGCTCACAAAGGCAGATTACTAGCCTCACTGCAACAATAGACAATAAAGCTAGTACTGTAAAACAGATTTCTCTCTAACTTACCAGAAGAATAATTCCTTTAAGGATAATCTGCGAGTCAATTCCCACATTCAGAAGTTCTAAACTGAGCTTATCAAACTTTTCTGGAGTAAGTTTGTTGAGAATTCTGAAAATTAAAAAAACATCACAGTCTTGTCAAGCAAATGAAATTGTTCTGACATGGGCAAATGCTGTACGACAAGAATTTTGCAACAAAACACAGGCACTAATATAGCTAGTCAAATGGGAGCTTTTTCTTCGGCAAAACTAGATTATTAAAACAGTAGTAACAAGTCAAAACCACCATAACATTTTCGACCTAATCCAATTTAAAAAATAAAATCACATCAAGTTGTTTATTGTCATAGCTCACTTAACAATGTGTTGGTCTATTTTTCTATTGGGTCATTCTGCTGTTTGCAGTGACCAGTCAAGTGTTGTTTAGTTCTCTCAAGATTTATTTCAGTAATGCCAAAAAATAATTATTGCTTTCATTTTAACATAATACCACATTAATTATCAATATTATTAATACTATGGTATTTTAATGAAAATATTTAGTTTTTACTTAAATTTTATTATCGTAAGTAGTGGTATTTAGTAAAGAAACATTACGATTCAAACTGAGTGTATAATTAGGAACATTACAAAAGTAAACGATATTTGTTCACTCCACCTATTTTTATCAAACTATTTTTCCTGGGACGGGAGAAGTCAATTGTCTACTTTTGTCATTCTAGATTAGGGATGTCAGGAGATCAACGAGACAAATATACTGTACATATATATATTCATGTTCTAAAACATGTATTGTCCTGAAGCAGACTAACACTTACGCTCTGACTCTACGGAATACAAGGTCATTTTTGTCCTCTTGTACAGGGACTTCTCGTTTTACTGTGCTTGGAGGGATCCATCTGTTTTTTCCTACAGGTGTTGCTGCACCTGGGCTAGAGAGAGTGGGTGGTCTCTCGTTCCTGAAACAACAAACAAATTCAAACCATCACAAAAAGAACATTTATGAAAACACAACTGTTTCCATAAAAAACAGTAATGTCTCTATGCATCACAATATCCCAGATTTTTGCAATTTGGTGAAGAAACAAGACAAACCTACTGCTGTCGAGTGGTGGACGCATCAATGTTATGAGGAAAAAACCCGAACCAAGAACCCAAAGTAGCTATTAACAATTTAGTTCATCATAAAGATGCCAGTCTCTTATGACCCTACCAGTCTGGTACTGTTAACGACACAATCATAATATATGTCTAAACTAGTACCAGTGGTCTTGTTAAAGATGATGAGGCTGAATGTGCAATATAAAACAATGAGGAAGAAAAGGATGAGCAACAGGATGAGGCAGCATCTAATAAGATTTGAACCAATGCCTTTGACATATTACTGAATCTTATGCCAACCACTGGTCAGGTGCACTCAAGGGAAACCACATTTTTGTACGAAGACATTTTTAAAAATCTGAATCTGCTTTTCTAAAAACACTGGATAAATAATTTAAGTTTTTGAACACTTACCTTCCTCCTAAGTGTGGAGAAGCACCACCCTTCACTAACTTTGCGTCCAGTATGCTGCTTATTCTTATACCAGCACAGCAATAGCACAGTGGGGTGGGGAGGAATCAACAAAAATGGTTTATGACTGTTGAGAACTTCCTTCTGAAAATAAAGGAAAGTACTAGTCCTATAACAGGTAAGCTAAAGCCGAGATTTGTAAACTAATAAATAAATGAGAGTTATATAAATGTTTTTTAATAACACTAAACAAAATGATCCTTCAGAAATGTTGTATTGTCAGTACAAATCAAAACGAGGAGAAGCGGTCAGAATAATAGGAAATATGTTAACTAAAGATTTAATACCGAACACTAAAATAAATCATACACTAAATCTTTTTCAAATTAATTCTTGTAATAGAAAAGAAAATCACAATATTTATTTATTTCAAGTTATTTCCGTGCTTATATCTAATTACGGTTCAAACACACTGTCCTAGGCACACACAGCTATCTGTCCAGGACAGTGGGTTAGTTGTTAGTTATTGGTGGCTAGTGAGAGAAAAGAGGGTGTAGTGGTCTTACACCTACCCATCGAGTTGTTAAAAGTCGCTATGGGTGGGAGCCATTACTAGGCTGTGAACCATGTAACTACCAGCCTTATGTTCGATGGCTTAACCACACCACCGAGGCCGATAACAAAACAGGACTTCTAGTTTATGGTAGCCCCACTCCCATGGCTAGTGATAAAAAAGCATGGCTAGTGATATTCACTTTTGGGCTAGTAAATAACTACTATTATCATGCCCGACGGCTAGTGAAAAAAAAAGAAGCAAAAAGAGTTGTCTATTTTGTAAGTATGAATATCCTGACCCCATCAGAAACCCCAATGTCAGTGTTTTTTTCCTCTATCTCCCTCTTTAGGTAACATATCTAATTATAACTATTATTTAGTAAAATTACATTAATCTAATGTAAAGTAGGGCTAGTTAACTTTTAATAGTGGCTAGTTAACTTAAAAAATCGTATGTCCCATGGCTAGTGGATTAAAAAAAATTTCTAGAAGCCCTGAATAAAATATTTAACATTGTTTTTATTTTGTCAGATTTATAAATGTTGCAAGGAACGTTCATTTAGGAGGGGTGTCATTGCACAGAGCCCAATCTAGAACTTAAAAAGTAGAAGTGACATCTTCCTTCCCGGGAGAGGTTTGATAAAAATAGGTAATGTTAACATTTATCGGTACATTTCACCAAGTTTTATGATCTTTGGAAAGGCACCGATTTAGACAATGATAATATCAAACCAGATTCCATTAACCTTCTGACTACTGCAGGCAAGATTTCTCTACCAACATTACACACACAGGTCGACACACTGTATTCCCCAATTCATTATTTCCCGCCAATTTGCACATGGCACTCGCTGGAAATAACAATAAATAGATTAATTGAGAATATGGCAGCTTTAGTTTTTTGTTTTTCAATGGAAAATACCTGGGAATTTTTAGTTGAAAAAGTGGTTTTTGTTCAAGTATTTTCATTTCACAACAATGGCGATATGTTGCAGTCATTTTCAGGTATCGATAGTTGATTGTGACAGGTAATTTGATAATAAATTTGACAGTTTTAACAAAAAACGAAATATTGGGATATGAATCGTAGTTAAAAACAAACAAAAATGATCAGAAAAACAGTGGGAATAATGGATAAAAATACTGGACATCTGGCCACAATTGCCCATACGTAAACACATTTTAAAAAATTTCTTGTCTAATTTTAATCAACAATAACTGATAAAAAAAAAAAAAAAAATTAGAAAAACCCACAAAAGTAATACTTACAAATTCAAATAGAAACTAATTTATTTATAAAAACATTTATAAAAAGTTATAAATTTGTACACCATCAACATGTTTCTTGTATACTACTCAAAAGAATTTAAGGGTCAAAAATTTATAACCAAATAAGTTTCAGGGTGTATTAGATTGATGATGTAAACTACACCAAAAATTTAATTTATTGTTCCATATTTACAAAAAACCACAAATAAACGTCACTGTATACAAGAAAGTCACATGACATGCTGTCAAAGTTGAAGGTTGTCAAACATGGATTTTACACATTAGAACATTCATTTAATAGTGTGTGAATCCACCCCTGGTGCAAATACACTCGACACATCGTTGCCTGATGCTGTTGATCAGATGTCTGAAGAACTCTTGGGGAATGGCCTGCCATTCTGCCTCTGCCATAAGAAGTTGACCCAGATCATGAAGGTTGGCCGGAGGGGCATGGTTATCCCGAACTCTCCTGCCTAATTCGTCCCAGGCGTCCTCTATTGGGGCCAAGTCAGGCGAATATGCTGGCCAATCCATCCTGGCGATACCTTGTTGTCTGAGAAAGTCCGTTACCACCCCGGCGCGGTGGGGTCTGGCATTGTCATCCTGCAGAACTGCCCTGCCGCCAATCTGCTGAAGGCCTGGGAGAACCAATGGCCGGATAATCTCATTCAGATAGCGGATTCCATTCAGATTGCCATCCACCACATAGATGGGGGTCCTGTGGTGGATAGAGATGCCGCCCCACACCATGACGCTGCCACCACCGAACCGGTGACGTTGTCTAACGTTAACGTCAGCGAAGCGCTCCCCAGGATGTCTGTAGACACGAACCCGACCGTCGTTGAACTGGAGACTAAACCTGGACTCATCAGTGAACATCACTCGACCCCACTGAACACGTTGCCACCGTAGATGAAGCATGCACCAGTGACGTCTGGCCGTTCTGTGACGTGGTAGGAGTGGTGGTCGAACAGCCTGGCGACGGCAGCAAAGATTATTGGCTCTCAGACGATTGCGTATGGTTTGATCAGACACTCGAGTTCCAGTCGCAGTCCACAGATTGTCACGTAATCGGCGTGCAGTGGATGTGCGTTGACGTAGAGCCATATTGGTGATGTAGCGGTCCTCTCTATTTGTAGTGCTTTGGGGTCTTCCCGAACATGGACGATTTCGAACAGAATTCGTTGCTTGGTACCGTTGCCACAGTCGGCCAACGACACTCCGACTGACACCAAGTCTCAGAGCAACATTTCTTTGCGTATTGCCATCCTGAAGCCAAGCAATAGCCCTTCCTCGATCTTCGATAGTCAGTTGACGTCGTACCATTGTCGAATTTGGAGTGTGCACTATACACGAACGCAAGCTCCAATTATACAGAAATTCAGCATTGGGAACATGGAATACACATGCAAAGCATGCAAATGAAGCGCTTTGTGAAAAAGCAAGTTATGGGCACTTAGCAGACCTTTCGGTTTCGCCCTAATTTACGTGCAAATGTAAGCATGTTTTCGCCATTAGAACTAGTCGACAGTGTCAATGACAGTGGATTTTAATTCATTTATGGGTTGCTTAGACCCACTTTCGTCAAAATGGAACAATACCATGCGTGACATTATGGTCTAGCTAATATAATTGACATTCAGAAAATAATGTCGAAAATATCGTCTGACCCTTAAATTCTTTTGAGTAGTATAAATGAATTTAGGAATGCCTATTGCATTTTTTCTTTTAATTTGATTGAACCTAGTCATTTAACACGTTCAATATCTGATGTTTTTCATGGGGGGGGGGGGGGGGGGGGGGGGTGGGTGGGTGGTGTTTCAATGGCTACCATTCAGCATGTTGATTCAGTATGTAGCTCCTTGAATACTTCAGTTTAGTTGTGTACATGCTTTTTGTGCAAAACCAGTTTTTCGGCCCAGCACATGAAATAAATACCTGACTGATTTTAACTTTTGTTGGGTGATGTTATTCAAAGAATGTGATAGCATCACATACACAAAAAGTTGTAGCTAAATCTGTTTAATATGGCATAGATACAGATACAGATACAGATACAGATACATATATATTAATGTAGTATTTTGAGTAGTCTATCCATTTTCAATGTTTCATGAGAAACTTCAAAGTACTTGCTGGGGCCAAATTATATCACTCATTTGACAACACTAGCTCTGGCACTCGTGAATTGGTTATTTTAATTTGGCGAAATAATTTTATAAAGCAATTGATATTTTGTTACAAAATTTGGCGAAATAATTTTATAAAGCAATTGATATTTTGTTACAAAATTTGACGAAATAATTTTATAAAGCAATTGATATTTTGTTACAAAATTTGGCGAAATCTTCTGCTGACCCAGAGCTAGCCCTGTTTGATGCCTTCGATAATGAAAACTGCTACTGTACCTAATCTTTATAATGTAAATATAGCTAATTATTATCAATGAACATATGAAAGAAACTTACATGTGATGTACATGTATTAATTATTTTAAAGTCTTAATACTACTGTTAATTTGAATGCATGTTTTTCAAAACGCTGATAAAAAATTGTTTGTGAAAAAAAAAAAAATATTTTTGAAATTATTAAAAACTGTCATTTGCAAAAATAAAAAGGTGAAAAGATGTCTGCTTGTTACCCCCCATTATAGACACATTTATAAAGAGGGAACCTAGCTTACTAACACTCAAAAATAAAAGTTTGTTTTGTTTAAAAATACCAATAGAGTACATTGATTTATTAATCATTGTCTATTGTCAGTGTTTCCGCCAGAAATTTTTTTTGGGGATGGTGTTATGGAATTAAATGTAACCAGTCAATAGGGGGTATGGGGGCCTCCCCCAGAAAGAAAATGGGTTACGTTTAGGATCAAGAAAATCATACAGTAATAATAAGAGTAATTAATTTTGTCAAAAGGTTAACTAAACATTTTTTTTTTAAATCTGCAAAATATTTTGGGTATGGCGACATACCCATTTTAACCTCTGGCAGAAACCCTAATTGTGGATGTCACACATTTGGTAATTTTGACATATTCTTGGAAAGGAAACCAGCTAAATTTTTCCATTAGTAGACATGACAACACATACCATGGCATTTGATATACCAGTCATGCACAAATCTAATCCTAACTATAATCTAGCAGAATATTTTACCATTAAAAGTGGCTTGCATTTTGCTTCTTTTGGGGGTTGGTCTTTTCTAGTCAACGAAATGAAGTTTTTTTCTTCAAAAGGCATAAAGTTATTAGCTGAAGTCAGTATAATATTCTAGTACTAATCTGATTTCAAAAATAAAATTACACAACAGAAATCAAGTCACTGACTTGCAGTGTCACAGCTCAAATACACTGTGTCAATCCATAGTTTACTTTTGCATCAACACTTCGCACTGTTTGCAGTAACTAATCAAGGATAGTGTAGTTCTTGTCCAAATTCATTTCAATAATGACATAAGTACTAATTATTTTCATTTTAACATAACAACATAGTATTTAAGACTATTGTGTTTTAATGAAAATGTTTGTTTGGCATAAATTTTATTACTAGAAGTAGTTGGGGCTTGAGCTGTCATTCACGAATTGTGAAAAATTAAAAAGATTTGCAAGAGAATGTTCAGTTTGAAAAAATATTTCATAAATTTGTGTGCTAATCTTGATTTTTAGAACCAAACATGCTTTCAACCAGTTTTGTTCAATTGATCCACCTTGCAGTATGAATAAGTGCCATTTGCATGTCCGCATGGCCAGTCTACTGTTTAAGACATGTTGCATTGTTGATACTAAAAGTTTGATTACTAGCGACAAGTTTTACTTTTTATTGGTCATGTTTTGTCGTACTGGTTAATGTTGTAAATATAGGTCATATGGTTGAGTTTATTTCCACAAAGTGGGTATGTTGGTGAGGAATACTTCTGATGCATACAAAAAGTAAAACTGCCTCTTTTGTGATATATATCAGTCGTGGTGCACAGACTTTAATGAGAAATACAACTCAATAGGCCCATCAACGGGGATTGACCACACATCAGACAAGCACTGTATCACTGGGTTACAGCCTGCCCTAGACAGCAGCAGCATTTTACTATTAGGCCAAGTAAAAAAAATTGTATGGTTCCTGTTACATGCCAAAAACAAATAGGGTAGGTAGGTAGGGAAAACTACTCCCCTCCCCTCCCCCCCCCCCATTTTAGAGCTAATATTTCCTTTATAGTATAGCAGATTAATATATTAAAAGGCTCTTTCTTTGTGTTACAGTGCAACTGACAATACATACTCTAATGAGAATCATTAATTATTTTCTATATAAAAAAAACAACATGTCATAACCTAGTCAACCCACAATCGGTATTAATGTAAACACCACCCAAGTCTAATACTACACGGTAAGGTTATAAACTACGATAACACTAACACACTATAATTTGTTCATTGGAAAAAAGTTTTAATATCAAAGGTCTGATCCACAACATGGTTACACCCCCTCACAACTATAGCAACAACACTGATCTTCCCGGACCTATTTCATTGCCAGTATTGCAGTAACAAAATGTGCATCATGAACACAACAAAGATGTCAATAAAAATTAACAAAATAAGTTAACAAAAAGATCTCCATACTAACTATCCTCATAGCAGAGATATCAAAAGAAAACAACTATTTTCAAGAAAACAGTTTCCCTTTTGGTCATCCATAAGGACACTGCACAGTATCTTTGCACTGTTGACAAAGAGGTAAAACAGGTTTGTATTTTTGCTTTTAAAGGTCTGATCCACAACATGGTTACACCCCCTCACAACTACAGCACTGCAGACGCTATTAAATGTGAAAAGAGTTGTCATTTCTTAAAGGGACACACCCTAGTTACGGCTAGTTGTTAACCATTACGGCATTGTTTTTCGCTATTAAACCCATTTTTTCCCAAATAAAATTGCACTTTACTTACTGTTTATTATTTAGAATATACATTTCCATTCACCTGAAGTGTTTTTTGGTAATCCTGGTGTTTGTAATACCACAAAATGCATTTTTCGTATTTCTGAAAAACGGGCGCACGTTTGAGAAAAAATTGTTGAGCAGACAAGGTCTAATCTATTTTTAGACGGGATATTTCCATTTCAATGTCACAGACGTTGGTATACCACATGACCGTTATCATTTTGGTTCGGTTTGTTTTCTCGTGCACGGTTCGCGCTATCAACATCCGATTTGTTGTTCATTTGTGAGATTTTTCTTCACAGTTCGTGAACATTTTCAGTAACAATAAAGTTCAGACAAGTAAGTATCTCAATACAAAACGTTACAAACCCTTAAAACCAATAATTTTGCTAAGTCCTACGATATCTGGAGAGGGGATACAACCAGGACAGAACAGTTGGAACATGTCCAGGAGAGGTGAAAAGAACGCAACCCAAGTCTGTGAAATTTGTCGTGACGTAGGCATTGTTGTGCTTCGAGCGACATCTACCGGTGACATCAGAATACAAACTTTCAAAATTATTTCAAGCAATTGGGACATGGGGATTCCCATGGTATTTATCGATATAAAACCTGCTTTTTCACTCCTTTTGATAAAAACGTGATCTAAGTGTGTTACAGGTTTGTAGATTAACCAAATTATAATTTATTTTTGCTGGATGGAACTAGGGTGTGCGGCTTTAAGGTTTTGGGTACTACCAGTTCATTTCAAATGCCATGGATATCATCATATTTAATAATAAATACAGGGGTTATTTGTCAAACAAATGCAAAATATTGATAGAGTTGATGTCTAAATATTTAATTTAAGTAATCTTTTCAGCATAATCGGCTATTTTCATGTTTACTCTTTGTTTAACATTGAATCGTAACTCAGTATTTCTAGAAGTTCGATTACGTTTTAGGGAATTCCCCTACCAAAATAGACTGGAAATTTTTATCATTCTGCTTTTTAAGGTCTCACTACACAGATGCCATCTGCCATTAAAACCCATGTTAAACGGCCCAACTTCAAGCGAAGATTGCCCATAGAACGGGTTCTCGTTGGCACAAACAACACACACCATTGCGAACATACATTATATAAGCATTTATTTTCACTCCAAAATTGAGAACATTTCTGTCTCAGTTTTTTGCTATAGGACCGCATCTGACTGTAGTACCAGTCCGAACAGGTGGTTCATTAACCGATTCCCTCCGGCTGTCACTTGCGCTATATACCCATGTCCCAAAAGGTTGATGCACAATATTACAAAATAACATGGGCAAAATACAACCAGAAGGCTTACCATTAAACATACATATTGTTTTAATTCTTCACCATTTCCTAGAAGTGAATATGTGAACCATAACATGTGTCACAATTAGGAACTATAGTGGACCATGATGAATGAACTCTCACCCGGAAGTGATCGGTGTAGTGAGACCTAACAGTAAACTAGCGTAACATTTTGAAGATTGGATTCACAAGTTCCGAATGAGTACGAGAACACGTCCGAGAGCATGTGGTGTCAATGGCGTCTTCCATTTACAGAGTAGAATGTCAAAAATGTGCTCATTCAAATCAAATAATATTACACATGTATTTAAATCAATTTCAAATGAAACGACATTCAAGGAAAAGGAACACCTCGTCACATTCCGCTACGCTTATATTTCGTGGAAATGTACGAGGAGTTCCGAATGGCTCTCGGAAGCTTTTCATTTGGAACTCTTTGGAAGTAAAATTGCGCGAAGAGTTCCGGGTCTTCTGGTAACGAGATCTTGGACTGACAGATCTTGTGGCATCTCTCTGCAGTTGTTGTTTTTAGAGTCGATGAAAATTTTGATTGATATTAATGGATTATTAAATAAAACAGGTGGGAAAAAAAAGGGTGGGGAAAAGGTTAAAAAAAGTTTAGGGTCAACACCAAAAATTTAAGGACGGTCGGGTAACCGGAACCAAACAATTTTTTTTACTACGCCTTAGCAATGTTCTTGCTGCTCCATTTAAGCGGGGCGGGCCGCCCTGCTATTGCATTTTGCCGCATTCCTTTTATGTTCTCCGCCCTCCTTTTATGTTCTCTGCCCTCCTTTATTTTCCAGCACCTGTCTCCGCTATTTCCAAATGCACACTTTTTTCCACACATTAAACAAAAAACAACGACCAGTCTGCACACTGGACATCAAAGGAAACGCTGCGTTTTGTAAGAAAAAGCAACTGACGAAACATTTACCGTACAACGTAATTTAACAGTATTTTTAACAGCCTTTATTTTGTCCCATACCTGTATCCATTTGTATGTTTAATACAAACAAGAAAAGTTATATTTTATTTGAGCAATGAATGAATGAATGTTTAACGACACCCCAGCACAAAAATACACATCGGCTATTGGGTGTCACAAATGGTAAGTATATGAATATTGAGCATTGAAAACATTTTTAATTTTTTACGAATTCGGCAATCTCTGATTGAAAAAAAAACCCCTCATTTATTTGGTGCCAAATTTGTCACATGATCAAAATGGTCACTCTGTCTTTTGTTTCCACTATCGTCTGATATTTTGCCCTCAATTGCAGATTTAATTGGTTGTAACTGATGATTTTTACTTTGTCATTTCCGTCATTCTGTTTATTCAGCAGTTCTTTATAAAAATATTATAAACTTTTCATTTTGGGGGGACATCACTCCTTATAAAAACAAGGGAAGTGTTTAATGTTTATCATTAAAATAATTTATCTTGGGACTGGGTGCCAAACAATATACTGTACAAAAACGAACTTACTTTTTATCAGCTGGCGATAATATTAATCACAGCGTTCGATTCATTTGATAAAGATGGAAATAACAAAGAATGTATCCGAAATTTGGGGACCACTTTACAAACATCTTTATTGTTTTACTTATACCTTGAAATCTTTATTAAAAATAATATTAAAACTTTGATCGGTTCAGCAAAACCGGAACTGCCCGTGAATGTCAGATGGATATATCCGGTTCAATTAAAAGACGAGTCTGCTTGTATTTCGTATAAAAAAAAATTGCACTTTTTTTTTGTAAACAAAATAAAAAGTATGTTTTTCCCACAAAGTCAACCCACACACAATAATATAGTAACGAATCCCCCACCCTTTTTTTTTTTTAGCTTTACGTTTTTGTTTTTTGTTTTTTTTGGACAAATTTTCACCCAGCGAGAACAGATTAGATTAATAAAAAATAGATCCCTTAAAACAATGTCATACAAGATGTAAACTGAATAGTAAGTACATTTTAACATATACTCTTCAAAAAAAGAAACGCAAAAGGGTACAAATGGGTTATAACTCCGATTTTATGTTTCCTACCGGTTCATGCTTTGTGAATATAAGGTCATTGCATGTCCCAAACACATTCCCACGGTTACATTCGATAAAACTCAGCTACTGTACAATAAAGTTCCAAAATGTGAATATTCGCAAAAACGCAGCCACGTGCAAACCATGTCACCACTGCACGTGCGTTGTCTGCACGTGCAACATGAACACCGACAGTATAAAAGTGCAGGGTGTTCGCTTGCCTGGCCTCTGTATCTGGCCGACAGTTGACAATCCAGGACATGCCACGTCTCAGTGAACCGCAGAGAAACAATGCCATCGGCCGACTAGACGCAGGCGAATCCAGAACGGCCGTTGCCAGGGCATTCCATGTGTCCCCAAGCACCATCTCCAGACTGTGGGACCGTTACCAGCAACATGGATCAGCACGTGACCTCCCTAGATCCGGTCGACCACGGGTCACTACCCCCGGGCAGGACCGCTACATCCGGGTACGCCGCCTTCGGGAACGATTGACTACTGCCACCTCCACAGCCGCAGCAATACCAGGTTTGTGCAGGATATCCGACCAGACCGTACGGAACCGCCTATGTGAGGTAGGAATTCGTGCCAGACGTCCAGTTCGAGGTGTCATCTTAACACCACAACACCGTCGACTCCGACTGCAGTGGTGCCAGATTCATCGACAATGGCCTCAACTGCGATGGAGACAGGTGTGGTTCAGTGACGAGTCCCGATTTCTGCTCCGACGTCATGATGGAAGATGTCGCGTGTATAGGCGTCGTGGTGAACGTTATGCGGCAAACTGCGTGCAGGAAGTGGACAGATTCGGCGGGGGTAGTGTCATGGTGTGGGCAGCCATCTCACACACTGGCAGAACTGACCTGGTCCACGTGCAGGGCAACCTGAATGCACAGGGCTACATTGACCAGATCCTCCGGCCACACATCGTTCCAGTTATGGCCAACGCCAACGCAGTGTTCCAACATGACAACGCCAGGCCTCACACAGCACGTCTCACACAGCACGTCTCACAACGGCTTTCCTACAGAACAACAACATTAATGTCCTTCCTTGGCCATCGATATCACCGGATTTGAACCCAATTGAGCATCTATGGGACGAGTTGGACTGACGCCTCCGACAGCGACAACCACAGCCCCAGACCCTGCCCGAGCTGGCAGCAGCCTTGCAGGCCGAGTGGGCCACCATCCCCCGGGACGTCATCCGTACTCTGGTTGCTTCAATGGGCAGGCGGTGCCAGGCAGTTGTCAACACACGCGGAGGCCACACCCGGTATTGACTCCAGATGACCTTGACCTTGGTGGTGTGTCCTATCACTTACTCACAATGGACTAGATTGAATTGTGAACAATCCTGCAACATTTGGTAATTATCGGACTCACCATTCAATAATTAAATCAATTCTCCAAATGTTATGACAATGTGGTTTTGCGTTTCTTCTTTTGAAGAGTATATACTATAATATTACCATAAAGAACGAGATTAAAAACAAAATCTTATGACTGAAATACCAAGAAGTAATTGGCGAATACATATTTATTTTGGAGAAAAAAAAATTAAGATTGGCAAATTTTGGGGCTAACAAAAATTGGAACCAAGGGCGGGATGACGATGATTCGTCCACTAAAAATCTGTCCACTGTTGAACTGGACATGATTTGTCCACAACCAAAAATTGTTCTTGGACAATTCGTCCACTATAAATTTTAGTTAAATTTAGAACTTAGCAGGAACCTGGTAGCGGAATGGACTGACCTCAGTGACGTCGTGGTTAGGCCATCGGTCTACAGGTTGGTAGGTACTGGGTTTGGATCCCAGTCGAGGCATGAGATTTTTAATCCAGGTACCGACTTCCAAACCCTGAGTGAGTGCTCTGCAAGACTCATTGGGTAGGTGTAAACCACTTGCACCGACCAGTGATCCATAAATGGTTCAACAAAGGCCATGGATTGTGCTATCCTGCCTGTGGGAAGCACAAATAAAAGATCCCTTGCTGCTAATCGGAAAGAGTAGCTCATGAAGTGGTGACAGCGGGTTTCCTCTCAAAATATGTGTGGTCCTTAACCATGTCTGACGCCATACAACCATAAATAAAATGTGTTGAGTGCATTGTTAAATAAAGCATTTCTATCTTTCTTTCTTTCTTGGTAGCGGAATGGACATAATATTGTTGTTTATTGGTTTGTTACCTCAAATGACGTCACGTTATGGCATTTTTTACATAAATGATGTAATTTTAGTTCAGTTACTAGCTTTGTTTTCTAAATAATGTGTCAGAATTATAGGTGTAATTGAAGAACAATTTGAATAACATATCAATGAAGTACTTACTGTACTATAATGGACAGACAGAAAATAAGTTAATAGTGCCACTAAAATTTAGTTTGTTTCATATGTATACAAGTAGTTTACCAGAAAACAAAAATAATTGACCAGTTTAATGGCTAAGAAATAACATTTTAGATTTATTGGTCTAAATGTTGTAATCGAGTGGACAAATTGTCCGAGGTGGGTGGACGAATTGTATGTGGACGAAACGTCCGGAAAGCCCCAGGGCTAGCCCTGGTAGTAGTATCATTCGATAAGAAATATTACGATTCGAACCGAGTGTCTAAATCCGTACCTTTCCAAATACTCACAGAACTTGGCAAAATGTACCAATACATGTTCAGATTACCTATCAAAGGCTTTAAAGACTAACCCTAAAACTACCCTAACCATTAAAAGTGGGGTACGGGTCAAACTCATGTTCAAACTTCTCCCCTTGCTCCTGGGAAGGAAAAAGTCACTGAACAATACTGAACATTCTTGCAACATTTATAAATCTGACAAAATAAAAACAATGTTAGATATTTAATTTGTTAATATAAAATATTTATACAAACAAAATTATTGGGGGGGGGGGGGGGGGGGGCGGCACAAAATCCAGTTTTTACAAACATTACTATGACCAAAAACATTAAATATAGCTTTTTTAATCAGAAATGTTACAACTGATCACAATTTCAGGAGTCTTTTTAAATTTAATATCAAAGTACCCCTATTTTATTGTTTAGGCCTACAATAATGATAAACAACTGGAAACAAAATGATGATTTCTAAGATCATGAAATAAAATAACAAAAATCCCCGACTTGTAAGTTATGCAGCCATTATCATTATGCAAATGAAAAACTGCTTTCATACATCTTAATAACCTCAATTACATATACTGTTTTAATATATTTAACACATATATATTATACAAGTTAGTTGGGATATGAATAATACATCCCTTGCTGATAATAATCAACGAGTGTTCACCGAAAGTGACAAAGAGAAATGCCATGAAAAAATTACTGCATCATGTGGATGAATCACCAAGGTAAAATTAGGGTTCCCTTTAGAACACATAATTTAAAGCAATATATAGTGTTTATGGCTACCAAAATTAATACAGAAGAAGTTAAAGACATTCACAATAACATCAAATTAAAAAGAACTTACAACTCGACAACAAAATGCTTACTTTTTAGAATTTTGAAGATTGTTTCGTGTTTGGTTAATAAAAATTTCTCAAGCAATTCCCACAATGCAAGGTGCGTTGAAGGGTGATGGGAAGGGAGTGGTGAAATATTAGTTTTGTTTTTATAACATTTAAAATTATCATTCAATAACTGGAAGCAATATTATATTAATAAAAATAGTGATAAAATGAAAACATTGAATATTTTAGTATTTAATTTCTTTTTTGTAAAACATGAAAGTGTTAAATTCGGAACTATTCGGAATACCTCGCTCATTTCCGACATTATGTAAGACGGAAATGACCGAGCAAAGTTAAGCGGTAACTGGTCCTATATATCCAAAACCGACTCGCCCCCGGCCCTTCTCCCTGGGACGAATGCAGGGATTTTCTAAAAACAGAGTGCAACATTTTAAAAGGACACCTCCAGTATACATGGAGAGATGCAACATTTTGACCAGCTCCCAGGCTGTACTAATATATACCGAATATAGGTAAGGGTGTAACGAAAAAACAGTTTGGTATATGCTATCCTGTCTGTGAAATCGTGCAAATAAAAGATACTTTGCTGCTAATGGAAAACAAAGTACCGGATTTCCTCTATAAGACTATATGTCAAAATTACCAAATGTTTGACATCCAATAGCCGATAATTAATAAATCAATATGCTCTAGTCACGCAGGGTTGAAATTAGAAAATAGAAGTCGCCCGTGGCGACCTTTATTGGCTATGGGCGACTATGGATTTTACAAAGATAGTCCGTTGGGCGAACTTCGATTTAAGGGTTAGGCGAGTATGGTACCCGTTGAAAAAGAAAGGCATTGATACTGAATCGAATATAACAAAACACACGTGCGTCTGTGTTGGCGCGAACTACAGATCTGGCAACAGACAATATTGTACAACATGTTCTATATTTTGACAGAGCCAGACTGACCAGACACTGCGATTTTGGTCCGGGACTTTAAAGTCATCGGCTTAATGGAATAGATTGGATACGCCATTATTATATTGTAGACCTAATGTTTGACATTATTCAATGTTATGGTAAAAATGAATCATATTTAATTAGCTTACATTATTCAGGCACAAAATAAAAATCTATCTTGTTGTTTTACCTCATAATAACAATGAAATTTTCCATTACTACAGGGATTATTTAAAAAACCCACCCCAAAACAGTTAATTGGCATATAACTTCATAATGAATAAAGATAAAATTCATATTAAACAAAAATATTAATTTATTAAATTGTAAATCCATACCATTTGAAATAACATTATTATTTTTTGGGTAAAAACGATTAGTGTAAATGCATTTAATTTAAAAAAAAAAAAATTGCATAGACTAAATCTTTTCTGATAGGCCTACACGTTTTAAGGCAACTGATGGAACATCCAAGGTAATTTGAACGACAAAACCGTAACACGTGACCAGGGCCGTATCTCTGCACAAAGCAGAGTCGAATATGTATTTGGCAAAATAGCGGATGATTCCGTGAATCTTTATCTAGTGCCTCGTCTACAGGAGGACAGCCACTCCCTAGAAAATCCTTTAATAGCGAGTTCGCCCCCTCGTGCATCGCCACAAAGAGGACTGCCACACCTAGACTAGTTTACTAAAAGGCGCAGTTCTACCGAGACAATGCAAGTGCAGCTGCATACCTTGGCTGTTTTTGTTTACCCCTGTATTATTCCAGCCAGTGCTCCACAACTGGTGTAACAAAGGCCGTGGTAAGTACTACCCTGTCTGTGGGATGGTGCTTATAAATGATCCCTTGCTGCTAATCGAAAAGAGTAGCCCATGAAGTGGCGACAGCGGGTTTCCTCTCTCAATATATGTGTGGTCCTTAACCATATGTCTGACGTCATATAACCGTAAATAAAATGTGTTGAGTGCGTCGTTAAATAAAACATTTCTTCTTACCCCTGTATTAATTTAATTTAACGGTAACTTGTAAAAAATGTTATTTGGGTTTGTATGGGTTTAAAACTTAATCATACGGGGTTTTTTTAATATGAATTTTAACTTTATTCATTATGATGTTACATGCCAATTCATCGGTTTCCTTTTGACGTAAACGGACTGTATTACGGTGAGCACATGGTTATATTATTCAACAATGAACATTCTATTTTTGATTTTGTACAGTTAAATTGGAGG
Organism: Gigantopelta aegis; assembly: GCF_016097555.1. Classification (NCBI taxonomy): domain Eukaryota; kingdom Metazoa; phylum Mollusca; class Gastropoda; order Neomphalida; family Peltospiridae; genus Gigantopelta; species Gigantopelta aegis. The sequence goes on along the minus strand of NC_054707.1, from coordinate 35,265,240 downwards.
GCTAGTTGAAATTAAGAAGGGCCAGTAAGATTTTTCTTCAACTGGCCCTGCTGGCAACAATGGTTTTCGTGTTAAGTTTCAACCCTGCTAGTGATGTCGTTAATCAAACTTAACTTTTTGGGTGAGTCTTTATTTGAACAAAGATGTGTTTGCAAATGTGGGTTGTTGTTGTTTAATTATTATTTAGAAGATTAACTAAATGAAAAAGGTCGATTTCGATACAAAGATACATGTATCGATAATCGTATCGTGGGAAGACATATCGTAACATGCCGAGTTATCAATTAATCGTCACATCCGTACCAGAATACCTATCAGGTGTATATGAATCCGATGGCAAGTATGCCGGATAAATACATACTGAGGATGAATACCTTCGACAGTCTACTAGTAACAGAAATCTTGCTGTCATTCTACTCTGGCCAATCAAATGGAACTGATCTCGCCCCGTCTCGTACGCTTATAGTAGGGAAGAATATGTTCGATTTTCTCGAATATCTGGTGTGACAGTGTCATTACTATTTTCACAATAATTCACTAATACTGTCAAAATATTAATTCAAGAGATATTTATTGTGTAGATTGAAATTTGTCAGACCAATATAGGGAGTGATCAACAAGTCTCCTGAAAACGAAGTAGAAAGGATCGATGCTTCCAGGCTTCCCAAGAAATTTCCGAAAATGTGTCCTGAAGTGCAGTTCCCTGCATTCTACACAAGTAACATTCTTCATGACATATGCTAGTAAATTATGCAACCCTTTTTGAATGCATTTTTTTTTAACGGTGTATTTAATCTTCTTGAGCAGAGGATGAATGCACAGACCCTAGCGTGATGTACCTGGCAATGATTTATGAGAGCGCTGGCGTAGCAAGGATTTTAGATTGGGAGGGGGGGCATCCCACACTATGTATGTATGATTTTGTATAACATTTAATACAGTGAAAAAAATTAAAAAATTAAAAAAAAGGTCTAATTGGGCGGTACCATATTATTGAATATACCCAGGCAGTATATGTATAACAACAAAACGTGTGGTATGGTTTGTATGAAATTTTTAATACAATAAAAAAGAAAGAAAAAAAAGGGAGTATAATTGGGTTGTGTGGGGGGGGGGGGGGGGGATGGCCCCGAGAGCATATTATCACAATGTCAAAACGTCCTCGACCTTACGTATAACTTGAATGTGTCTTGTGATCTTGTCATTCTTATTTACCACTACGAACATAACGTTCATCCTTTAATTATAACATGAATATGCTTTTTGAAATTGATAATTTGTTGCTGTAAAAATATATGGAACTGGGAATTTCTGAGAAAAACAAGTTTTTAAATGAAAAAAAAATCTTTAAATATCACGTGGCACCCTCATTTTTGTCGCAGCTAGATTAAATGTGAGGTACCACACGTGTACTGCCTGGGTATATTAAATGATATGGTACCAGTTTCGGTTTTATTAAAAACTGTTAACATTTTCGGTAATATGAATTGATTTGGTATAACAGAACCTTCAAGATTTAGCGTCACATCGGAGCTAGCCGAAAACACCCGAGTGAAATAATTGATCGATTACGTAGTCACTGAGGGCCCTGACGGTGTATACTATGACATCACTAAATGATTAAATAAAGAAAATGTTTTATTAATTATTTAAAATCAACATATATTGTTAAAACCAGTGTTGCAGAACCTAATCTGTTTTTAGAAAACGCATTTGTTTATTTTAAAAGACATAATCACAACACTCTCCACAACAAATATAAAGCATACAGATCAATCTAATTTTAGATACAAGGATCTGGAAGCGGTGCATGGCGGTCCTGTGAGGATTTTTGGGTAAGTTTTCCCAGTGTTCTCTGTTGCTTCACTGGGGAAAAGTTGTTTGGTTGTTCAGAGTTTTTAGGAGCATCTGAATACAGTTGTTGCTATCGACATATTTATGAAAACTTATGGTTACACATAGCACGAGCCTCCAAATTAATTCAGCTTCATTTTTGTCCATCATGGAGGATAAGACTGACTGGCTGTCGATTTATGTCGTCGAATCGTCTGTTAGCATGTTTTTTTTTTTTCTTTCCATTCTTTGATCGAAGAACACGGTTGATGCTTCTTATTTTTTTCTTCTCATGAATAAAACATATTTAAGAACAAAAGAGTGTGTTTTTATTGTGTTGTATTATGGGTTTCAAAATACGCATTCTACATTTTTATTTAAATACACTTAATGAATACAGATTTCTATTTGTTTTTGACATGGGGGGGCACTGTAGCTCAACAAGTAGGTATTTTTTTTTGGGGGGGGGGGGGGGGTTTAATGGAAAAAGTACCCTGCAGCAAATATATGATAAAGAGAGTTTATTACCAGAGTTTTTCGCTATCGTCAATATCTCATATTAGGAATAAAAATTGTATTATGCGAGCATAATACATTTATTTTTATTCCTAATATGTGATATTGACGATACCGAAATACACGAGGGTAGTAATCTCTTTATCATATAATCTCAAGCTTAATACAATTTTTTTTTGTAAACTGCACATTCAACTTTAATTCCAGTCTGCCATTACTAGATATTCAAATGACATAAGAATATGTGGTGCGGCATATTTTTGAATGGAAATGACGTCAAACTCGAATGATGTCATTTTGGATGTCCTTGCATCAAAACAAAGTAGAGCTTAACAGGTTTTTTGTTTGTTTTCTGAACGCTGGACAGCTTTCAGTGTCAAATTGCGATTGAAATGTTTTTATTCGATGACTATGAATGCATACGTCAATTATGGAGTGTTACACAAGTACGTTTGCTTAAATGTCAATAAACCTAGTGCCGTGACCTCGATTAATTTACATCTAATTTGCAATGTTATCAAATTCTTAATGTATGTGATCTTAAAAATATCATACTTTGATTGCACTGAAAATGTAAGATATATGATAAATTATATGATTTATAGCCTTTTTATTTTGCCAAGTCCATATTTTTAGCAGATCTTTATATTGAACCTATAATAGACCTGTTTCACATTCCCATTTTTCGGATTCGTATGCAGTAAATATCTGATATGGGCTGAAATAATATTAATGTGTGCACGCAGATATTTATTGTATTTAACATGATTTAAATATTTATAATGCATTATACAGATAAATACATTCAGGAGTCTTGTCAGGATTTGTTTTTCACCAAGTTATTAAAAATTTTGTTCGGTATTTGGAATAAAATTAAATGATACATATGAATTTTGAGCTATGTTACTATAAAACATTAGAATCAGGTCAGTATGAACGATATCTGGAGTTTGGGGAGGGGAGGGAGTACAATCTGTAGTGGAGGGACACAGTCTGGTTGGTGGGGGGTGGGGGGGGGGGGGGCAAAAGCCATATTTTAAACCAGGTTTATACTGACCTGAGAATGGTCAGAAATGTAATTGTATTGCATATTCAGCTATTTAAATTCAAAGCAAGATTATTTAGTCTAAGAAATATGTAAGTTTTATTTATAACAGATTAGACTAGCCGACAGCTTGATAATATGGCTACAAACTTGGGATGGTCTCTTTATTATAAACTCGTGAGGGTTTATTATGTGCAGTCATAAGGTAATTTGTTTGAATGTTGGAAGCAAACATATTAAGTAATTCCTTGGACGACGGACAAACAACAAAAGGAAACACGCCAAGCCTGAATTTAAACCGAAATAATTAAAACAGGTGAATGAAATAGGGCCTATTTAAATAAATAAATGTTTTTAAAACTTCGTTAATACCAGATATTTCATATGAAGTTGTATATGACTAATATAAATGATGGTGAAGTGTAAATAAAGAAAGAATCAAACAAACAAAGGAAATAAATTGAATAATAAAATAATTTTTTTTTTTAACCTTCGTAAATACCAGATATTTCAAATGAAATTGTATGTGACTGATGAGTGATAGTGAAGAGTAAATACAGGGCTTCTAGAATTTTGTTTAAATCCACTAGCCATGGGATCGGTGATTTAAAAAAATTACCAGCCTCAATTAAAAATTCACTAGACCTACTTTACTTTAAGTTAATACAATTTTACTAAATAATAGTACTAATCAGATATATGTCACCTAAAGACACTAACGTTGGGTGGTGGTGGTCAGGATATTCATATTTGCAAAATAGACAACTGCAACATTTGACAATTTGACAATAAATATTTGTTCCACTAGTCGTTGGGCATGGCAATAGTAGTTATTTACTAGCCCAACATTGAATATCACTAGCCATGGGAGTGGGGCTACCATAATCTAGAAGCCCTGAAATAAAATAAGATAAATAAATACACAGGGCTATTTTTGTGAGGTCTCGCGTGAGTTCACGGATAGCATGCATCCACGAGTTGCTCTGCTACACGGACATGCGCAGTAGTATGTGAAAGAGGTCTGTTGGTCTTAAAGGTTTAGGAATCTGGGCTCCAACTGGACAGAATTTTGGTTTAGCTAATTTTCAAATCTACACAGTAAGGCAACATTAAAAAAAAAGACTTATTTAGCGTCCCCGTCTGACCTGAAAAATGCCCCCGTCTCCCAAATATTTTTTAAATTTTATTTTTATATTTCAAATAAAGAGTAAAAACTCTCAAAACAATGTTTTCCCGCCTATTATAGTTATTGTGCAATCACCAACAAACTTCATCACTGACGTCAATTTTCTGTCGGACAAAGGATTTACCGCTTGCGTCTGCGTATTAACATCTATGCCATTTGTTTTGTTTTCTGTTCAATCATTATCATGTAAATACAACAATTATGCAATGGAGCGAGTGAATAGAAGGTTTATGCAATTTCTAGCTTGAAAGTTTCTGTGGTCTTCTGTATCTTCCTATCCTGCCTTCTGACCATGAATACCATAGTTAGATGCCTTCTTCCTGCACTCCGCCATTCTACATACAAAATAAAAACAAAAACCTCCCTACCTACCTGGAAAAACTGAAATGGGTGGATGCAAAACAATTTTTTTTTTTTTTTTAATGTGGTCTAATGCCTTAAAAATTAATTAAAATGTGGTTATTTTAAGGAATATTTTATTAGCCAAAGACTAACTGTTGTAGCCACTTTGTATAAAAATTAGCAATACCCGGTAGGCTAATTTGGCAGTGGACAGGGTGAGCTCCAGACTGGTTTGCCCCATACGGCATACCAGTTCAACAAGACAAAAAAAAGTCCTGTTCACCGCCACTTGTGGTTTGGTGTGTCTGTTCTTAAACAACTAAAAATTAAGAAATCAAAATTATGAAACAGATTACATTTATAGGCAAAAAAGTCCCATGGTTTTATTTCTGAAATTTGACAGGAATTTTATCATGGGTGAACCAATTTAAGCATAAACATTTGGTTTATCAATATTTATAAACAGACGGTTGTTATTCAAATGGCTACCTTTTTATTAATATTTCCACTTTTAAAATGAGCACTAAACTGGATGCTATGTAACAAAATTCACAGCATGTGCGTCAAAAATGGTAGCATGCATCAGCAGTAAATATTGCTAACTATGTAACCTGTTTTGCTGAGTGAAACTAGTGGTACAGTTTACAGCAAAAACTGTACAACACAAAACTTTTCAGTGTTTTATCAAAACATTCATGTTCAACAAAACATGTACGTATAATAATTTATACAAATTATTTTAAATATTTTAATGAAAATTACAAAATGGGAGTCCTCGAGAACCAATGTTAACAGACAACATTTTAGAAAAACGAATATAACAATTCTGATGTCTTGCAATCATGTTATAAGTTGAGCAAACAAATGGTTATAATATATGATTAATACAAAGAACATAACACATTTTAAAGCACAAGTATTTACAAAAGTTAATCTAATGTTAAATTAAGGTGAAATACATGTATATTGTATTTATTGTGTACAGAACCAAAATGATGGCATCTCAGTTTCTTGTCATATGAGAGAGATGTTAATTGTAAAGAATGGAGTGGTCTACTTCTTGTTCTCGTTTACAAGCTTGAGGCCAAGTGGTAAAGCGTTTGCTTGATGCGCAGTCGGTTTGGGATCGATCCCCGTTGGTGGACCCATTGGGCTATTTCTCGTTCCAGCCAGTGCTCCACAACTGGTGTAACAAAGGCCGTGGTATGTACTATCCTGTCTGGGATGGTGCATATAAAAGATCCCTTGCTGCTAATCGAAAAAGAGTAGCCCATAAAGTGGTGACAGCAGGTTTTGTCTCTCAATATCTGTGTGGTCGTTAACCATGTGTCTGATGCCATATAACCATAAATAAAATATGTTGAGTGTGTTGTTAATTAAAACATTTCCTTCCTTCCTTCATTTACAAGGTACACCAGTAGTCCAGTCTGTAGGATGAAATGAGCTGCTGTCTTAAATTCCAGTTCTCTGTTTCCAGATAGTTTGGTGGACCACTCACATTGTTTCCATGCTTGATAGGTAGGGCATGTACCACACCTCTTTAGGATGTGCTCTATTGGTCCAGACCACAGCTGCTAGTTTGAACTTTTTGAACATGTGAGCATTCAATCTGTTTGGCCTGTACAGAGTTTTATCAGGGTTACTTGTTCCAAATAGAAGGTGATAATCATCGTGCGGGTGGGTTGGTGTTGAGTGTCAATTTTTCTTCTCTTTTTTTCAATATATTTTCCCGTGGAGTATAACTTGACCCTCCTCCCTAAACAGTTCACCACAGTGTAATCCCCCATTAAAATTTCTGCACACGTCTGCATCCCTCACTGTCCTTGGCCTGATCAAGATTTTTTTCCCCAAAGAAGTTAATACTGTTGTTTGGTTGCATTTGGTTTGCTGCTCACTTGGCTTGTCGGTTTACTTCCTTATTTCCTAGGATCCTACGGGGCGAGATGTAGCCCAGTGATAAAGCGTTCGCTAGATGCGTGGGCGGTCTAGGATCGATCCCCGTTGGTAGACCCATTGGGATATTTCTCGTTAAAGCCAGTGCTCCACAACTGGTGTAACATAGTCCGTGCTATGTACTATCCTGTCTTTGGGATGGTGCATATAAAAGATCCCTTGCTGCTAATCAAAAAGAGTAGCCCATGAAGTAACGACAGTGGGTTTTCTCCCTCAATATCTGTGTGGTCCTTAACCATATGTCTGATGCCATATAACCGTAAATAAAAAGTGTTGATTGCGTCGTTAAATAAAACAGTTCTATCCTTCCTAGGATCCTACAGTGGACTGGAATCCACAGCAGGCTTATTGGTCTCTCCTTTGCACCCTCTTGGATGCCTTCCATCAGTTGGTCTCATTGAAATTCTAAGTCTCGCAAAACTTGAGGAGCATCTTGGGGAAAGACTTTTATATTTTGATTGTGGTAGCGGCCTGCATTAGGGCTTCATTCTCCAGAATAGAGTGATCAAGATCATTGTGTCTACACTACATACTACATTATGTGATGGTTACATGGTTTTGTTGATCAGATGCACATTTAGGAGCCCAAGTGCATGCATTTGCTTGTTTAAACTATTTTTGTGGCTGATAAAAATAATGTGATGGGATAGGATTTTATGAAAACCAGCTACATTATTCGTTAGCCCTCGCCCTTCGGAAAATGTCACAAAAATTGGTACTATTCTAATTAGAATCTTAATATGTTGGTTATTATTTGATTAAATTAAATACTTTATGGAGTGCACATACCAGTAGAAAATGTATTATTTCTCTTTGTTTTAAAAGTTCAGGTATTTAATTAATGCTGTTTTTAAGATTACCCCAAGCAGCTTTCAAGTTTGCTTGTTATATTGACAACACACGTCAAACATAACACATTGTGTAAAATAACTTCCAAAATGACTAAGTGTAATACATGTACAGTTGAAAAAAGTTAAAAAAAAAATATAAAGTGCAACCTGTCTATAATGTAAGTTATGTGTAGTACTTTATGACATCTACACATTGCAGAAAAGTATGTTAGTTTGTAGGTATTTTAAATTGATAATGGCTATTGTAACGGTTATAGCTCGATAGTCCGAAGGTTCGGTGGTCCGAAGGTTCAACACTAACCCTAACCCTAGGTTCAGTAGTCTGAAGGTTTATAGACCTAACCTCGGATTATTGAACCTTCGGACTATAGAGTGGTCCCCATTGTAACCCTAAGCAATTCATTGTGAGAAACATTTACCATGTGATTCAATAACTCAATTAACAGTAAAAGTCATGCTTGGTAAAGGATATTGTGATGAGGAATTCTTTTATTTATTGTGATTAACATAATCTTGTAATTTTAACCAAATAAGCATCATGGGGGGCCACCAGGCATAAAATAACTACACTGGTTCCTACACCCCCACCCCATTTCATCATTTCTGTAATGGCTAGCATGCATAAATCTCAGCTGAAGATTCACAAATAACTGTTGTCATCAGCCATGTTAGCAGAACGTGCCAGAACTGGAGAGTGGTTAGGGGACATGACTCTGCCTAATGTTTTTTGCTAATTTCTAATAGAGGCTATTAAAGCTTTTAAAAAAAAAAAAAAAAAACTTTTCTAGACTGATATGTGGAAGGTAATATGGATGTTTTAATGTTTTTTTTTTTTTTTCTAGACTGAAGGAAATATGGATGTTTTAATCTTGTTTTCTAGACTCGTATGTGGAAGGAAATATGGATGTTTTAATGTTGTTGTTTTTTTCTAGACTGATATGTGGAAGGAAATATGGATGGTATACTTGATTCTGACCTGCCAGAAGTTGATGACAATGTGAACCACGATGGTGTGTCCCCACTAGCTAACAGTGACGATGTGATCCCGGGAAACGAACAGCACGTGCTGCCGATCACTCCGGAAGGCGATGGACTCTCCACCGAGCATGATGCCCCGCTGGGTCCCGGAACAAATGGGATGTCTCAGGCACATCAGGACGGCATGTCTCCGCTTGTTCCCGACGACGACGGAATATCGGCCACCAACCACGAGGATGTGTCTCCAATTACCTCAGACAGTCACGGAATCTCTCATCTCACTGACCACAACAGTGTATCAACTCTTGCTGCCAGGGATAACGGGATGTCCAATGCTGACCGTGTTGACGTGTTGCCTTTGACCTCCGAGGCAAACGGTATGTCCAATGCAGATCATAACGATATGTCACCACTAACTGCAGGAGCAGAAGGAATGTCTAGTGGAGCACAGCAGTCGGGTCACATTAGTGTGCTGCCTCTAGAAGCCACAGGAGATGTCTGTGAGGGAGTTCCTGGCCAGAATGTCCTGGCCTGTTTGTCAGGTATAATTATTCAGCATGCTAATCTGTTGTATTTATTGTCATATTTGATCATTATTTGGAATTGAGAGAAAAAAAACGTAACAAACAAACATGAACGTCATCTGTATTTTTCCAGAATTTTGTATTTTGAAACAGTTTATTCTTTGTTCTTTGACTAGTCCCAATCAGCATCCTACGACTAGTATGTCAAAGGCTGTGTTATGTCCTGTTGGTGAGAAAGTGCTTATAAAAATATAGTGCCTTTGTTTAATTCCTCCTATAAATTCATGCATGTTTTATAAAATTCTGTTTAGACTCTGTCCTTCCTGTCTGTCTGTCTGTCTGTCTGTCCGACATATAGTTTTCCAGATTTTTTGTTTGCAATGCTTCAAGATATTGAGCTGAAATTTTGTGTATACTTCAGGCATTTGATGCACAATTACAGATCAAGTGTGACTTTCATTACGATTTACCATGTTTGACAGAGTTATAGACCTTGAACTTAGGAGATACGAAACATTGTTTTGCCCAGTTGGGGATATGTATTGCCAGGGCATAAAATTTGGCACTGATGATTTTGTCGTTCGTCTGTCGATTATGCAAAACCAATATCAACATAAACGACAGATCATTCGTGCAAAAGCTGTAATCACTCATCAGAAAACCCAAACAAACGTTTGTTGGCTAATATCAATGTTTTGAAAAACTGTGTGCAGTGGGAAATCCCTGACCTAGATTTACGTCATATGTGCTTGATGGTAATGTTCTAACCAGCTTTTTCTCCATCGTTCAACGTGTCCAACTATTTTCTTCACGTCCTCCGTCTACTTTCGTTATAAAATGCTACCTGTGTTAGCACGCCACCGACATATTTACAAATTACGGACGTTTGCTGAAATTCTCAAACTCCTGACATCACGATATTCGGTGTTCGAAAGCATGTCACTGAACTTTTATGGGTAGTTTCTTAGAATATTATATTATATACTGATGCAGTCTAATGCCAGTGGTGAAAACAAAATATGTTTAATACATTATAGATGGGTGTCATGAAAATCTCTCACCACTATTCCAAGCCCATCGGAATAAGTCGGCCGAAGTTCAACACTAAGCTTGTGTAGCTTCTTTCGGACAGAATCGAGTCTATTAATAGCAAATGCGATGGCATTCTAGCAACTGTGCCTAGTGTCGGACGAAATAACTGCTAATATTAATGTTGTCACTGTCAAAGCATTTCAATACATATAGCCTCATCTGGCTCATGTGAAGCTATTGTTGGATTGATTTAGGTTAAAACCCATTTTGCCTGTCACAAGAGTATAGACCCTATACCATGTAATACGAACATGCACTGCTGTGAGTGAGATCTCGTCCCACCGTCGCGAGAAAATTGTGTTCTCGTTACTATAAAATAACATTTCACAGAATTTCTGATTTCCAACAAATTGAAACTAACGTTAATAAATTTTGGTTTAATAATATTGAAGTTTTAAAAAGTTTAAGCTTAAATTGAAATTTGTTAAATATATACATGTGTATATTTTTTAAATCTTCCCCAAAAGAGGTCAAAAAAGATTTTGACATGGGTCAATTTTCATGGGTCAGTCGGTTTAGGACAAACAAACTTAATTTTTATGTTCGCCTTGTAGCTTTCAAGTTAGTCCTAGCACACAAAAGGTATATTTTCGTATTTATGATAGGTAATGTGATGAAGAAAAGCTACGGAAATCGCTCATGTTAGATTCTCGTTTGATTATGGTTGCCCATTAACGTTTTCATTTGTATCTGAACTACTGAAGAAAATTGTTCATGTAAACACTAAAACCAAACAAACTACATATTGGTTGTCGGGGAAAAGTCAAATTTTATGCCCTGATTGCTATAGCAATAATCTCAAAATATTTTTTAAACTAACTGCTGCAAATACTTCAATAACAAATGGGATGTACTAAACAAATCTGTTTGGGTTATTTGCTGCCGCTGTATAGAGAAATGTTGTTTATGTGATGTAATACAGACTCCCATTTTATCCCATTCAGAGGCTGCAGCTGCTGATAATGCTACAGAAATTAAAGAGGAAAATACAGACGGAGAACGGATGGGTTTATCTTTGGGAGAGAATGTTCCTCTTCCAACATCGGAAACCCAGGTCGTTGGGTTGTTGTTGCAGTCTGCTGAGGTAAATTGCAGAGAAGAACTTGTTTTAATAATTTAAAATATAGCAATTGTCCTTTAAAGTAATAATGATGCACATTACAAATGAGAGGAAAGGCGAGGAATATATTAACGTAATGACTTGAGAATGTTGTTTCAGTTTTCAGCTGAAAAGTGTGTATCATATTAATGTTAGTGGTGATGCTTAGTATGAAAAATAAAAATTACTGTTATTATTATTATAAGTTGTACTGACAGATCCAGAGGAGAGTCACCAGGGTCCCATACCCCCCCCCCCCCATTTGCAGTGCCCTTTTAAATGTCTTGTTTGATTTTTTTAATTTACCAACCACAACTCTAAATTGTCCTGAAAATGCATTTCTGAGAATCTTTATTTCAAAGTTTGTATTCTCCCGAGCTCCCCCCCCACTACAATTCTCATTCCCTTTGGAAGCTTGGTTCACTTGCCTTCAACAAACTCAAATTGCCCTTTTTTAGAGTTTACAATATAACATTGGCTGAAATAGGAAATAATGGCTTACTATTGGGGATCAATTGTGTGACCCATTACACTGCAGTGCAAATGAAAGCGGGAAACATAAGTAGGATCTAGAGTTTAGTTTTAATAAAGCTAGTGATTGCAGTAATAGAATGTGGAACTCCTTGTGTTACTGTTTGCAGAACACCCAGGCATTCCCCGACAACAACCCATCTCATCCAGTGAGCATGTCTCTGCCAGACGGCAACATCGTAACGATGGCAAATGGTCACGTTGTCCAGGCGGTCACACTGGCTGATGGCACCACAGCTTTCATACAGCACCCTAAAGGTGAGTCTTTCTGTAATACTTTGTATGTGGCGAATTTAGCACGACTTCATGCTTGCACGAATCCCAGATTTTGGGTCACAAGTATCACATTATGTCACGGTATCTTAAAATATCTATAATAAATCATATAATATATCTTTAAAAAATCCCCAAATTCAATACCTGCTTTGGCTGTGTATCTACTAGAACATATGCAGTGTAGGCATCATTGCTGCCATTTCTCACACCAGTAATGTGTTCATGTGGATGAGACCTTGCATGTACCTGTAAGTCATTCAGTATGCATCATTTTGAATAGATACTGCCATCTCAGATCCCATACGTGCCGCCTGAAACTGGCAGACACTGATGAATGTCATGTCAAACAGGACCACAGTCCCCAGAGCACATCCTGCAATTTTGCCCCCTCTACAATGAAGCCAGGATAAAGCACTGGCCGAATGGAGCAACACTGGCTGTCAAGCTTTGGGGTTCCAAAGAAGACTTGACAGAGACAGTGTTTTTTATCACCCCAACCGGAATCTAAATCAAAAGCATGATCAACTATAGCTTGAACACAGAAGAAGAAGAAGAATAGATACTGAGCACCCACAAGTGCTGGCATCCTGAAGTTTTCTGATTTTCATTTGTACAGTGATTCCGGATTTTCTGTTGCTTGTCCAAATTTGTCCATATTCTCCATCTTATTCTAGTCACTAATTTAAATACCATCAGATTCTTGATACAGCTTTGTGAATTGAATTAATGAATGTTTAATGACACCCCAGCACAAAAATATGCATCGACTATTTGGTGTCAAGAAAGGTAAATGTATGGAAAGGTTGTGTTAAAACAATTAACATCTAAGGTCTATTTGAGCTAATTGTATTTTATTTTATAAAGCCTTTGTCATTGTGTATTTTACTGTAGTGTCTTGTAGATCTATATAACTTTGGCTCCTCGTCTTGCCATTATTCATTTTAGCTAATGAGAAGTTTCTGGAAGGACAGACTCTTACCCTGGAAGATGGAAGTACAGCTGTCGTGCAAGGAGATACACCGAAAAGTAAATAAGCTTTCTAAACATGCAATCTCACCTCCCAATCTTGTCCAAGGGAGCAAAGGCAGTCCAACCGGGGTCGGAGGTGGGTGAGGAGGGTGGTTTTGGTGCTATTGAATTTGCAAATGTCCTGTGGGATTATAGTCAAATAGAAACAGTTGCATAATTTTGTGAAGGTAATTTTGACACATAATTTAGAACGGTTCACCGAAATTGAAATAGAGCTAGTTTTGTTTGTTTGTTTGTTTTGTTTGTTTTGACTTAGTCGAATACTAGCACGTTGCTGGAACCTTACCTTCATGTTGGTTGCGTTATTTACACCAATAGAGTAGCTTTTGTATTACCCCTGCCTTACTCTTAAATTAAAGTGGACCAGCTAAATGGAATAAGATGATACAGAAAAAGAGAGTTTAAAATAATAATTTTGTACTAGTTAGCACAAATTATTATTACCCGTATGGTTAAAAATATCCTGGTACATATCAAAGTGATATTGGCGTTCTAGTGGGACATAACACTTCGACGTCACACGATGGCATCATCGATTGACACACTACAACCTTACAAGAATGTCAGCCAAGCGATATAAATTAAGATCGACTATGGGTAATAAATTGGATATTAAACTCACTACCATTTTGTATCATGTTTATGTTCCTAGTGAAATAATGTTCATTGTCACTTGCTAAAGCTCATGACAGTTGAAATTATTTCACTCAGGACATAAACATTATACGAAATGGAAACTTGTTTAATATCCTATAATTATGTACTGATCGTTTTATGATTGTTACAGGTGAATCGGTCAGTAAACTTATAGCGGGTCAGGCTATTCAACTTGAAGATGGTAGCACAGCTTACCTGCAGACTACACCAAAGGCAGCGTGTGAGTAGTTGAAATGTTTTTTTTTAAATGTATCATGGGTACTTGTTTGTTGTATCATCATAATACATCCTGTTGTAGTTGATGTGACTGGATGAAAATACATGTGTACAAGACATAGGTAGACTTTTCTTTTCAACATTACCTGTCCTCAACAAGTACACCTCCCCCCACACGCAAGTGGTCTGGTATGAACATCCCAACAGCCAATGGGATGGCCTAAAATTCCCAACACTAATTTTTTGATCTTATAAAAGTTGAGAATTGAAGAAAAGTTAACAGATACATTATTGGAGTAACTTGAGAAATCTAGAAATGATAGAAGTGATTTGGTACAACAAAGTTTAAAAAATGGCTTTCTTTAAATAGTTAAAAAAACATTGAATGTTCATAATTATGGCACTGACGGATTCTACAAAATGTGTAAGTCTGTAAAAATATGCACATATTATTAAATTAGTTTAAATTATAATAAATAATTTAATTCAACTTGTTATTGGTTTTTAGTGGATCAAGGTTTGCAGGCCATAACACTGGAAGATGGGACCACGGCATTCATTGCTCATCCAAACCCAGAGGCCATCTTTGCAGATGGATCTGGTCTGGAAAATGGAACATTGAATTTGGAACAGCTGACCTCACAGGTAAATATAAGTGCATTGTTCAAAGTGTAGATAACTAAACCATAAGTTAAATATTTTATTTTTGACAATATTTTGAAGGAAAGATGGGGAATGTTAACGACCCCCCCCCCCCCAACATATTGTTTGTTACATGAAGGTGTCAATGACATAAACCCATTACTATCATAAGATATTTTGTTTAATAGCAGCATGGGGTCTTAAAAGGTTATGTATGTACATTTTCACAGACAGGGCAGTACATACCATGGTCTTTGATATGTTAGTTGTGGAACTTTTGTTGATTTCTAAAGATTATTCTAAACTGATGTTATATTGCTATCTCAAGTTCCTGAAAATAAATATTTCAGTATATTTAATTTTTCACTTACTACTAAAATTGGATTAAAATTTTGTTTTAAAATTTTCTGTTATGGACCACAAACATATTCATAGATTTTTGTCCAGCAAATGCACTCCACAGATAATATTTATAATATGCATTGTTTTGGATGTATTGTTGACAGGCTAACAGCCCCAGTGTGTATCGCGTGACAGGAGACAAGGGTATTGAAGGAAAGGCTTATAAATGTGGCTATGAAGGCTGTGGTAGAATGTACACAACACTTCATCATTTGAAGGTAAATGGTTTGTTTTGAAACACTTGTGACACTGTGTATTAGGTATTAAGTTTCATTAGGTGGTAATGTTTTAAGTATGATTGACATGGTTTAATTAGGGGGAATAACTTTGTCTTTTAGTCATTCTGTTTTGAATGTTATAATGTTGTTTATTAAACCGGCTCAATAATACAAAAATGTGGCTTGCAAAAAGACCTGTGGCATGTGAAACATTTATTGGTAAAGGAATCCAATTCTTAAAATGTAGTTACCATTAGAAAATGTATTGTAGGGTAGCATGGTTTATGTTGTCATTTGTTCAGTTACAAAATGTGCACAAGTTGAATACCTTTCATTATTAAATAATTAAATTTCTTTTACATTCGTTACACTTTAAAAGTCATCCAAATGGTCCAGCTGTAGCAATGAGAGTTTTGTCATTTCTTGATGAACATAAAAAATAACATACTTTGGTACTTTATCTTATTGAGCATTTTTGTTTAAGAACAAAAAAAAATTAGATATAAAATATGTACTTTTAGTGTTATTATTAGCCAAATTTATAGTTTTCTAGTGGGGTTTTTTTTTTCATACTCTGATGTACATAAAAATATACCAGACAATCCTTAAATAGGAAAATAATCTACTTATATAAATACACAGTTCTCTAAAAAGAATTAAATGTTGGAAACAAATGACAATTAATTTTTGATCTAGTATGGTAATTCCTGCATTGTGTAATATTTAAAACCTCTTGCATAAAAAATAGTTTTTTCCCCCCAACAGGTACATGAACGATCTCATACAGGTGACCGTCCATTCAAGTGTGAGTTTGAGACGTGCGGCAAGGCATTTGCGACTGGCTATGGGTTGAAGAGCCACACTCGAGTTCACACTGGAGAAAAGCCGTACAAATGTCCGGAGGACCCGTGTGATAAAGCCTTCAAGACGTCAGGCGATTTACAGAAACATGTCCGAACTCACACAGGTGAATTTAAATTATGCCTTGAAACTAAATCTTACTTGTTCGATTTTCTCTTAAATGTATTCACTTAGACCAGGGCCTAGTTGTTTATAATACTTTAAAGTCTAGACTTTAGTATTGAATAAAGTCTCATCCATACAAATAGTATGGAGACTTTTGCTGAAGTGATAAGTGTGGATTTTAAAGTTTTATAAGCATGTGCCCTGGTCCCAGTTGTTTATAAAATGGTGGGTTAATGAAATATTTATTTTTAAAATATATTTGGAAAAAGTGAAGCCATGGTTCCTATTGATACTGAAAGATACCTTATAGATACTGTATGCATAATTGGTTACACTAATTTAAACATTTTGTCTTAACCACTGATTAATTCATTAAACTTTAAACCTTTCAGGCTAAATCATCAAGTTAAAAACTGATTGGTCAAACTCTTGGTGATTCCAGTATCTAGGATTGCTGGATAATATGTATTGCCAGCTTGTAAAGTGGGTAAAATTCCAATTCCCAAAACAAATATTTTAGACTTATTGCCTGATTGATGTTAATTTTTAAGTCTTAAAATCTGATATCAGAACACAGGTTGGTTGTCTTCAATTGTTTCCAGTAATTTAAGCAACCCATTGGAAGGAATTTGGTTTTAGATTAAGAATGAAAAAAAAAGGCTACTATTGTGGAATGAGAAGGCTTATCTAAAAGAAAACCTTTACCCCAACATTCTTATACAGTCCCCTGATTAATTATTTTTTGGCAAAAGCTCAAGTATAGGACTTTTCTCAAATGTTTTGTATATTTATTTTGCAGGTGAAAAGCCCTTTAAGTGTCCATTTGAAGAGTGCAATCGCTCATTTACCACATCAAACATCCGTAAAGTGCACATCAGAACACATACGGGGGAGCGGCCCTATGTGTGCCAAGCAGAAGGCTGCAACAGAGCGTTTGCTAGTGCAACCAATTATAAGAATCATATTAGAATACATACAGGTATGTTTCTTTAAATGAACTTCACCATAATATAGCTAACTTCTGTTCTATCATTACAATATCAGGCCATCTAACTGGTGAAACCTTAACAGTGATGTTTTATTTGTTTCAACAACGTAATTTAAAGTCAGACATTTAGTTCTTTTTGACACGTCTTGGGGGAAATCTGTCACATTTTTCCATAAGCAGCAATGGATCTTTTATATGCACTTTCCCACACACTACAGCACATACCAAGGCCTTTGTGTGTGTGTGTGTATATATATATATATATATATATATATATATATTTGTGTTTTCCTGCCTTTTGGTACTTGTAGTATCAGCACGTTTATTAACACCAAAATGTTGAAAGAACTATATTCAGGTTTAAATATGTGTGGATTTTGTTAATTATTTTCATATCTATTGCTATATTACTGTTTGATTATTTGTGTTAATTGAAGTAATTTGAATTGGTTTAGATATGTATAGAGAATACTACACGAGTGGCTATTAGTTACCATTAATCTTACAACAAGTAGTTTTAAAATGTATCCAATGAAGTAAAGCTAGTTAGATATGTTTTTTAAACAAGTTGTAAGATAAATAGTATCTAACAGACACGAATGTAGTATTCTATTTGCTACATATCTTCAAAAAAACAATTTTAAAATAAATTTAAATGCCTTTTCCAACTAACACCTGTTTACGACCATAGCTCTTATAGTTAACTTATTCGTCACAGACAAGTTAACTTCAAGTTAATTTGTTCGTCACAGAGTGATTGATTTTGATCATGCTTTTGTTTTATTGGATGGCATGGTATTGGCGACCTTGTCCTCACCTACGAGCAGTCAGTCTTATGTCTTTAACTTGTTATCGCACATATATGTGTTAACAGTATGTGTTATCAAAAATAGTGAATGATGTTCTCACCAATTGGTGTGTGAGAAAGATGTATAATACTGTGCAGTATTGATCTCTGTCATATTGATGTTTGTGATGTAGAATCTGTTAATTTGTTTCTACAGGTGAGAAGCTTTGTTTGTAATGTAGAATCTGTTAATTTGTTTCTACAGGTGAGAAGCCGTATGTTTGTAATGTAGAATCTGTTAATGTGTTTTCTACAGGTGAGAAGCCGTATGTTTGTCTGTAGAATCTGTTAATGTGTTTTCTACAGGTGAGAAGCCGTATGTCTGTAATGTAGAATCTGTTATTGTGTTTTCTACAGGTGAGAAGCCGTATGTTTGTAGAATCTGTTAATGTGTTTTCTACAGGTGAGAAGCTGTATGTTTGTAATGTAGAATCTGTTATTGTGTTTTCTACAGGTGAGAAGCCGTATGTTTGTAATGTAGAATCTGTTAATGTGTTTTCTACAGGTGAGAAGCTGTATGTTTGTAATGTAGAATCTGTTATTGTGTTTTCTACAGGTGAGAAGCCGTATGTTTGTAATGTAGAATCTGTTAATGTGTTTTCTACAGGTGAGAAGCTGTATGTCTGTAATGTAGAATCTGTTAATGTGTTTTCTACAGGTGAGAAGCCATATGTCTGTAATGTAGAATCTGTTCATTTCTTTTCTACAGGTGAGAAGCCGTATGTTTGTCTGTAGAATCAGTTAATTTGTTTTCTACAGGTGAGAAGCCGTATGTATGTAATGTAGAATCTGTGAATGTGTTTTCTACAGGTGAGAAGCCGTATGTCTGTAATGTAGAATCTGTGAATGTGTTTTCTACAGGTGAGAAGCCGTATGTCTGTAATGTAGAATCTGTTAATTTGTTTTCTACAGGTGAGAAGCCATATGTTTGTACGGTTCAAGGTTGCGGTAAACGCTTCACCGAGTACTCTAGTCTCTACAAGCATCACGTGGTACACACGCACTCCAAACCCTACAGTTGTAATCACTGCGGCAAAACGTACCGCCAGACTTCCACGCTGGCCATGCACAAGAGAACAATACATGGGGAGGAAGTATCTCAGGAGTCTGAATCTCAGATATTTCAAGCACAAGCAGCTCTGCAAGGTAGGTTGTCATGGCGATATAATTAATCAATACTTTTGTGCTAGGCGATGTGGGTTTTTTGTGCTAGGTTAAACATTCATTCATTCATTAAACTCCATTAAGTTCACCCCTGTAGGTCCTGTTCCTAACATTCTTGTGGAACCAAAATATTTATCTGTGAACACCAATATCTTGTATACCGAACATTAAAAGAATAGTATGGTCTCAAAACTGGTAATAAATTTTTCCTTAGATAGTATCAGTGGGATTTTGTGCATAAACAAATTAGAAAAATGTCTTCTTTTTCTTTATTGATTGACTACACCTCGAGGCCAACACTGTCAATGATCAAATAAGTCTGGATGCCAGCTTATCAAATAAAATAAAAAGGTCGGCACTGCCAATGAATGATACCATCCTTTGCAGCTTTACAAATGAAAGAAAAATGTCTATTTTGTAGTAATTAATTGGAATTTCTAGACTGAGGCATACTGCAATCAGTGGTTTGTGTATTTCATTGGTACATGTTAAGTTTTATTGTTTTAACAGGAGTTGAAGGCTCTGAGGAACCTCCCGAAAAACGTATTAGACTTCAGCTCCTTACTAGTGCAGATGGCAGCACTGTGACAACTGAAGAAGGGGACGGAACTCTAGTGATAAATACTTCAGATGCTCAACAGGTATAAAAAAATAAATTATATTGATGTTTGCATTATTGTACATTAAGTGATTTATGGGGCTCAAACTGGGAATAGTTCTATTGTAGTAAATTTTCAGATATGAAGAGTATTTCTTATCCATATGCTAAATGTTGTAGCCACATTATATAAAAATTAGCTGTTGACTAATTTGGCTTTAGGCAAGGTGATCCCAGATTTAAATAATAATTAATATCTGGTTTGAACATACTGCTTTGAAAAAATTGTGTTATCATTGATGATGGGAGTTTAAAATTCATTTAAATGAGCATCTATAAATGCAACTATTAAGCGACAGTTAATAGTATGCAAGACGTTTAATTCCACAGAATTCTGGTTTAAATTGACAATCTTTTCTTACTACAGACTTCCGCCTCGGTGGCAATGGTTGAAGCCGTCGGTGCCAATACATCAGGTATCGGTGTGGTGACGTTACCAGCCCCAACTCTCCAACAGCTGCAGGAGGCTCACGGCATCACCAGCATCACGGTGGGAGATCTGCAGGGGCGACAGGTTCTTGTCGTTACCGACCCCAGTCAGCTGGAGGCATTACAGGTTTGATGATTTACATATCAGTCGCCTGGGTGATGGGATCAAACCCCCTCGGTGGACCCATTTTCTGATATATTCTTTTCCCCCTTCCCAAGCAATGCCAGATGACTGATACAGTGAAACCCCTCTAAACCAGATACCCTTGGGACCAAAACAAATATCTGGTTTTTAGAGGGATCCGGTTTAGAGAGGTTAAGTTATGTCCTGGTTTTTAAAAAGGGACTGTAAAACGTCCAGTTTTGAGGGAATTCCGGTTTACAGAGTGTCCGGTCTTGAGAGATTTCACTGTATATCAATGACTGTGGTATGTGCTCTCCTGTGTGGGGGAAATGCATATAAAAGATCCCTTACTGCCAATGGAAAAATGTAGCTGGTTTTTCTTAGACTTTATCAACTGTTTGATATGCAATGAATTAATCACTGTGCTATAGTGATGTTATAAAACAAAACAGACTTTAACTTTTAACTTTATAAACTCTGGATCAACCAGTCTTGGTTTTGTTCTGGTCGTTAATTAAATTCCTCTTTTTTTTAGTGCTCTTAGCTCCGTAAAAAAAAAACCCCATTTATTTTTCGCCTAGGTGGTTTGTTGTTGTTGACTTGTATCCATCATTGTCATCTAAATTTTTATGCTTTGGTTTCCATGTAGAAAAATTCATCTAAATCTTTACACTTTGGTTTCCATGTACAAAAAATGCATCTATATATTTACACTCTAGTTTGTACATAAAAACTTTTATATAAATCTTTAAGCTTTGGTTTGAATGTAAAACTTTATAAACTTTGGCTTCTGAGTACAAAAGTTCCATCTCAATTTCCAGATTTTTTTTATGAAATCCATCTTAAATGTTTAAACTTTGATTTCCATGTCAGGCGCATGTGCAGGAAATTTTGCAATGTGGAGTTGGGGGAGGGATCTAGACTGGCGCAAAAAGAAAATACATTGAAAAAAATATATATATTGCAGCGGGGGAGGGTGTTTTGACCCCCAAACCACCCTCTGCACATGTCTACATGTACCACACTGCATCTAAATCTTTATGCTTTGGTTTCCATGTCTAGAATTGTTTACTTTTTGTTACAGCAACTGGCTCAGCAGCAGCATAGGTTCAACACACAGGCTGTGAGTGCAGAAACTGTGACCGAAGAAACAAACTCTGATTCCACTTCTACCTCCGAGCAAGCCATGATCATGTTCCAAACAGAGTGAATATACTTCACCATGTCATCAAGCTCATATTTAATATATCACACCACTTGGAGATATGCCGTTCACTGACATAGCCAGTATTTTATAAGTGGGTGGGGAGTCATGTTATGGGGCGACAGGAAAATATATATGCCAGTGATTCCATTGATTCAATTCATGATAATATTCCGGACACAAAGATAATCATTCACCAATAAATAGTCCTGTTTACTCAGGTTGCCACCTCAGTTAAGCAACCATATGTCTTTAAGGGGTCATTTTGCCCTTTTATGAAATCATTTACATTACAAATGTTCCTCAAAAGGTTTTTCTTGATGATGCCTCAGTCACAAATGCACCGGCCGCCATGTGATGGGGGGTGTGTGTGTCTGTGTGTAACTGTACAGCGTCCTAGCATCTGCGACATCGGGAAAGAATCGTACGGTTCTCGCAAAAATCTTTGCCATGGTCACATTAGATATGGTGTGTTTACGGCCATCGTAAGGTCACCGTACAATGCCCGTACATTGTCCTGACATTGTAGGGGCATCGTGTGGCCTCCCTGCGATGTCTCGAGATATTGCAAGGTCACCTCAAGGCCGCTGCAAGGTCACCTCAAGGCACAAGGTGCCCCTACGATATGTCTGTGGTAGGTTTCCGATTTTAAAAATCATACGGTCCTCAAAAAGTTATAATTCCGCATTAATAGTTTCTGATGACACTACGATGCCCAAATATCGGCCAAAAACTCAACAATGTCCATAGGATGTCACCAACGCCCATAGGATATTCGTAGGAAATTGTCAAAAACACACATCGTATGGGCACTTATGATGCATTTGTGACACACTAAAATGTAGTTTACAATATAAAGTTGCACCAAAGATACAGTAATATAATTGGTACTGTTCTTTTTAATGAATTGTGAAGTATGTATTAAAAATTAATGTTGTGTCAAACTTTGATCAATGTCATATCTTACTAGATAAGAAACACTGATCTCAGGTAGCATTTTAATACTTTCTGATATGGTTGATACAGGTTTCTCTCATACAGTGTGATATGACAATTCTACAAAAATATATTGATCGCTAATCTTGTTGATGAAAACTACATGTACTGTAAATTAAAGCAAACAGCTGATATCCTCTTATATAACCATGTATCTTTGCCTGGAAATTGATTATATTTTTCCATCAAAATATCATTTACAGTCGAACCTCGTTAATCAGGACAGAATTGTTTTCCCACAAATTGACCGGATAAACGAATTTCCGGACTACTGAATCATGTCCAGAGTAGTCTCTCTTTGATTACAAAAGATTTTTTAAAAAAGCAAAAAAAAAAAGCATGAAATACAATCATTTATTTGTTTAACCTTCTATTGAAGGTTAAACAAATAAATGATTGTATTTCATGCTTTTTTTTTTTGCTTTTTTAAAAAATGACATGCACACGTGCACAAACCTAGAGTGAATATTTCACAAAGTATTCTGAAATAAGGCATTGTCTAATAGCAGTTTGACATAAAAGAGCTTTGCATTTTAAGAACAAGTTCGAGATTGTTTTCCTCGCCAACTGTCTCAAAATGACAGTTAGAAAATGGTGTCAAAACCTTAAAAGTTTGATCTTTATGCCCCAACCAGATGGCAACAGTAACTCAAAATTGATTATCCTCAGTTGAGTGGACATTGTTAAGATAAGAAGCATTAAATTAAATGGAACATCGACCAAAGGAAATTCCTTACAAAATGTGCATTTCTCTATAAGTATTTAAAAAACGTGATATCCCTTAACTCTGACCATTTGTCTTTTGTCGACCAATTGTAACAGTAACTCAAAGTTAATTACCCTTAATTGACTGTTCTAAAGATTATAAAACACAACAGGATCATAGAGTGGTATATCTAACACAGTGCACTAAATAAGCGATAAGTGTGTAAAACAAACAGAGGTGTGAAACCCCTTGCAGCCATTAGAGCGTGTGTGGATTGCCTGACTGGTCTTAACTGGTCGCGTTTATTGAAGGCAGGGGATTTGTTGTTTTAGCAGTAACCGGTTAAATGAAGCGAATTTCCTTTACTCTTGACACATTGTTTTGGATTATGACCGTCCGGAAGCTGAATATCCGGTTAATGAAATTTTTTGCAAAATAGCCGTTTCGTTTTGTCGCTCATCTGTCCGGAAAGTGGGGTTTCCGGATAATCGGAGTCCAGATTAACGAGGTTCGACTGTAATTAAAAAATAATCATGGAAATGTATTGTTTTGTGAATAGTACTCTTGAAAAAGCCATGATTTGCATTTTTTTTAAAATGACAAACAATTTTAGTCATAAAATGGGGATAAAAATTAGTTTTAGTTCTTAAAATTGGAAGACTGTCTTATAGTCAAGATTACCCAATAGACAAAAATTAATATAGCATTGAGGAAAGTTGTTTTTCTTTGGCACCTTATGATCAATATTGAATTATTGAATAACAGTAAAAGAACGAAAGGAACAAATTCCACAGTATAATTTTTTACCTACCAATGTTCCATTCATTATTCATCTTGGATATTTTGGGGTTTTGTTATTTTAGGTTGGTTTTTTAATATTCATTAAGTGACAACTTGAATTGTTTTCAACACATATAAGAAATAGCCATTTTTTTTGCCAAGTTAAACTTAAAATTAGAAATCTTGTTCAGACTATGTTGAGGTATACAAAAAGACATATTTAGTTGATGATTTAATATAATAATGAAATTGTTATTTACATTAATGAATTTATTATTTTTTTAATATAGGAAAAGATGTAACAATGATTTCTTTGTTCATCAGCATTAAAATTATTGTTGATACTTTTGTAACTCAGTATTATTTCATTTGGAGATTCAGTGACGAACTATTTCACATTTCATGACTATCAAGCCATAAACATTCTGAAATTGTCATTGTGCGGCAGGCAGGGAAAAATATTTTGCCACACCGAATTCAATGAATGAAGTGTTAAAGTATCAGTTTTATCTGATTTTTTAATTGTTAAAATGGTTAACATATTTGCATGAATGTCAATACGTTTGTGTAGCCTTGCTTATCTATCCAGCACATTCAGCTATGTTATGTCAGAGTTATCTGGGGCCTGTGTAGCTTTAAATAAATAAGGGTGACAAAACAAAATGAATGAGGGCACAGTAGGAGTGATTCTTCTCCAGGTACCCCATAAGAAGGGCATTTTTAAACTTAAAAGGGGCACATTTAAAATAATTTTCTGTGTGTGAAAATTTAATATTTCACATTAAAATTGATTTAATTTAGTGTATCTGTTTTATGAAAGATCATGTGAAAAATGCGACACCATTCGTGCTTAGAGTTTATTATATGACTAATGAGCCGAGACTAATATTGCTCAAATATAATTAAATAATAAGTTTGACTTCTTTTTTTTAAGAATAAATTGGGAATATATTTTTTTAAACAAAAATTTATGTAACTTTTTTCCTATTTAGTATGTTAGTCTTATTTTTTTTACGTCTGATTTTCAGGAGAAAAAGTTCCATTAAATAATTGTTTTTAAAAATTGTAACAACTGTGCATTTAGTTATAATAAAAAATAGATCTTGGAGAGAGTATGTCTGAAGTGTTTTGGTTGGTTTGTTTGTACATGTATAAATGATTTAAATATTTATAAAATGTGTATTAATAATAATATGTACATATCGTTTCACAGTGTATGAATTGTATATGTGAATGAAAATGGAAAAATTAAATTTGTTATTTGATTTTGTTTTATTTGTGATGTTCAGTGATATGAAGTGTAGGGCATCTTGTGTTTAGGCATGCCCATAGGTATTTCAACTCATTTATGTACTTAAGGGCAGGATGTAGCACAGTAGTAAAACTCTCGTCTGATGTGTGGTCGGTCTAGGATCAATCCCTGTTAGTGGGTCCATTGGGCTTTTTCTCGTTCTAAATAATAATAATAATAATCCTTGGTATGTGCTATTTGATCTGTGCATACAAAAGATCCCTTTCTACTAATAAAAAAAAAAAAATTAAGCAAGTTTTCTCTTTAAGACTATATATCCAAAATTTCCAAATATTTGACATCCAATAGCCAATGATTAATAAATCAATGTGCTTTAGTGATGCCATTAAACAAAACAAACTTTTACTTTTTTAATGTACTTAAGAGTTTGTTACATATAGGTATATTATATAGTGGGGGGTGGGACGTAGTAGAGCACTTGCTTGATGCACGATCGGTCTGGGATCGATCCCCATTGGTGGGTAATTTCTCGTCCCAGCCAGTGCACCACAACTGGTATATCAAAGGCAGTGATATGTGCTATCCTGTCTGTGGGATGGTGCATATAAAAGATATCTGACTACTAATGGAAAAATGTAGTGTTTTATAAGACTATATGTAAAAATTACCAAATGTTTGACACCCAGTAGCCGATGATTAATAAATCAATGTGCTCCAGTGATGTCGTTAAACAAAACAAACTTCTATTATATAGATTATTTACAAATATGATATCGGGTCAGGCGCCAGTCCAGCAGGTGCTAGTGATACACACACCCTACCCACTACTATGTGTGTGTGGCAACAAGCCAGTTGCATCTCTGTGAATTAATAAAGGTCGATTGATAAATTCATGTGTTTAATAACGTATACATAATAGCATATATAAACACGTTTCACTGTTACCAGGTTACCTATAAAATCGTTTGTGAAATATTAACAGTAGCTGAACATTGCGTCATTGCTATCTGGCAACGTTCCAAAATGTTATGGGATTTACCCACTGCACTGTGACTCTGTCATATTGACGTAGTCTTAATATAGGTTGCACTATACCAATTAATTTCCGGCTGGGTCGATAGAGAAGTTAACACCACAAGTCCTGTGATTGGTTATAAATGTGTGTTGGTTGTACAAAAAATTAGTTTCATCTGGGCTAAAAATGTATGCAATTTTATTTGATGTAGTACCACCGTGTCAAGTAGCCTTGTGCTTGGAACATGTATGGGGTACCTGTAAAAAAAAAAAGTACTCAAATTTTGTCCGAAACTAGGGGTGTTGTAGAAACATCTGGTTATACCGAAAATGAGCCATGAAAGGTACCATTTTCTGCAGTTAATACTTTGAGGTAGGGGTTGTAGTACTGATATTTATGGGTCACAGTTTGTTTGATATATTGCATATAGTGTTTTTAAACACAAACGTTAACATGGTCGCCTATGGGATTTTAATTGGTATAGTCCAATCTTAAACTACCCGCGTGACCATTGTGTGAGTCATCCTTTTATTATTGCAACATAACTTCGGACTGCTAGTGTATATATATAACACGCAATAGTCAAAACAACTTTTGAGATGACGAGAACACCCAGACGAGACCGTTGTCACCAGCTTAAAGTTGTTCAGTTTTCGTCCACCCGTTTTCTGATTGCTCTGACACACCTTGAACACTACGAAGATGGCTAAGTGTGTCACCGAGTCATTACAACGCGTTACGGGTTTGTTGTTGTTGTTCGCGGCGCTGGTGTATGGAATAAAGCCATGCAGACCGGGCACCTACTGGGACCATGGGACCAACAAGTGCGACCCATGTAGTTTAATCTGTCACATGGCCGAGAGGCAAGGAACTCTGGACGAGTGTGAAACGAAGTGTCCAGGTAGGCTTGAATTTCCTGAAAGTATCACATTTTTTTCAATCGGTTACCAACAGAAACTAAAAATAAAATAAATAATTGGCAATCAGGGATCAATATTTTGATTTACTGTAACGCAGCTTCTATTACTACAGTCCCAACTGCGTTAGCTCCAACTCCGTTCAATTTGTTTTTCCCGGCAGGTTCGCGTAACGAATCGGATTGTTGTCCCGGTTTCCTTGTTAAGGGTTTTTTTTTCATAGGTTCTAAATTTAACAATAAGTAACTTTAAAAAAAACCAAAATTTACAAAAAACCATTAATTTTCCTAAGTTGTTTTTGTTTATTTTAAAATTCCAAACATCCACCACCGTAAAAGCATAGGAAATAAGTTCAATTAATTATCCAAACGAACGTTTTACAAGCCAAGTTAGGCACTTTTACGGAAGAAAAGAATTTAAAAGTGCAAAGTGGCTTCCTGGTTTTTCAGTTGGGAATAAAGGAAACAGAACGTTTATTTACAAGACAATCCTCCCGTTTTAAGGCAAATTTAACCTTTTTTACAAAATTTTTTCCGCCTTCATTGACTTAAGCACGGTCACAGAAAATTTTGTCGGGTTAAAATTACTCCCCGGAACGATCGGGCCCGATTTTGGGAAGTTCCTTACTCAAATTAAGGCGAATTTAGTCCAGGACCGCCAAACCAATTTACGGATTTAGATTTCTGGTTAAGTTCTTAAAAAAAACCTTGGGATCGTGGGGTGTTTTATTTTATGCAAAGGCCCAACTCAGGAAACATTTTGTTTAAAAATACAATTGGGTTTTTCCGAGGGTTTTGAAGAAAGATTCTTTACTGTTGTAAGTTATGCGCAAATGGTTTAATAAAAAACCGGGTTGCTGTTGCAACCATTAAAAACCGCGAAGATTTTATAGACGAATAAGGGCCACTTAAAAAATCGAAAATTTAGGATGCCGGGGGGTAACTAAACCAGCAAAACAAGAAACTGCTTCCCCAAAACAAACATTTTTTTTTAAAATTAAAAGGGTTTTTTAACCAGGAAAAAAAGAATTTTTAAGACCTCAAGACAAAAAAACCTTTGGATGAAAACTTTAGAATCCACATCCCCCGGAAACCGTACTTTTCCTTAGGGCCCCCCAAGGCTTTTAACATTTCCCACCAGGAAAGCAAACCGGTTTGAACTGATTGTGGTTGCAAAAAACCACATTTGATGGGTTTCCACCTCAGGGGAATAAACCGACCGGGCTAAAAACCCCATTAAAGCATGTTCTTTCTTTTAAGAATATATCCAATTTTTTAAACACTTAAAAATTATTTACAAGTCTTTTTGTAAATAATACCCCATACGGGTTCAACTTATTTGACCCTAGGATTAATTTTCTGTTGGGGGTGTAAACATTATTCAAATATCTTTTAAATGGGAAATAAAGGGTAAACAAGAATGTAATTTTCCCCTACAACCCAAAAAAAAACAATTTCCCAAGGGCTAAAGATTCCCAAAATTTTTTAAAGCTAAAATTTTAAGGTAAGATTTGTAAGGGATTTAAAAGGGGTTTTGGGGGGGGGGGGGGATTGGGGCATCCTTCCCTTTAAAATTTAAATTTTGGATGAAAAAATTTTTTTTAACCGGCACCAACCAATTTTTTTCGGTTTTTCGAAACATATTAAACCACAATTTTAAGGAAACCCGTTTGGATCGGGTTTTTCTTCCTTTTTATTTGGTTCCCACAGGCAGTAAACCCAGGTTTGTTAAACCATTTATGGTCAGGGTTTAATGGGTTTCATACCATTGGTTTTGGGTGCAATCATGGTTTACCCGGATTTGGTTTTAAAAAATAAACCTGCGGATAATGTACTACCCAACCTTAAAAAGGGGCCCAAATGCCCCGGGCCGAATTTTGGGATTGTTAAAAATTATTAATGTAACCAAATAATTCCCTTTATTCCCAAAACTTTTATCAAAAACGAAAAATTTAGACACCACAGACAAAAGGAAAATTACCATGGCTTTGGCAAATTGAATACTGTTTAGAGAAAACCCGTATTTTCCCCTTAGCGGCTTTAAAATGACTTTCCCCCAAAAGGACCCAAATACACAAATTTTGATATACAGTTTGTGGTTGTAAACGGAAAACCCAATTGGCCAACAGGGGAATGTTTTAAAGCCCCCATTAGCGGGTTACTATGGGACCAATAGCGGGGGGGGGGTGTCGAACCATATTTTATCAACCACCCAAAATAAACCGTAAAAATTAAAACGTAAAAAATACTTTAACCTCAGGGGAAGGTTTCTTGGGCTTCCCAAAATTTTTTCCCCCCCCCCCAAAAATAATTAAAAAAAAAAATTTAAAATGTTTGGGGGGGGGGGGGTAGCCCCCCCTCCCTTGAAAAATTTCCATTGTAAGAGTTGGTTAAGCCACAACCTTAAATCGAGCCGAGATTATAAACAAAGTTTTGGGGAAAAGGCCAAAACAGTACCTTGGATTAGCAAGCAAGGGTTTTTTATTTTTAAAACGGGCCGGTTCCAATTTTTGTTCCTTGGTTCGCCACTTCATGGGCTACTCTTTTAGATTAGCAGCAAGGGATCTTTTATATGCACCATCCCACAGACAGGGTAGTACATACCACGGCCTTTGATATACCAGTCGTGGTGCACTGGCTGGAACGAGAAATAGCCCAATGGGCCCACCGACGGGGATCGATCCCACACCGATCGCGCATCGAGCCAGCGCTGAACCAATGGGGCTACGTCCCGCTCCCAGAAAATGGCTAATTGAAAACTGGCATGACTTAAATTAGATTCATGGCCGATAGGCTCTGGGAGGCAGTCCCAAACATTTTGTTTTGAAATAATTAAGATAATTAAGGTGATTTAGTCCCGTCCCCCACTCCCATGAAAAACTATACATTGTGAAGGAGTCATTAACTAAATGTAATTGTGACGCTTAAAGGTAATATCGCCCTCAATCATATATTATCAATGTGTAATGCAAAATTCACACATAACTAATTTCATTTTAGTTTGTTTTCTTTATCGACACCTCTAGAGCATAACTGGTATATTAATCATCATCTTCTGGGTGTCAAACATTTGGTAAGTCTTGAGAGGAAACCCGCTACATTATTCCATCAGTAGCAAAGGATCTTTTATATGCCATTTCCCACAGACAGGACAGCACATACCAAGACCTTTGATATACCAGTTGTGATTAACTAGTACTTAAACTAGTTCAATCTAGCATTTTTATAAGCGCACAATAAATACATTTTTTTGTTTTATCAGATACTTTGTTCATAATTACAGGCCTCGGTGGCGTCGTGGCAGGCCATCGGTCTACAGACTGGTAGGTACTGGGTTCGGATCCCAGTCGAGGCATGGGATTTTTAATCGAGATACCGACTCCAAACCCTGAGTGAGTGCTCCGCAAGGCTCAATGGGTAGGTGTAAACCACTTACACCGACCAGTGATCCATAACTGGTTCAACAAAGGCCATGGTTTGTGCTATCCTGCCTGTGGGAAGCGCAAATAAAGATCCCTTGCTGCCTGTCGTAAAAGAGTAGCCTATGTGGCGACAGCGGGTTTCCTCTAAAAAAAACAGTGTCAGAATGACCATATGTTTGACGTCCAATAGCCGATGATAAGATAAAAAATCAATGTGCTCTAGCGGCGTCGTTAAATAAAACAAACTTTTTTTTTCTTTTTTTTTCATAATCGTATACTTCCAATATGGCCGCCAAAGCACATTCAAATAGAAATTTTGACCTATATTGGCGTATACGTGTTTGTTCAATGATACTGGACTTGAAACGTACATTTTAAAACAACCTTCTTTCTATGACAATTCATGGAACTGATTAAATGCAGGGGCGTAGCGTAATCTGGACCGGGGGGGGGGGGGGGGTGTCGAATATTTACCAAGTGGACCGTTTTCTATTTTGTTTTTGCACCACCAGAAACTCCATATGTATAAACCTGTATGTTTTAGTTCTGAAAGCGGATCATTTGCTTCAGCGGGGGGGGGGGGGGGGGGGGGGGGGGGGGGGTTCGTCCTACGCCCCTGACATGTATTTTTTAAAACTGTGTTATAATTCAAAGAATGTTTTTTTTTTACTATTTGCTTCCTGTCAAAACTTACTTCAGCCATTCAATAGACGGTTAAAATAAATAATATAATTAACGCTTAATCAGAGGCTGATAATGGTGTAAGACTGATTACTACATCATCATTTGTAACAAAATTGTCTACTAGTTTAATTAAATAATAATAATAATAATAAAATTAAAAGAAAACAAAAACAAAAACCTAAACTTGCCAAAGATGGATGGAAAAAGAAAGAAAGAAATGTTTTATTTAACAACGCACTCAACACATTTTATTTACGGTTATATGGCGTCAGATATATGGTTACAGACCACACAGATATTGAGAGAGGAAACCCGCTGTCGCCACTTCATGGGCTACTCTTTTCGATTAGTAGCAAGGGATCTTTTATATGTACCATTCCACAAACAGGATAGTACATACCACGGCCTTTGTTACACCAATTGTGGAGCACTGGCTGGAGCGAGAAATAGCCCAATGGGTCCACCGACGGGAATCGATCCTAAACCGACTGCGCATCAAGCGAACGCTTTACCACTGGGCTACGTCCCGCCCCTTGTGTCCGATAAAACAAGGAATTTATTTATTGTATGGAATAGCTTCCTCATCTCCAAATAGTATGTAAACAACTTCAAAATCCCGGAAACAAAATTGTCTTTTCAGACGTATTTTGGCGGCCATATTGGAATTAATCAAAAGAAGGAAGTGTTGGATCAAACTAGGATTTTTATTAAATATAGCTTTCTCATCCACCCAAAACCATTTTTATTGTTTGAACGGTTCAAAAATGTTCTCTAGATTCTATCATATTGTTAAGTTAAAACGCTAATTAGACATTATTTCCCCATGGAGGATTTTGGTGGATTTTTAATATGTTGTTTTAGGGATGTCCCTTAAATTAGTTGTGAAGAAAACAATCTACTGGAATTTGTTTTGCGTTATGCCTCAAAATCACTTAGATTGACTAGACTATATGGCGAATGTGCCAACTGCATTTGTACGTGACAGGGGGCGAGACGTAGACCAGTGGTACAGCGCTCGCTTGATGCGCGGTCAGTGGGCCCATTGCGCTATTTCTATATATAATGTTTATACATACATACATACATATACACACACATATGTATGTGTGTATGTATGTACACGTGTGTGTGTGTGTATATATATATATATATATATATATATATATATATATATATATATATATATATATGTGTGTGTGTGTGTTCTAAACAAATTTAGACAACAAAACTATAGAAATGGGGGTGGGACGTAGCCCACTGGTAAAGCGCCCGCTTGATGCGCGGTTGTTCTGGGATCGATCCCCGTCGGTGGGCCCATTGGGCTATTTCTCGTTCCAACCAGTGCACCACGACTGGCATATCAAAGGCCGTGGTATGTGCTATTCTGTCTATGGGATGGTGCATATAAAAGATCCCTTGCTGCTAATCGAAAAGAGTAGCCCATGAAGTGGCGACAGCGGGTTTCCTCTCTCAATATCTGTGTGGTCCGTAACCATATGTCTGACGCCATGTAACCGTAAATAAAATGTGTTGAGTACGTCGTTAAATAAAATAATTCCTTCCTTCCTTGTACGTGACAATCTTAGATTAGTAATATCGGCGTACGGGCTTCCTTTTTTGGGGTGGGGGGGGGGGGGGGGTTGGGGGCAGACTAATATTTGCCCGAATTAAGCAAAAATGCCCGAATCTAGATAACAACATTTATTCATATTAGCAGTACTGCCAAAGAGCTGTATAGTGTTCCAAAGGAACCACGACGCATTTTTACATGGATTACAACTAATATTGTGGGTAGAATGATGGAGATGGAAATACATGGTGAAAAGAATTCAGACCAGCTTCTTTTGTCCGAATATCTCTATCGTTTTTGTCGGAAATTGAAGATTGTTTCCAGCACTGGTTTCTCGTACGTTTATGGAGAGAAAAGCTAACACAAATCGAAGAATGGTGCATTGGCGGAAGATAAATTGGACAGAGGCACAGAGAGATCTGGATCGAATATGAACCCTGCAGACCCTTTTGTTTATATTTTTCCTGGACACTAATATGAATATCCTAATATTACACTGTACAACATTATTTTAGTCTTGGCAGGGAGGTGCGTCGGAATCACCACAAGCTTACACCCTTAGATGACGCATTTTGAATAAATAAATGTTTTAAAATAATGCTCGAAATGGCAGGTTTAAAATTATGTCAAATACATTTTGTGTGTGTGTGTGTATATATATATATATATATTATATATATATATATATTTTTTTTTTTTTTTTATTTTTTTTTCATTTTTTTTTTCGACAGACTATGGCCGGATTGGGGAACAAGCTTCGCCAAAGCAATGTAAGAAAGATTGGTACTTCGACAAACATGTAGCAAAGTGTGCATCATGTGGAGTTCTGTGCTACAAACCGAACATACAGGACACTGTTGACGAGTGTAACAGTAAATGTCCAGGTAAGCGAGACGCGAAGAGAAAGCAATTGAGACCTTGGTGATAAAATAATCGAGACCTGCCTTTTGACAATTTGTTTATAATGTTTCCTTTGAGCAGTTTCTGAATTTATTTAATATTGCTTATTTTTATTTAGGTATGTACATACACAAACATAGGTGTAGGAAGCGGGGGAGGGGTATGTGCCCCCCACTTTCTTGATCTAGTAGCACTGGCCTCGGTGGCGTTGTGGTTAGGCCATCGGTCTACAGGCTGGTAGGTACTGGGTTCGGATCGCAGTCGAGGCATGGGATTTTTAATCCAGATACCGACTCCAAACCCTGAGTGAGTGCTCCGCAAGGCTCAATGGGTAGGTGTAAACCACTTGCACCGACCAGTGATCCATAACTGGTTCAACAAAGGCCATGGTTTGTGCTATCCTGCCTGTGGGAAGCGCAAATAAAGATCCCTTGCTGCCTGTCGTAAAAGAGTAGCCTATGTGGCGACAGCGGGTTTCCTCTAAAAAAAACAGTGTCAGAATGACCATATGTTTGACGTCCAATAGCCGATGATAAGATAAAAAAATCAATGTGCTCTAGTGGCGTGGTTAAATAAAACAAACTTTACTTTACTTTGATCCAGTAGCAGCAACGATGGTTTGGCACCTTCCTACGCCATTGCACAAAGTACTTACTATATAGGTTAAGATAAACAAAACAAAAATTTGAGAAAGTTTTGAACCAGAAGTCAGTCATATACTCCCTTGACACAATTAAGCTGACATTAAGGCCTACGTAAACGCAGGTTCTTGGACATTTTACAGGTGGTAATCGCCTAATTAAAAAAAAGAAAGATCTGGGGTGGGTAGAATTAGATGTATACATTTATATGTTCCAGGATCAACCCACATTTAAAACTTACCTGATGCGTTCATTTTGTTTTTTCAAAGCCGATTTAAAATGGTGCAGAATTATATAAACAATATTTCGAAAAAAATCATACGCAACCTCGACCCCTTAAGTAGCTTCAGACCTTCCTTTATCAATATTTCATCTTTTATATTTGTTTAACTTTATTTTCGGTGTATTTAAATACTCTTGTTGTTGATGTTGGTGTGGACAAATGTTAATGTTGAGGTTTATTCATTATAGAAGAAACATAAGAAAAAAAAAGAAGAACCCCCCCCCCCCCCCCCCAACTTTTAAAATTAATTCAATGGAAATATATGTAATTATAATAATAATAATTATTATTTTAGGATTTTTGACGAAAGAATTGCCCGATTTGGAAGGACAGGAAGTGGTAGAACCGGAAATGCTAACACACAAAGAACCAGGTAAATTGATATAATGGTTGCAAGAAAACAAAGGTTTAATCAGATACAACTCTAGTTAGTCATTGGCAATAACGGATCCATCTATGTCTATGTAGCCAGTACAGGTGCGGTGCGGTGAACTGGGATAAAGACACTGCTCTGGGGGTTTTCAACAACCATTTATATTTGCCTGTTGCCCCAAAACACAACTCTTAGACAATATCATGGATCCCCAACCCACCCAGCCAATATAAACTCCTGGCTACGATCACTGTGTGTAGAGGGTTTCGGAAATGTAATTTATTTTATTTCTTGGGAGGGTTATCAGCGATCTGAAAATTGTGCCTGTAGTCTGAAATAAAGTTTGATTACTGTTATTGTCTATATATTTTATATTAAAAAATATATGAAGATATTTTTTCAGACAAAACCAAAACGCGCTGTCTCTCTCTGTCTCTTTCTGTATCTCCTCTTCTCCCCCCCCCCCCTCTCTCTCTCTCTCTCCCCCTCCCCCTCCCCCCTCTCTCTCTCCCCCTCCCCCCCCCTCTCTCTCTCTCTCTCTCTCTCTCTCTCTCAACGGTGATAACTCCTGTATGTCTATGTAGTAGATATAATCTACATTTCCATCCATATTTTGTGTTTTCAGCAAAGATGACCCCGCTGGATATCACCATAATCATCGTTGTGAGTGGTACTATAATTGTGATCGCGGTTGTGCTGGTTGTAAAATGGCTGAAAAGGCGTCGAGCAAATAACATCGATGAAAAACGTCCAACTCAAGTCGTGGACAACACAATGGACTCCGGACAGGGTAAAACTTGGAAATCTGTTTTTTAAATTACATTTTATAAAATCATACATGCATACATAGTGTGGGTTGCCCATATCCCCCTCCCCCCCAAAAAAAAAAAAAAATTATACGGGTTGGCCCTCCAATATAAAATCCGGGCTACGCCAGTGGTCGCAGTATTTGATGTATTCTGTTATCTAGGAACAAGAATCCTATCTGGATAAAACTGTACATATAAGCACTTTCCAACGTGTTGACAATTCATTTGGAAATGTAACTCAACTGATTAATATCTTTAAACTTATAACCAAACGACGCCGATTAACTTTTCTTATACTTTTATATATGAGAAAAGTATTAGAATAAAAATTTACAGTAAGTAAATACACCAAAATCATTAAAAAAAAGTAATTATTAGTGTAGACTAGATGGGTTTTTTTTCCATTTTGTTTTATTTCTTTCACCTCATTAAAGGTGCTATGTCAAAGTTGAAACTAGAATATTTTGTTATTTTCAGATTTATTTGTAATAAATAACTAAACAATGGCGTAGAAAGCGAGGTGGGGTGGGGTGGGGTGGGGGTGCAAGGGGGCATGTGCTTCCCACTTGTAGCACCAGCGATGGTTTTTATATATTTGTGTGTGTGCTCCCCCCCCCCCCCCCCCCCCCCTGGCACCTTCCTACAAATAATCGATCCCACGCATAATTTTTCCATAATTAACTCTAGAATAATAATTTTATACGGTGTTCACTGGACGACAAGAGTGGTTTTCTAAATAATTTGTGGCTAAATATAGCCCTGCTTCCATCTTGGTTTCTTTTGTCAGTTGACCACAAATAATTCTGGATAAACTAATTGCGTTGAATGTACATGTATACGCATAAAGAAGTGACGTCACTAGTTAATGTGTGTGACACACTCAAGATTACACCTTTAATTTTATTTATTTTTACTAGTAAATGGAATTATTTAGTTGTAATTTTTTATAGGCATGTAGCTGAAGATATAAACTTTATTTTAAAGCAAAAAGTAATAAATATTTTTGGCGAGAACCGCCATTATTTCAACTTTGGCATAGCATCTTTAATTCATATTTCTCGCTCCAGCCAGTGCACCATGACTGGTACATCAAAGGCTGTGGTATGTGCTATCCTGTCTATGGGATGGTGCATATAAAAGATCCCTTGCTGCTAATCGAAAATAGTAGCCCATGAAGTGGCGACAGCGAATTTCGTACTCAATATCTGTGTGGTCCTTCACCATATGTCTGACGCCATATAACCGTAAATAAAATGTGTTGAGTGCGTCGTTAAATAAAACATTTCATTCTTTCTTTAATTCATTTCACTAATTCAGTTCATTTATTTTTTATTTCAGAACACGAACTGCTTAGATATGCTCTAGTAGAGGTGTAGATTAAAGACTTTCACCAGTGGAAAAATGGAGTTTATAACCAATGCATCAGTTACTGGCGGCATGTAGTGAAACGTTGCTGGTAGCAGGAATAGTGTCTGTACCCAATGCATCAGTTACCGGCGGGATGTGGGGAAACGTTGTTGGTAGCAGGAATAGTGTCCATACACAATGCTTCAGTTACGGGCGGCATGTAGTGAAACGTTGCTGGTAGCAGGAATAGTGTCCATACACAATGCTTCAGTTGTGGGTGGAATATAGGGAAAACGTTGTTGGTAACAAAGCAGTACCTACGTACCCAATGCTCGAGATCCAGACATTAAGTTGTCATGAAATGGATTTTTTCAAGGGGTTCAGCACATCGTATTTCTATGGAAATGTAGTCGAGGAAGACAACGCGCAAACGATGCGAATGTTCGGCAGAACAGAGTTGAACTTTATTTACTTTCGTGGCCACCATTCAAAGACATCAGAGAGAGACGTATCGGCGTCATCTACAATATATATGCAATACATTATTTAAAATGTACGATGCTGACGTACGCCTCAGGCGCGTGTGTATAGGGCCGGGGTGGGGTAAGGTAGTTGGACCCAACTTGCTTTAAGCTAATTTTCTTTTTTAATGTATTTTCCAGGGGAGCATGACCCACCTCGTCATAAAAAGTCACTTGCCAGTCACCCCCCCCCCCCCCCCCCCGCACACTTTCCTGTACTTATCCACGGCAGACGTCAGCATCGTAAGTTCTCCTGTTGATTCACGCGCCAATTTGAATATTAATCAATATTGTTGTAAAGGCAGCACAAACACATATTTTACTTATTTTGAATACCATATCAATATGGTGATACAAAAAGAAAAACAAGAAGTAGGCCTATTTTATTT
This sequence comes from Gigantopelta aegis, assembly GCF_016097555.1. Lineage (NCBI taxonomy): Eukaryota > Metazoa > Mollusca > Gastropoda > Neomphalida > Peltospiridae > Gigantopelta > Gigantopelta aegis. The sequence goes on along the minus strand of NC_054707.1, from coordinate 35,226,866 downwards.
CAGAATCATCTGTCCACACCATCGCTAGATACGGCCCTCGGTTATTATTAGTTTTCTAGTCATGCATAACCGTCTTGATACAATGTTGAGTATTGGTGCCATTCGATTGTTGTTCGTCAGATATTTATCAAACTTTCAAGTTTTTGTGACCAGATGCTTTCCAAAAATATTTAAAGTAAATTTAAAAAATATTTATTCCCAGAAAAAACAACAATACAAAACCAAGCTACAAACAACAACGAAACGTATATGAATAGTCATACAATAGATCTGTGATGTAATATACCAATCTAATAATTGAGGATTTTTGGGGTGTTTTTTTGTCATTCGTTTGTTTTTGTTTCATTCAAAGGCTTTTGTAGTTTGGTAGGCTGGTATATCAAAGGCCGTGGTATGTGTTATCCTGTCTGTGGGATAGTGCATATAAAAGATCCCTTGTTGCTAATCGAAAAGAGTAGCCCATGAAGTGACGACAGCGGGTTTCCTCTCTATATCTGTGTGGTCCTTAACCAAATGTCTGACGCCATATAACCGTAAATAAAATGTGTTGAGTGGCGTCATTAAATAAAACATTTCCTTTCCTTTCCTATATCTATCTTTACCTATATTTATATCTATATCTACATCTATATTCATCCATCTATATACATGTTTCGGTGATACGAAATTTAATGTAGAAAGGACCTCGTTGGTCAACACGACTTCATGAGAATCAGAGGGGATTCATGTTGGTGGCTATGTGCAGCTTTCAGGTCATCTTTGACACCTGGCGCTTCAGAATCTCAGTAGGACGACATGTTGAACGCAGGCTAATTCGTGCATCACTTCTAAACAGGGCCTTGACTGTAACATATATATGTATTTATGTGTGTACACACACACACACGCACGCACGCATATGGAAAGTGCCAGCAATGAGGTGGAGGGAGTGGGGTGGGATATAAGGATGGGTGAGTGGAAGGGCAATACATATACATGTATAATCTTCAGAGTTTGGGAGGGACGTAGGCCTATTCTTCTAGCCCTTCCAATCACTAGAACTAAACTGATAAATGTTCAATTATGATGTAGCAGGGGAGATAACTTATGTGACTGTCTAATCTCCAAGCTCCATTTCTGTAGTTTTGTTGTCTAAATTTGTTTAGAACACACACACACACACACATGATGTATACATACATACATACATATATATATATATATATATATATATATATATATATATATATATATATGTGTGTGTGTGTGTGTGTGTGTGTGTGTGTGTATAAACATGTACATTTTACATATATCCGCATGTACATGATTTAATTTTTGATAGATATTAATCTTCCAGGGGAAAAAAGGCTGCATATATTGACTTTTTTTTTTTTTTTTTTTTTTTTTTGTCCCCCACAAAAATCTATTTTTTCGACATTTTTCAATTTGATATCATGTATATAATTCATTTCTTAAATGTTCGATATTTGACAACAATTTTTTTCACTTTTCATTTACAAAAAACAATTCACAATAGATTCCCATATGTGTATTGACGATCACTGAACAAATAGATGAAAATGTAACAAAACCAAATGAAGCACAATCCAATAAGTAATAAATCAGTAACAAAAGCATGAACAAAACTAACAGAAGAAAACAAAACAGGATGGAAACTAACATAAATCAATAATCGGAACATAACAACATAATCCAGTATGCATAAACTAATAAATAATACACTAATCAGTACAAAAAACACATGAACAAACTTATAAATCAATAAGCAGAACAAAACACATGAACAATACTTGTAAATCAATAAGCAGAACAAAACACAGGAACAAACTTATAAATCAATAAGCAGAACAAAAAACATGAACAAAACTTATAAATCAATAAGCAGAACAAAACACATGAACAAAACTTATAAATCAATAAGCAGAACAAAACACAGGAACAAACTTAAAAATCAATAAGCAGAACAAAACACAGGAACAAACTTATAAATCAATAAGCAGAACAAAACACATGAACAAACTTATAAATCAATAAGCAGAACAAAACACATGAACAATACTTATAAATCAATAAGCAGAACAAAACACATGAACAATACTTATAAATCAATAAGCAGAACAAAACAGGAACAATACTTATAAATCAATAAGCAGAACAAAACACAGGAACAATACTTATAAATCAATAAGCAGAACAACACAGGAACAAAACTTATAAATCAATAAGCAGAACAAAACACATGACAAATACTTATAAATCAATAAGCAGAACAAAACACAGGAATAAACTTATCAATCAATAAGCAGAACAAAACACATGAACAATACTTATAAATCAATAAGCAGAACAAAACACAGGAACAAACTTATAAATCAATAAGCAGAACAAAACAAATGAACAATACTTATAAATCAATAAGCAGAACAAAACACAAGAACAGTACTTATAAATCAATAAGCAGAACAAGACACAGGAACAAACTTATAAATCAATAAGCAGAACAAAACACAGGAACAAACTTATAAATCAATAAGCAGAACAAAACACATGAACAATACTTATAAATCAATAAGCAGAACAAAACACAGGAACAATACTTATAAATCAATAAGCAGAACAAGACACAGGAACAAACTTATAAATCAATAAGCAGAAAAAGACACAGGAACAAACTTATAAATCAATAAGCAGAACAAAACACATGAACAATACTTATAAATCAATAAGCAGAACAAAACACAGGAACAATACTTATAAATCAGTAAGCAGAACAAGACACAGGAACAAACTTATAAATCAATAAGCAGAACAAAACACATGAACAAACTTATAAATCAATAAGCAGAACAAAACACATGAACAATACTTATAAACTTATAAATCAATAAGCAGAACAAAACACAGGAACAAAACTTATAAATCAATAAGCAGAACAAAACACAGGAACAATACTTATAAATCAATAAGCAGAACAAAACACAGGAACAAACTTATAAATCAATAAGCAGAACAAAACACAGGAACAAACTTATAAATCAATAAAGAGAACAAAACACAGGAACAATACTTATAAATCAATAAGCAGAACAAAACACAGGAACAATACTTATAAATCAATAAGCAGAACAAAACACATGAACAAACTTATAAATAAATAAGCAGAACAAAACACATGAACAATACTTATAAATCAATAAGCAGAACAAAACACATGAACAAACTTATAAATAAATAAGCAGAACAAAACACATGAACAAACTTATAAATCAATAAGCAGAACAAAACACAGGAACACTACTTATAAATCAATAAGCAGAACAAAACACATGAACAAACTTATAAAGCAATAAGCAGAACAAAACAGAGGAACAATACTTATAAATCAATAAGCAGAACAAAACACAGTAACAATACTTATAAATCAATAAGCAGAACAAAACACAGGAACAATACTTATAAATCAATAAGCAGAACAAAACACAGGAACAAACTTATAAATCAATAAGCAGAACAAAACACAGGAACAAAACTTACAGAACAAAATAAAACAGTATAAAAACTAACATAGATCAATAATTGGAACATAACAGAACATAATCCAATAAGCATAAAGCATCAAATAATATACAAATCAGTAACAAAAGCATGAACAAAACTTATAGAGCAAAACAAAACAAAACAGAATGAAAAATAACATAAATAAACAAGAACAAAACAGAATATAATCCAATATGCATAAACAAATAAATCACACACAAATCAGCAACACAAACATAAACAGAACTTACAGCACAGAACAAAACAGGATGACAAATAACATAACTTATGATAACTCAATAATCAGAACAAAACAGGACGTAATCCAGTAATAAATAATACACAAATCAGTAACAAAGACATGAACAAAACTTACAGAACAAAATAAAACAGAATGAAAAATAACTTAACTTATGATAAGTCAATAATCAGAACAAAACAGAACATAATCCAGTATGCATAAACCAATATATAATAAACAAATCAACAACAAAAGACAGGAACAAAACTTACAGAACAAAACAAAACAGAATGAAAAATAACATAACTCAATAATCAGAACAAAACAGAACATAATCCAATATGCATAACTTACTTAGTTAATCCTCTTCGTGTGCGGTCACACATATGGCCGACACCAAAGAACGCCAATGTTGTCTGTCCGTTGCAAACCTCGTCACCTGGCTCCAACTCCACCCAAGAGCCTTCATCTCCCGCTCCACCGATCTTCTCCAGGTCTCGTTGGGTTTCCCCCTCATTCTCTTGCCACCAGGGGTCCTGCGCATGGCCACTCTTGGGATGGATGTCAGTGGCATTCTGCAGACGTGTCCAATCCATTTCCATCTGCGGCGTTTAACAGCGTTAAACCAACAAATAATACACAAGTCAGTAAAAAAACTTACAGAACGAACCAAAACTAACAATCTATGACAAGTCAATACTCAGAATAAAACAGAATATACACCAATAAATAAAACACAAATCAGTATGAAAAAGAAACAGAACTTACAGAAAAGAACAGAACAAAACAGGACGAAAATAACATAAAACATACATCAGAACAAAAGAGAACATAATGCAATACACGTCAACCAATAAATAATACACAAATCAGTATCAAAAGCATAAACAGAACTTACAGAAAAGAACAGAACAAAACAGGATGAAAATAACATAAAACAATAATCAAAACAAAAGAGAACATAATCCAATACACATCAACCAATAAATAATACACAAATCAGTAACGAAAGACATGAACACAATTTACAGAACAAAACAAAACAAAACAAAATGAAAAACAACATAACTTATGACAAGTCAATAATCAGAACATAACAGAACATAATCCAATATGCGTAAACAAATAAATAATATACACATCAGTAACAAAATGTACAGAACAAAACAAGAATGAAAGATAACAATCAATAGTCAGAACATAATTCAATAAATCAATAAAACAAAACGGAACATAATTCAATAGGCATAAACCAATAAATAATACCAAAATTAGTATCAAAAGCAGGAACAAAACTGACAAAGCAAAACGAAACAGGATAAAAAATAACATAAATCAATAATCAGAACGAACCAGAACAGTCTAATACGTATAAACCAATAAATAATACACAAATCAGTAACAAAACCAGAACCAGATAAACCAAAACAGGATAAAAATAATATAAATCAATAATCAGAACAAAACAGGACATAATCCAGTACACATAAACCAATAAATAATACAAAAATCAGTAACAAAAACATGAACAAAATTTACAGAGCAAAACAAAACAAAACAGGATGAAAAATAACATAAGCTATGATAGGTCAATAATCAGAACGAACCAGAACATAATCCAATATGCATAAACCAATAAATAATACACAACTCAGCAACAAAAGCATAAAGAGAACATACAGAACAGAACAAAACAAAACATAATGAAAATAACATAAATCAATAAACAGAAAAATAACCTAAGCTATGATAAGTCAATAATCAGAACAAAACAGAACATAATCCAATAAGCATAAACCAATAAATAAAACACAAATCAGTATCAAAAGCAAAACCAGAACTTACAGACCAGAAGAGAACAAAACAGGATGAAAAATAACATAAGTCAATAATCAAAACAAAACACAACATAATCCAACACATATAAACAAAAAATAACACACAAATCAGAAACAAATCATGAACAAAAAACCCCAGGGTAAATCCCCCCATTCCCCCCCCCCCACCAAAAAAAAGAACAACCCCAAAAACCCCCCACAAAAAACCCCCAACAAAAACAAAAACAACAACAACAACAACATAACCAATTAAACACAACAGTCTACTAGGACAAAACAACTTGAAACAAAATAAGAAATCAGTAATGTGAACAGAACATAAAGACAAAACAGGATGATAACAAAAATTAATATTAAACATAGAAAAGAACAAAACAAAACGTTTCACGACAAAAAGGCAAAGTAAAACAAAACAACGAATAGAAATACAAAATCAAGCAGAGAAAGCTAAAATAATTAGAACAGAATAGAGAAAACTGTAAATAGTGTATAGCCATGATGATGATGATGATCATCATCAGCAGCTGCATCGTCATCATCGTCGTTATCATCATAATCATCATCATCATCATAACATCTTCTTTGTTTTCACTGTATAGTAATACCAACATATTTACTAAATATAACTGAACAGACGAAACAACACAGAATCTAGTACATATAACGATAAACCAACAAAGGTAAAATAGCATCAACCCACCTCATCCCGCCAAACCAATAGCACCAAGGTATTAGTATACAGTTAGCTCCCTTGTGTACCCGTGCGCGCAAAGAGTTCGCCAGTCGGATTTGCACAGATCCATGTTTGAAGGCTAATTATTTGGAATAGGTAGCAAAATATTATGCTTAGTAATAGCTAAGGAGTTATGGGGTTTTTTAAAAATGATAATTGGTTTGTAACCAGCAGTGCAAACGCTTTAGCTGTAACTGATACACCGGGATTTTCTTATGACAAAATTGGGGCGCGATCATTTTGGGTAATTTTTAAATTTCTGATTTTGTGAAAAATTTAATAGCTAAACCTTTATTGAAATGAAGTTTTTTGGTAAGGTTTGAGGCAAAGTTTCCATAAAATATATGTGTGATATCCGCCAACTCCCGCTTGGGTATGGTTTGTATGGGTGTTAACATTGCGAAAAATGCACCCAAAATCATGCAGTTTGGACACATTATGATGAAAGTAACACAAATATTTAACTACAAATAGTTAAAATATGTCCTCTTTATAATTATGTCCCTTTTTGTAATTTCCTTGAGACTACAAACCCCTGTATCTTTGTTTAGTTTTTAAACCATAGGTGGGCATATAGGATGCCGTGGGCTGGTATGCATAAATCTCAGCTAAAGATTCACAGATAACTGGTCTGCTCCCCAACAACAAATCTATTGTCTATAAAAGTTTAAAAAGTTAAAGTTTGTTTTCTTTAACAACACCGCAAAAAAAGAAGTTTTCTTTAACGACACCACTAGAGCACGGTGATTTATTAATCATCGGCTATCGATGTCAAACATTTAATAATTTTGATATATAGTCTTAGAGAGGAAACCCGCCACATTTTTTCATTAGTAGCAAGGGATCTTTTATATACACCATCCCACAGACAGGATAGCACACACCACGGCCTTTGATAAACCAGTCGTGGTGCACTGACTGGAACGAGAAATATCTCAATGGGCCCACCGACAGAGATCGATCCCAAACCGACCGCTCATCAAGTGAGAGCTTTACCACTCACAGGGGATAACCGCATGCGGGTAATTGTAGTTACTCGCATCCAAGATGGCGAAGGACACACATGGTGAGTATTAATCAATGTGAATTTCCGCATGGTTTCTAAGCATGGCATTCACATTTTAATAGAGCGTATCGACAGTTGGTTTAGGATGAATATATTTTGAATCGATACCCTAAGGACAAGTTGATAATGAAATCACAAAGTTAAAAATGATGAAGGTAACTTCGAAGCAATGATGAGCGTAACTGTAGGACGAGAGTAACTGCTGTAGTTGTCTCTTCATAATTAATTATTGCCATGTGCGTCTAGAAACAATTAGTAAACAAATTTATTCTTATGTTTTCCTATTAATTTTCTTATTCATAGTATTACATGTGCTATTTGTGTGATACATACCCGCCCGAGCCAACACATACACCATCAAAATGCACTGTGAATAACAGGGGTCGAATTAAAAAATTTGTGAGGCACGGCAAACATTAGGGCACTAAGGCAAGTTGGAGGGGAACCAAGGCAAGTTGGAGGGGCACCAAGGCAAACATTTCCTTCAATCAAAAGAGGGGCACGAAGGCAACTTACTATCTATCAAGTTTCTCAGACAAAAATATTTCACCATATGACCTATGCAATTTGTTGGATATGGATGCCTTGATATGTGTGTGGTTGTCATGCATTTGTACTGACTGGACAATAACTCGAATGTCTTCTGGTCCTAGCCCGAGGTCATGGCCAACGCGCTCTGCAATTCCACATCTAATAACTATATCAACTGGCAAAACTTTAATTGAAGCACTCATACCTAAAAACGTTGGACAGCTTCGCACATTTGGGCAATTCGATGTTGAACAACTAAATACGTAACAATATCAAGCGTACGTGCGTGTGGGATTTGGTATGTATTGGCAGTATAATTTAATTATAATTTTGGTATTATCTGCTATTAAATTTTCATTTGGGATAATTGTCCTTTCATCTGAGTTGAAGTTAATTTCTTTCAGAGTTTGGGTAGTATGTCGGACTATTTTAATCAAGTTAATACAAGAAAACTATAAAGACACAAAGCTATCTATATTATATTTTTACAGAATAGAGTATGACATTACCGTCGATACGAGTCATTTCGTCTTAGGTTCAAATTAAAGTAATCAATCACCCAATTTTGATTTATTTGTGACTTGAACGGCATTCTGCATTGAACAGTTACCCTCATCCAGCCCTAACAGATACCCACATCCTCACGATGTTAACACGTCCAGTTACCAACATCACACGCGATTTTTAATGTCCGTTATCTAATTCCCAAATACTATTTTTTTTAAACGTATGATTCAAAAATGCATATATTTGATATATTTCATGAAGTCTCTTTATATGGATATCTAAAACATTCCCTCTAAGAATGGAAATTCACATCGATTAACTGGGGCGTAGCGTCAGCTGGACCTGGGGGGGGGGGGGGGGGGGTCGAATATGAACCAAGTGGACCTTTTCTATTTTGTTTTTGCACCAACCTGTATGTTTTAGTTCTGAAAGCGGACCATTTGCTTCAGCGGGGGGGGGGGGGGGGGTTGTCCGAACCCCCCAGCCTACGCCCCTGATTAATCCTCACCATGTGCGTCCGCCGCTATCTTGCGATTATCCCCCTGTGACCACTGGGCAGGCCCGTAGCCAGGATTTTGAGGGCACAAAGCAATTTTGAGGTTCAATTTTGCGTTAACAAATATTGAAAAAAGGGTCACAAGTAGGGAGGGGGGGGGGGGCGTCGTGGGGTGTGTGTGTCGGGCCTGCTGGGCTACGTCCCGCCCCTCGACACCACGAGGGCATATTGATTTAATAATCATCGGCCATTGGATGTCAAACATGTAATACATTTGACATATAATGTTAGAGAGGAAACCCGCTAATTTTTTCCATTAGTAGCATGAGATCTTTTATATGCACCATACCACAGACATAACAGCACATACCATGACCTTTGATATACCAGTCATAGTGCACTGGCTGGAATGAGAAATATCCCAGTTTTCTAGCTAGGAACGACACCACTAGAAGACATTGATTAATTAATCATCGGCTATTGGATTTTGGTAATTTGGTAATTCTGGCACTTAGTCATCAGTGGAAACCGACTACATTTTTCCTAATGCAGCAAGGGATCTTTTAAATGCAGGCCCGTAGCATGGTGGACATTATTGGGGGGGGGGGGGGGGGGGGATTGAACGAGCGAATTATTTGGGGGGTCCGGGGGGGCATGATTCAAAGGTTATTTGCCCGTTACTGTAACTTTCGCTGTTAATCTCGATCAATTAGTCTCGCTACGACTTTTACATTCAGTCGAGATGTAAAGGTTATAAAAAAAAACACCCTAAAAACAGCCAAACTCATTGGGGGCCCGGGCCCCCCTGGCCACCTCCCTGCTACGGGCCTGAAATACACTTTCCCCCAAACAGAAAAACACATACCACGCCTTTGACCAGTTGTGATGCACTGGTTGGAACGAGAAAAAACCCAATCAGCTGAATGGATCTACCGAGGTGGTTCGATCCTGCGACGCAGTTCGATCCTGCGACGCATGCACCTCGGACGAGCACTCAAACGACTGAGCTAAATCCCTCAAATACGGGTATTTGGGATTGTACCACGCTTTGGTGTCGGTACCTTTGATTTTACCCGTGGTGTATCCCATAGTTAAGACCACGGGCGTGTCTAACCTACATTTAATAGCGATTGCTGAATGGCTGAAGAAAGTTACGCCTACAGGTCACATATAGTTCAGCAGGAAGTAAATTAGAACATTGTTTTAAAACAATCTAATTAAAATTAGCTCCACTATTACATGTGGATCTAAAGACAGCCAGTTGGAGCTCATGTCCACCAATCAAAACCTTACTTGCAGAATCTTGCGGAGCACTCACTCAGGGTTTGGAGTCGATATCTGGATTAAAAATCCCATGCCTCGACTGGGATCCGAACCCAGTACCTACCAGCCTGTAGACCGATGGCCTGCCACGACGCCACCGAGGCCGGTCATGACATGTAATAGTGGAGCTAATTTTAATTAGATTGGTTTTAAAAGTAACACTTTCACTAACAGTAATAAAGATACAATATAAATATGTAAAAATTAAATAATTATTTTCTTTAACCCCCCCCCCCCCCAAAAAAAAAAGCCCCCAAAAACCTAAAATTAAATATTAATAAATAGTTTCACTTCATTTTCCATTACATTACTAATCAGCTGCAACATTTAAAAAGGGCACCTTCAGTATTGGGGAAGTTAGCAGCGTTAAAAAGGACGTTTATAGCAAGGGCTACGGAGCACGGGCACCCACTTTTCCCTGTTACTGTGTTCAGACACTTGAAATGGCGTGTTTTAACACCTGAAATTCAAAATGTTCTCGGGGAAGCATGTCCCCACCCCCACCTCCCCGAAAGTTCGGGCCCACAAATACAGACATTCGGCCCATCCCCGCCTCCATTTTCAAATATACTCCGTGCCCCCCCCCCCCCCCCCCCACCACCAACTACCTGTTGCTTTATAACACGACTCATAAGACAGTGTCACTGTAGGTATTCTGCCCACGTATGCGTAGACTACCCATAATATAAAATCACGGCCAAGCTATAGTGCAAAGGTTCACCAACATATATATTATCTACATGATAACATGCGGATCTAGGGGGTGGGGCAGGGGCCCGCCCGCTTAAATTTTGCGATAGCTATAATTTTATTATATATTAATTTTCATTTTTGTTTTTACGATCCCCCTCCAAACCTCCCCCAGTTTTCATGGCATTCCACCTCATGTCACTGCCTCCCCCCAATGGATTTTCTGGGTCCGCCACTGGATAATTATCAAGTTGAGCAAGATATTACGTTCCCCACCAAAAACAAAACAATAAATGCATTGTATTCACCTGCTAAAAATTTAATTTTTTCCCAGACATTTCAAATTTGAAGGAGGGGTTACGCAGCACTCTCTCTTTGTATCCGCGCCTGGAATGTCATCTAAGTCATCATCTTAATGGATTAGTATTCCCGACATGTTTCCCCATATAGGCTAATCGAAACAAGTAGCCCAAGGCGGACCCAATAAATTGCAAAAACCCACATTTGCTACGTCCGTACGAAGCAAGGTGAAATGTTCCCGCTAAAATTAAATTAGAAAACTTCTTCACGACCATAGTGACGTCATGGGGGCAAAGTACAAGGTAGACACCTTATCCATCACTCGATATTCGTCTAGTTTGACCACGGCTATTGCGGCCGTTGAGTGACGGGCGTAATAGATCTCGGGCTACGCCACACCATCGATCACTAGGCCTACACCCGTCACTCGACGGCCGCAATAGCCGTGGTCTACCTAGAAGAATCTGTCATAAAAGAATGATGTAACTATAACTTGTATTAGATGCTTTTAGGCCGTTTAAAACAAGTCTGAACCCAACTTACTTATCGCATCATGCAACGTCATATAGGGGCATAGTACAGATCAGTTACCTCATAAACCCATCCCATGATGATCAAGGATTAATATGTAATGTTAAAAATAAATATTTAAAAAAAACTTACCAAAGTTTGAAATGTTTCCTTCTGAACAGAAACTTACGTCGACCTAGCGACCATGTGACATCATAATAGTGATGACGTCAACATAAATCGGCGATAACCAGTGAAAACGTGTTCAATAGGACTTCAAAGTAGCCGAATGAAAACTCCGCATTACTGATTTGTATTTTATATATATATATATATATATATATATATATATATATATATATATATATATATATATATATATATATATATATATATATATATAAAAGGAAGCCTTGGTAGGGGCAGGGACACTGCCCTCCAACGCTGAAAATAATATATTGTCCTCCCAGCTGAAGTCGATTTAATGTATTACAGACTTCAACCATCCAATTGTTGTCCTTTTCGACAGCTATCAGTGGCGTAGCGAAGGAGGCGGGGCACAGGATCCACCCCCCAACTCTTCTCTCTTTTTTTAAACTATATTAAATTTTATAAAATCATACATACATACAACATACATACATACATACATATATACATACATAGTGTGGTTTGCCCCCCCCACCCACCCTAAAATCCTGACTACTTCAGTGTGTGGCATCCGATCAAGGATTAGAATTTTTATATTTAAAGAAAACAACATTATAACCAAAACTTACCAAACTTTGAAAATCGTCCTTCTGAAAAGAAACTTAACGTCGGCCTAGCAACCATTTGACATCATAACAGTAATGACGTCAACATAACTCGGAGGTAAAAAAAAAAAAAAGTGTTCAGGCGCGCAGAAACGAGTGGGGAAAGGGGCACAACCTTGTGTGTGTGTGTGTGTGTGTGTGTGTGTGTGTGTGTGTGTGTGTGTGTGTGTGTGTGTGTGTGTGTATGTGTGTGTGTGTGTTATTAGGGCACAAGCCATATTTTTTATCTTTATTTATTTAAAGTAGACCATTTTTGTCCTCGAGCATGGGAAGGGGACAGGGCCACTGCGCTCCAAATCTTAATTAAAACAAAACAATGCCCTGACACGCCTGTTTGAAAGTCAAATTACTGACTCCAACTCAGTTACTGTCATCTTCCGATGTCTATATGGTGAAGAAAAAAAAAAAAAAAAAAAAAAAAAAAAAAAAAAAAAAAAAAAGCCCCCCCCCCCCCCCCATTTAAGGAAAACAAAAATGTATTTAATACGTAATTTTAGTTCTCAAAAATTTTCTGTTAGTCAAAAACAAGTTACAATGGCTACAAACTCAGTTTGACAGTCCCTTTAACCGAAACTAAGGTTTAACCACAAGTTTGAACTATTGTTTTTGTTGATATAAGTTAACCATTGTGCGTACTGCTTAACTTAAACTTTTTTTTAAAATCACAAATCATTTTACTTAGGGTATCTACTATTTATAATAATAAAGCTAATTAAAATGTATTATTGTGATATTGTATTTACTACAGCTGCTCCGTATATTTATTGTGTGTGTGTGTGTGTGTGTGTGTGTGTGTCCATCGGCTATTTTGTGTGTTGTGTGTGTGTGGTGTGGTGTGGTATGGTGTGTAAGTGTATGTGTTCGTGTGTGTGTGTGTGTGTGTGTGTGTGTGTGTGGTGTATGTCCATGGGCTATTTCGTGTGTGGTGTGGTGCGATGTGTGGTGTGGTGTATAAGTAGTGTGTGTGTGTGTGTGGTGGCGTATTTGTGGGTATGTTCATGTGCTATTTCGTGTGTGTTATGTGTATACATGTGTGTGTGTGTGTGGTGCGACGTGGTGTGTGTGTGTGTGTGTGTGTGTGTGTGTGTGCGTGTGGTGTATGTCCATGGGCTATTTCGTGTGTGTTATGTGTATGTGTGGTGCGGTGCGTGTGTGTGTGTGTGTCAGGTCAGGTCAGGTCATAGGGCTTTACGTGCACATTCAGAGCAAGCTGTTGTAACGCACGCCTGTCCTGGGCACAAGAGCCGGCTCCTCCATCCAGGACAGGAAAGGTGGGGGGAGGGGGAGAGGAGGGACCGCCTGCACTGACAGGTGCAAGAGTGCACCAGCAGCCCGACCGTGGTCGGTAGCAGGCGGAGGCGGGGGTTGATGGTGCTATTAAATTTGGAATGGAGCAAAGTATATACTACTCAAAAGAATTTAAGGGTCAAAAATTTATAACCAAATAACTTTCAGAGTGTATTAGATTGATGATGTAAACTACACCAAAATTTTTATTTATTGTTCCATATTTACAAAAAAACACAAATAAACGTCACTGTATACAAGAAAGTCACATGACATGCTGTCAAAGTTGAAGGTTGTCAAACATGGATTTTACACATTAGAACATTCGTTTAATAGTGTGTGAATCCACCCCTGGCGCGAATACACTCGACACATCGTTGCCTCATGCTGTTGATCAGACGTCTGAAGAACTCTTGGGATATGGCCTGCCACTCTGCCATAAGAAGTTGACCCAGATCATGAAGGTTGGCCGGAGGGGCATGGTTATCCCGAACTCTCCTGCCTAATTCGTCCCAGGCGTTCTCTATTGGGGCCAAGTCAGGCGAATATGCTGGCCAATCCATCCTGGCGATACCTTGTTGTCTGAGAAAGTCCGTTACCACCCTGGCGCGGTGGGGTCTGGAATTGTCATCCTGCAGAACTGCCCCGCCGCCAATCTGCTGAAGGCCTGGGAGAACCAACAGCCGGATAATCTCATTCAGATAGCGGATTCCATTCAGATTGCTATCCACCACATAGAGGGGGGTCCTGTGGTAGATAGAGATGCCGCCCCACACCATGACGCTGCCACCACCGAACCGGTGACGTTGTCTAACGTTAACGTCAGCGAAGCGTTCCCCAGGACGTCTGTAGACACGAACCCGACCGTCGTTGAACTGGAGACTAAACCTGGACTCATCAGTGAACATCACTCGACCCCACTGAACACGTTGCCACCGCAGATAAAGCGTGCACCAGTGACGTCTTGCCGTTCTGTGACGTGGTAGGAGTGGTAGTCGAACAGCCTGGCGACGGCAGCGTAGATTATTGGCTCTCAGACGATTGCGTATGGTTTGATCAGACACTCGAGTTCCAGTCGCAGTCCGCAGATTGTCACGTAATCGGCGTGCAGTGGTTGTGCGTTGACGTAGAGCCATATTGGTGATGTAGTGGTCCTCTCTATTTGTAGTGCTTCGGGGTCTTCCCGAACGTGGACGATTTCGAACAGAATTCGGTGCTTGGTACCGTTGCCACAGTCGGCCAACGACACTCTGACTGACACCAAGTCTCAGAGCAACATTTCTTTGCGTATTGCCATCCTGAAGCCAAGCAATAGCCCTTCCTCGATCTTCGATAGACAGTTGAAGTCGTACCATTGTCGAATTTGGAGTGTGCACCGTACACGAACGCAAGCTCCAATTATACGGAAATTCAGCATTGGGAACATGGAATACACGTGCAAAGCGTGCAAATGAAGCGCTTTGTGAAAAAGCAAGTTATGGGCACTTAGCAGACCTTTCGCTTTCGCCCTAATTTACGTGCAAATGTAAGCATGTTTTCGCCATTAGAACTAGTCGACAGTGTCAATGACAGTGGATTTTAATTCATTTATGGGTTGCTTAGACCCACTTTCGTATATACTATGCCAAAGAGAAAAGGTGCGCAATTTGGGTTGAGGAAATTGGGCGCAATTTTGAACGGTCGGCCAAAAAGAAAGTTCCAGAGCTAATATAGGTTTTGACATTAGTGAATCGAGAGTAGCTCGTTAATTAGACTTCTATGATATTGTGGTGTCTCCCTAGGTTGCCCATATGGCCCTTAAAATGGGCCTGACCGCTTCTGGTCATGGCATGACAACCCAGAGGAGGCTCGTGCACTTGTGTACACACCGGTAGGCAAGACGCTGTTGTTCCGAGGTTTTTCCCGATCTTCTTGTTGCAGTCAACGACGTCTTCCTCTTCAGTGTCACCAAGTACCAAGTAGACCACCAGCAGCAAGTATTTGGGGGTGGGATAGGGTAGGCCGGTATTCTTTTGTGTGTGTGTGTGTGTGTGTGTGTGTGTGAGAGGTGCGCTGCGGTGTGGTGTATGTATGTATGTGTGTGTGTTTTGTGTGTTGTGTTGTGTGATGTAGTGTGTGTGGTGTGGTGTGTGTCGTGTGATGTGTGTGTGGTGTATGTGTGTTTGTGTGTGTGGTTTGGTGTGGTGTGTGTGCGTGCGTGCGTGCGTATGGTGTTATTAAATTCTCATTGATCACTTACTCATTTTTTATTTGTATCGTTATGGAGATATCTAAATTAAATTTTCATTACTTTCCATTTTCAAGTGTGTACAAACATAGTCAAATGAATAACATTTACATAATATTTTTTAATTTATCAATGTTTTATTCATAATCATAATTTCCGGTTACAATCAACAACTGAATAAAATTCTTTGAAAGTTGGATAAAGTTCACATATATGGGCCTACTATTTTAGTAGAATTGCTACCAAAAGTATTTTGCCTTGACAGTTGAGTATTTTTTCTTACAACATATTTGCCCTTCGAAACTTCCCCTCAGTAAAAAACGTTATATGATTATTTCTCATTGCAACCACTGTCCCATGATATGAAAGTCTATCTAGGTGTCCGTAATAATCAGCGTTTTTTTCTTTCGTTAAACTAAATGTTGGACATTAGTATTCAACTTGCAGTTTAATGTCCACAAAACATATGTTTAAAACAATAACTTTCTTTAGATTTTATGTGTACGCTTACATAGGTACAGTACTTGAGATGGTTTTTATAAGATCGGTGTACCACATGTGGTCCTTCACGGTCAATAAAATGTCCATGGTGGGAGTTCCCGATTACTTCTGCTGCCTCGTTTTCGAAAATTACCTCGTTCTGAACTAAGCATGTTAATGGCGGCCATTTGTAGACTGTGATACACCTACTATCCTGCCAAAGTCACAAAATAGGTTCCATTACATAAGACAATTGCAAGAGGATTAGCAGACGGTCAGTAAAACACATTATGTGCAAACTAGGTATAGCGCGAAACAAGTGACGTAGATTGCAGGTATAAACGGAACCGGTGTCTCGCTTGAAATTTGATGATGTTGATAGGGGGGCGAGGCTTACGGTTTACGAATATCGTGCAATTAGTGATTTCTTTTTTTCTGGTTTGTTCTCACAAAAAATTAACATTTCATGGCATCATCCGTAATATGTGATTAACTTTCGCTTGTTACCAAATGCTCCTTGTTCAGTGGTGTTTGATGTATGGTAAGTGTAACCCGGAACTCTGTATTATCGTGGTATGATGGGTCAAACAAATTATAGTAATTTCGTAATTATATAGTTCGTACTATTATATTTGAAAGTAATTCCAGATGGATATATAAATAATATACAGGTACCTAAAAGGCTATGTGTATTGTTGACATTTGATCTAAAAACATTAATTTATGAGTCTTAAAATGCAGTGGACAATATTTTAAAAATCTTAGCCATAACTATTAACTGGAACCTGGTTCACAAATTATCAGAAAGAGTTCCACCTGGATTCGAACTCAAAGCCGTGAGTACTTGGGAACATTGTGTGCAGCATCCCATTAAACAGTAGTTCTCAAGGCTCACCCTGGATCAAAAATACCTGTAGCCAAAATATTAGCCAAAGGGAATTTTTATTAGCCATATTGAAAATGCTTTAGCCAAATTTGTTTTACTAGCATGAACCAATGATTTTTTAAAATTTCAAATAGGAAACTCTTTGTTTGCATACATAATAGTATGGGTTTTAGAAGATGAATGCTTTTTGTTTTAATGAAAATGAGTGAAAAATTAATTTTTAACTAATTTTTGTATACGACCGGTTGATGGACCTTTAAATTTTTTTTTTCATTTTCTGTCCAAAAACCTGTATAATAAATATAATGAATGTAACAGGGCAATCATCCAAATAACTGGTGATTATTTTGTTTTTTACATGTAATATGACCTCTAATCTGATTGAAAATGGAAACAAATAATATAAAGCAGAATTAAAATGGTTTTAAGTATCGTTTTACAACGATATATGCAAGCAAAAAGTCACAATTTTCAGCGAAACAGACTACTTACGTCTATATCTTTGGTTCCTCCATGTTGATGTTAGTGCATTATGATTATAGAATGCATGTGAAAAATGAACTGGTATGTATGTACATGTAGTTGTGGGCACGTAACTCCGCAAAAACTCCTGTACTGTGTCTGCTATGGATATTACGGGAGTTTTGGCACAGTAACGTGTCCACAACTAGGGTCAGTAATGAGAATAGTCATGTTCATATTCACCCACCAATGTCTGAAAATTATTTTTTGTTTTTTGTTTTCATGAAATACTTTTGCTGGTGACGTGGTGTCTTTTGTGGGACCCCTGAAGCCAGTAATAAATAGATAGACCAATCAAAATCTATCAAATATTTCCTTCAGAGACAGAGATCAGTCAGAGATCTCACAAAATACACCATCAGGAATCACCAAACAAAATACTGAACTGACTTGGTAGGACTGTGATTTGGAATAATCTTTGTAAAGTTTGTTGGACGTGTCCGATGCCGATGGAGTAGAGCCGGAGTGGATGTATCATTGTCAACATGGACATGGAAAACATGCATTACAATATTCTGAATGGGTTGGGGAAGTTGACATGATGTTTGTACCTTGATTATAACGTCTCAATAATATATTTTTTTAAATAGTATGAAAAGGGTGCGAAGTGGTATGAGGAGGAAGTTACAAAATAAATGTTTCAACATTTGCAACAGTTTCTACTCAATAATAGAGGTCTATACATATACGAAGTATTGATTATATGATATATGTCCCCAAATTACTTGTAATAATCCATGTAGAATTGCTTGCATTGTCAAGGAATACATGTTTAAAAGTTTGTAAATACTGATCGGAGATGGGCGCCGCCATCTTGGATTTCGATCGGAAATTTCCGTTGATTTCCGTGAGCGCTCGGAAATAGTCACATTGTTAAACTTCCAAAATCAACAATTTTACGCCCATTTTTTGTATTTTTTCTGATTTACACTAATAAAGGTATGGATGGTTTTTCATATTACCAAACCACGATGTAGAACACCTCTCCTAACTACATTTTTACCTGAAGCAAACTTTTCACACTGAATTATTTTTAGGCAAATGCGTGCATAATTAGTGAAAATAGAATGTTCTAGCAGATTAATGTATTAACTTTTCTCATTGGCTATGTTTCCCGTGTCAGAACCTATCAGAAAAGAGCTTTCAGACGGAGTTTGTACCCATTAAATGAGACAAATCTGGAGCCAGTTTTTGCGCAGACGCAATTCATGCTGTCACGAGTTATCGTTCCTGTTGGTTCATGCTAGTTTTACGCAGAACTGTATAGAGTATTTATATATGAATATAAAAATTTATCTTTTTCAGCTAATTGTGTACAAACTGGAATAAATTGGAATAATAAAACCTCAATGGGGGGTAGGGGCAGTTAATATATTACTTCGATTTTTCAGCGTGGGTGGGGTGGGAATGGGGTTATGCAATATTTTCAGAGTTTGAAGCTAGTACCCTACACCCACCCCCACTTCTAAGGCGTATGACATTAAATTAACAAACATACAGAAATACGGGGGTGGGTGGATGTTTATGGAGGGTGGTGTTGGGTTTTTTTCCCCAAATAAAAGTTTGAGAGCTTTTTTTTTATTATTCTTTTATTTTATTTTATAGAGCTCATTATTTCTTTAAATAGCAATCTTTATATTAGTTTAAATTGCTTTTTTTTATTTTTTTATTATAAAGTGACCCATCAATTCCTCACCCCAAACAATTTCATAATTTGTGCCATGTTGTTGCTGTTGATTTCAGCGTCGTGTTAAATGCTTGTTGTGATTTATGCTTACAAAATACCATGGCTAAGAATGCCGACTTCACAGTATACTCCATTTATTAAAAAAAAAACCCAACCTTTAATAAAATTAAAATTTACGGTCTTTTTAAAATCCAGCTAACTTATTAAATGTCACCTCACAGTCTTACAAATTTATATCTAAAATTATCTAACAAATATGATTATTGTAAACTAATTTTATTCAGTGTACATTTAACTGCAATTTGTACAATTTAAATACTGCCAGGGCACAATACTGCGAGTGAAACACTCGCCTATGCGAGTGAAATTCTGTTATGGCGATTTAAATTTGCAAAACACTAGCCTTTTGGCGAGTAGATTATTTTTTCAGAATGAAGCTGTCACTGGAACATTTATTTCACTAATCAGTCAGACGACACATATACTAATGATCGGAACTGTAAACATACACTTCCGCATTTTGCCCTGTTTGCTGATATCACACTCGGAACTCTCCGGCCGACTTGACGATCGAGGTGTTCGGAAAGCCTCGTGACACATCAGGGTTTTCCGATTGTAAATGAGTTTTCACAAAGCATTGGACCAATTGCTTCGCAGCCAATTTGCTTGCACCTAAAGTTAAGCTAAATGTTACATGGTGGGAATATGCTAAATAAATTTTTAAAAAACGTTTGAGAAAGTTGTTGGTAACGATAGCATATCGTGAACAAAAATAAATAAATAAATAAAATACGTCCTAGTTTCGGTAACTGTAGCCGTCGGTATACTTGTCGGAATCGCGTAACCCAATTAAAAAACGGTTTACAAAGGAAAGTAAAACAAAATAGGGCCTAATTGATGATTTGTTTCTGGATTCTTGGAAACGGATTTTTTAGGAGTTAGTTGCCTGGCGAGTAACAATCTCTAGTTGGCTAGTATTGTTTTTTCATTCACTAGCCAGTTGGTGAGTAAATATAAAGTGCTACTTTGCGCCCTGACTGCATTTTCATTTCCAGCGATCTGCATGCGTGCTATCGACCATGGGTACGAAATTAACAAAGACAAAGGAATAAACAAAAACTGCAGTTAGGTATTCATTGATTCGAACAACTAGTTTTTCTACAAATTTACATCAAGATTTACTTTTACGTAATCGTATTGTTTAATGTCCGCAACGATGTCTCTTGACACGAGGGTGTCGGCTGACTCTGAAGCGTGATGTATATTCGCACCGAGAGCTGTCCTCAGTTCAGCCAACGAACGTTCTTCCTAACGTTTGCGAACTATTTGATTGGTGATCGTCGTGTCCATTTGGTTTAACGTGAAGCACACAAACCAGTCTAGCGAACGTTTTGTTTTCGTTCGGTCTGGCTGAACTCAGCCCTTAAGACGGCCTACATGTCTTTCGGCCCTGAACTGGCTTGTGTATTCAAATTGACACGCATTGTCTGTCTGTTTTTATTACTTTGGTTCAAAGATTTTACAAAATAAAAATAACAAGTTACAGATCTTCCAGACATTGCTGTCATACATGTTGAATGCATGCCGTTAAAATTAATAACTGTGATTATTAACATAAGCAAACATTATAAGGCCTACGCTGTATTCTGCCCGACATTGTTTCTCGTTACTGGTCGCGAGATGGCTATTACGCTAATTGAATATTTGGTAGTATTATTATGTTTGAGGTGTCGGATAGATTATGTAACTGTTTGTTCACATCAGAAGACAGAAAATGGCTTAGCCAAAATTTTAGCCACTTGCAAATTTTATTAGCCATTTTTTGTAAAAATTAGCCAATGACTAATTTGGCTACCGACAGCGCGAGCCGAGTTCTAAGTTGCTAATAAATTATCAGTTGACTAGAAATATCGCTAATCAAGATTTTGAAAACAAAATGTTCCCTGGTACTGTAGCTGAGCATTCCGACCACACAACCACACAATGGATCATCAATACTTATATATATATAGCTCATAGGGGTGTATTCACAGTATTGTTATGCATTGAACTGAACATGTATAGAATAAAATGAAATAATTCCATATCTCTTTTTCTATGCTATATTTTCGCCAATATCAATACCACCAATGAAAGCACCCCTGTGGAGAAAGTTTTACACAAAATATCCAAAATGTCTAGCTTAGCATAGTGCAGGCAAAATATAGCGATATTGGATTAATTACAAAGTATGAACATTATGTTGGTTTGCTTGAAGAATATTATTTAAAGGTAGAGTAAACTCAAACAAGAAATTTATGTGTTGGAAAGATGCATACCCGGACCACCAACACATACTGACACTTTAACAAATGAAAAACGCGTAATTGTAGAGTTAATAAAAAAAACATGATTATTCCTGCTAACTGGGGGCAGCCATTTTGTTTCGTTTTTGTGACGACCGGTGGTATAGCTTGGGGTGAAGTGACGTCAGCTCCGTCCATCTTCAGCTATATACAGTGTAAACAAACGCTCTGATTTACAAGGCGCTTCACTTTCATCAACCTGACTTGTAAACAACATAAATGACTTGATAGTATAATAAAGTATTTAACTAAATATATTTCAGTTTGCATCAATAGAACGAAATGGAGTTATAGTATTTTTATTTTTTTTTTAAATCTAAAAAAAAGCAGCATATTATTAGGCCTATTTGTATGCTACGTTCGAGCAAAAACAACCACTCACGATACCCAAGTAATAATTTTATTTTATTTGGGACTACGTAATTGGTCAGTTTTGTGATTTTAGATGGGGAAAGTACTTAATCAAGGGTTTTACAGAATTACTTACAGATAAAGCAGATGGCTGATTGATTACAATTAGAGGGGAGTCCGCACGGTTAACACACAATACCCTGTGATCTTAATAAAAGAGGTACGTCTTTTTAGTGTGTCTAGACACAGTGTCTGGGGACCGTCTAAATATACACCTGCCAATCAAGAACCACAGGTACAGGCCACGGAAAGAAAAGACCAATTAACTAAGAAAACCGATTATTATTTCAGTACATGTGTTAATTTATGTACAAACCATAATACATTTATTTCAACACTTTGACAATGGTGGTTTATTTTGTATTAAACATAAATATATAATTGTTACTGGCTTACTGGGATGACTATTATTACAGAATATTGCGATGCATCCGCAAAAAAATCAGGTATCTTTTGTTTCTTCATTTCGAAGACTAATTCCTGACGTGACACGTTAGGTATTACATAACCACGGGGCGTATTCACTGGGATGATACAAAATGGCTGCACCCGTTATATATAATAGCTGTCACATTTAATCGTTTTATTAATTAACTATACGATTATACTTGTTGATAATAAGCAATAATGTGTATTATATATTGTTGAATATGCATACCAGGTCAAATGCCTTGATTGTCCCTTCCTTTAAATGGTATTGTTTAATGTTCTGATTATTGGATTAATTTTTGACAAAAAACATGTTACGGGGGTACATGGTTTAAGATTTTATTGACATATTTTCACTTTAAAATTTTAATTAAATATTATAATTATGTTGATATATGTGAAATGTTAAGCCTTATTTTGGTAGGGTTTTCTCATTTTAACGAACATTCAGAGTAGTTAAATCTGTTTAAAATTATGCAAAAAATTTATAAACTTGCTGTTACAGTGTTCTCGATAGGTGAAAGTAAAAAGATTGCAGCTGTACGACAGAATGACAGTTCTGTTCATGTGACATATTTGACACCAAATAAGTGGGGGTTTTTCAGTTGGAGATTGCTGAAACGATAACCATAAAATGTTGTCATTGCTCAAATAAAATATTTAAATAACTTTTTTTGTGTGTATCAAACATACAATTAGATACTGGTATGAGACACAATTGATAGAGGCTATTGAAAATATTGTTAAATTACGTTACTGTAACTCTTGTAAGCTACTGAAGTTTTTCGTCAGTAGCTTACACAGTGGCTTGTTTTCTTTTGATATCCAGTGTGCAGACTGATCAGTTTTATTCAGTGTGAAAAAGTGTGCATTTTGAAATAGCGGAACTGGGTGCTACAGAGTATGTTAGGATGCGTGGAAATAAAGGGGAGGGGGGGCGGCAAAGCACGAACGTGGTTTGGCAAAACGCAAAAGCGGGGTGACCCGCCCGACTTAAATGAAGCTGAGCAGCGAGAACTGGGTTATTTACAAGCCTTTGTGACCAGATGTCTAGTATTTATGGCCATTATTTCCAATCACTATGCTTTACTGAACACAATCTTTTTTGGAAACCAACTATGATTAATGTCCCAATATTTCCTGATTTTCATTTGTTGGTAAAACAGTCAAATTGGCTTTCACAATAAGGTATCAATTCCATAACTTGATTGAAACATTCTGCCATTGTTGTCATCTGAAAATAATCGCTGGAAACCATCTTTTCAACTAAAAAGTCCCAGGTATTTCTCACGAAAAACTAAAAGTAAAGCAGCCATTTTTAGTATCTTTTTTTTACCCCCCTTCAAACTACTGCATGCAACACAGGGAACATTAAACAGTAATCCAGGGCTCAAACGTAAGAATTTATCACCCACTGGAATTTTTTGTCTTAATTGCCATTGGTGAAAGGACCCACTAACAGCAATTTTAAGTCGGTTGACAGTTATTTTTTTTAAACTGACTTTTGCAGCCAATAAACTTGACTGAAAGTTTATTTTACTTTATGTACATGTAGTCTTATTTCTTCAGTTTATGTCAATAAACTTCAATAAACAAGAATTATTATAAATGGAATCATGGACTAGTAGCATTTTAAAATTTAAAAAATTGGAAAAGCAAAGCAAAAACCCCACAAATAATAATAATAAAAATGGAAAGCTTGGTTACTGTATATCGTTGTGTGTTGGTCCTACCCCATATTTTGCCCTTTGATATCTGGTACAAAAAAGGTGGTACGATGTACAAGCTGACTCATCTTTTATGTAGTTGAACCAGAAATAGGCTTTTGGCGGTCTGACATTCACGGACATTTGTTTTGGTGAACCGATAAAAATTTTAATAACCTTTTTGCAATATCTGAAAAGTAATAAAGATTTTAATGATCCCCTAATGTGTGATAACATTTGTCTGTTCTTAAACTTCTTTTTATTAGAGCTATCTTTTTTTAATGAATCGATCCCATTGATAATATGGTATCACTAGCTAGCTAATAAAAGTAGTTCTCGTTTTTGTAAAGGCGGTGTACATATTATTTATCAGAGGCAATATCCCTAACAAAATTAAAAGTTTCTAATATTATATTAAACAAATGACGCTAAGAAAAATCACCAGTTACGACCAATTAAACCTGCAATTGAGGACAAAATATCAGACAAGAGTCAGGAGACACAAAAGACAGAATGACCATTCTGATTACATGACAAATTTGGTGCCAAATAAGTGTTCTTTCAGTCAGAGATTCCCAAAACGATAAAAAATTAAATGTTTTATTGTTCATTGTGTGTTTCTAATATACAAATGGATACTGGTATGGGACATAATAGATACTGTTAAAAATACTGTTAAATTACATAACAGTAATGTTGCGTTTCCGTACACACCACAGCTTGTTTCCTTCGATGTCCAGTGTGCAGACTAATATGTTTTTCAGTGTTTTTCATTTTAAAATAGTGGAGCAGAGGGGTGCAGAAAAATAAAGGGTGCTACCGAACATGAAAGGGGGCGGAAGAAGGGCGGCAAAACTTGGAATACGACAATACAAGGTGTGCGCCTGACTCGTTCCATCGAGTGGTACTAACTAAACACCCATTAACTCCAACCAGGACCCAAATGCCTGTGTTAAATACAGGCAGATAATATTCATACAGGTTTATACGTTTTTCCGTCCGTGAGGAGTACCGGTATTACCGATGGCAGTAATTTTTATCCGGCGGCACAAAAATGCCATCGATGATGCCCCTGACAGATTGCAGTTTTTATCTCATCATCGCTGTTCAGTTATAATCAGTTTGCTCTAACGAAAAATCAACTTTTGATTATACAGTTGGTTAGAATTAAATATGAATTCATGAAGGATTTGAATTATTAGAACCATGCACCTGTTGTTGTGTTAACTGGGATAGACCCTTCAAATAACACATTTTACCTTTTAATACCTATTCAGTATCTGGTGGGTTTATTTATATATGAAAACAAACACAACCTCAGCATACATATACCATTATAACACTTCCATCACTAAACTGTTAACAATTACAGTTTTCGTGACAGTTGATTATAGATTTTTATTATGAAATCATCACAACAGTACTTAGAGCCCAGCAGATCAATATTAGTTTAAAATAAGGGCTTCTGGATTATGGTAGCCCCACTCCCATGTCTAGTGATATTCCGTGCTGGACTAGTAAATAACTGCTATTGCCATGCCTGATGGCTAGTGAAATGTTTTTGGTCAAATGTTGCAGTTAAATCTATTTTGTAAATATGAATATCCTGACCCCACCCCAATGTTAGTGTTTTTAAGCTCTATCTCCCTCTTTAGGTGACATATCTGATTATTACTATTATTTAGTAAAATTGTATTAACTTAAAGTAAAGTAGGGCTAGTGAATTTTTAATTGTGGCTAGTACATTTAAACTGATTATACAGGTGACTGCAGGTTAGCAGAAATCTATTACTGCAGGTAGCTACATTCACATCTAATTGTAAGAAGGAAAATCACTACTTGTTGCTTATTAATTAATATGATTAAAAAAAAAATTCTAGTAGCCCTGTTAAAATTGATCAATAGCTGATTATACAGGTGACTGCAGGTTAGCAGAAATCTATTACTGCAGGTAGCTACATTCACATCTAATTGTAAGAAGGAAAATCTAATTGTAAGAAGGAAAATCACTACTTGTTGCTTATTAATTAATATAAATAAAAAAAATTAACTTTCGACTTTATTTTTTTAAAGGCATACTGTCACGGATTTAAGGACCTTATTTCTCTAAAAAATGGATAATAACTAAAACTTAAATTAATTGTTGGAAACCAAATCTAGCTATTGCATCGCCTTAACTGAACCACGATGGAGTGAAATCCATGTCAACCCTCTCGGCAATTTTAGTTTTTGAATTATGGACCATTGCCATAATTCAGTTATTTTTACAAAATGTCATTAATAAATGGAGTTTGGTGGTTATGAAGATGGTTGAATAAAGTACATTTAGGGACAAATCAAATTATTTTTGTTCAGGTAATACTTTGTTAGACCATTAAAAAATACAGTGGTCTGTGACAATATGCCTTTAAATAGGCTGAAAGAAATTCTTCAGTGCTTGTCAATGTGGACTTTTGATAAAATTACTTTACTTTACTTTAGTTCATTTAAGAATTGACTACAGTTATTTTTTCGGTTCATACTTGCATGAACCAAAAAATAATTGCAGTCAATTCTTATAATTAAATTTATATGCATATTTTAATAATACATAACTGAATTTATTTTGTTTACCTTTAAATATGCCTGTAGTATTGTTTGTTTAAACTTCATTGATACTTATGTCGCATAAAAATGCAAACATTCATTTACTTTTATTTGAATCAGATGATTTTTTAATTGACATCATTTGGTAAATGACGTAATTTTGATAAGCAGCGCCATTTCCTCTAGCTGCTGTTGTGTGCATTTTTACGGATCATTTAGTTATATAGGAAGGAATTGTCCAATTCGTGTTTAGTTTGTTTTGAATGTGAATGAAGGGAACGTGTCTAACATTTATGCTGTCGGGGGAACCGTTTAATTTTTGCCAACAGCTGTAGAACAATGCTTACAAGTAAGTTACAGGTGTGAAGTTTCCTACATTTCTTTGGACACCGACCGAGTCTCGTGTCATTATTAGCAAAGTGGGTTTTTTTTTAATCAATGCATATTATACATGTGTACTCTGCTATAGCATTTTCCATTAATTTATTGTATACATTTTTTAAATTGCTTTTGTATCTTTCACATGTGTTTTCTTCAAAATATCTAAATATGGTTGCCTGAATAATCCGGCTTGTTGCACAAAAGTAGTGCGAGTCGGTGGAGGGGTGGGGTGGGGTGGGGGTAGTAGGCGTGCCTTAAATGTTTTCGGTTCATTGAAATATGAGTGAAAAAAGGTAACCAATCGGATTGCCGTAAAGTGTATAGATGCAAAAAAAAAAAAAAAAAAAATTGAAATTATTTATTGAACACTTAAAAGGAAAATGTATAGTTTTCTGGGCCAAAATATAGAATTAATATATAGATTCACAAGGAATTCCTCTAAATGTGAAGCCTAACATAATGTATGTTTTGTTTGTCCCAGCAGGTTAGTGAGACACGATGCCTGCAGTCAAAGGAGATGGCATGAGAGGCCTTGCCGTTTTCATATCGGACATTCGAAACTGTAAGTATTCAACAAAAATGACATTTTGTATGATTTTAGGAAGCCATTACCCTGTGTTTTGTTGGTTATTCAACCATGTTGTCCAAACTTTTCTCAGGCTTTCTGCCAGAAAATAAATGCGGGTACATAATAAAAGTAAAACATCCCAGTCACTGAATTTGGGATTTATTTTTCAAGATTCTGCTAGAATTGTGAAAATGGTAGATATTTTAGAATTCAGTCTCTTAATCTTCCTGCCCAAAATCTGGCATTTGCAGAAGCATGGAATCGTATTCAATTTGCAGCCTACACCTATTACTAATATTAGGTGATAATAAATTTGAAATGTTTTGAAATTCGACACTGCATTTCATCTTGCTCACACGAAGGTACCTGTGCAGCTACTGTAAGATTAATTTAGTTTAAAACCCATTCTGCCTGTCACAAGAGCATGTACCATGTATTACGAACCGTCACGAGATAATCAATCGTGTTCTCATTACTATGAATAGCATTTTACAGAATTTCTAATTTTCAATGAATCCAAACTGATGTTAATAAAATTTTGTTAAATTATATCGAGGTTTTAAAATGTTTGACAGATATCATCTACATTATATTATATATTATACTTGTTTACGCCTACATTGAAATTGGTTAAATATTTACAAAAACATTCTTCACCAAAAGAGCCAAAAAAACGATGTTGACACGGGTTGATTTTTATGGGTCTGTTGGCGATATCCAAAGACAGCCTGGATCCATGCATTCACAGATGGCTCAGAGGAGAATGCTATACGAAAAGGTGAAAGTGGACCATACATCAGTAATCCAGATGGCTCCTCGGCCTCCCTCTCCATTCCAATTGGTGAGCTAAGCTCGAACTACAGAGCAGAATTGCAAGACCTGATTGTCGCGACAGAGCTTTGATAGAGAAAGGAAAGAAACAGACTACAGTGCTTCTAACAGACTCCTTGTGAGCTCTCCAGTCACTTTCATCAGACCCTCAGAACTTCTGATTAGACAACTGCAAGAAAAACTGCTTTTAATCAAAACTGCAAGGTGATCCCTGCACATGAAGGAGTTGCAGGCAATGAAAAGGCTGACCAACTGGCCAAAGCAGGCAGCTGCCTCCCACAACCCAACTCTTCCATATCATACAGTGAAGCCAATACCAATCCTAAAGTGAAAATTCAAATGTGATTGCAAGACGAGGAATGGTGGATACAGCCCTGACTGTAACAGCATTAACCAACTAGACAGAAAAGAACAAACTTTAATCTTCCGTCTTCGCACTGGACATTGTGACCTAAAGAAGAACCTAAAAAGATAGGACTTGCAGAGGTGGCCCAATGTGAATGTGGTGCTGAAGAGCAAACACCAGAACATGTTCTACAAACCTGCTCGCACATAGAAGAAATTTGACAGAAAGTTTGGACGGAAGACAAACCCCACAACACTAAACTCTGGGGACCTGTCGACGACCTCCGGAAGACGGCAAACTTTATCGCCACATCCGGATTACTGATATGACGGCCATAAAAAGATTGAACGCAGAAGAATGGGTTGGTCGGGTTAGGAAAAGCAAAGCTAATTTTTAGTTTCACCTGGTAGCTTTTTAAGTTAGTCCTAGCACACAAAAAGTATATTTTCGTATTTATGATAGGAGAAAAGCTACGAAAATCGCTTATCCTGAGATTCTCGTTTGAATATTGTTGCCCATTAACCTTTTCATTTGTATCTGAACTATGAACAAAATCTAAAAACCACACGAACAACATATTGGTTGTCTGAAAAATTCAAATTTTATGCCATGTTATCA
The DNA here is from genome assembly GCF_016097555.1 of Gigantopelta aegis. Taxonomy (NCBI): domain Eukaryota; kingdom Metazoa; phylum Mollusca; class Gastropoda; order Neomphalida; family Peltospiridae; genus Gigantopelta; species Gigantopelta aegis. Next base: position 35,196,969 of record NC_054707.1, on the reverse strand, counting down.
ATGTTGATAAATCTCTTAGGGTTTGTTCTGTTGCAGGGGATAAACTAATTTTTAGGGAAATCGTTAAAATCACTCTGGCTACTTGCATCCATGACATATCTCATTTTAGCAAGGTTGTTGATTATGGCTAGATAGCCAAATGACAGATTTCTGATTAGTTATCTAATAATAATCTCTCATCATCACCTATTATGTATGACCACCAAGTGCATTAATCATCGTAATCAAAATAACGTTGTTTGACAACATTGTCATGTACATGTGGTTTGGTTTGGTTTGGTTTTAAATAGTATTTTAGGCTACCCATTATTCAGTGTTGGAAAAAATTAATTAAAACCATTTGTCTCAATTTTAAATGAAATATTTGTCATTTTAAGTTGTAAGCATTTTAGTTATTACTAGTAAGCATATCTCAGGTTGTTAGCATCATCATGTAAGTTGTAGACTGAAACTTGTGTTTCTTGGTGTTTTCTGTTTCTTTGTTAATACTTTATGTAGAACAGCAGGGTTTCTGCTAGAGGGTAAAACAGGTACGGCCAACTGGCTAGGAAATAAATAAAAAACCCACTAGCCAACTCAGAACCGTACTCTGCAATATATGGTGTCTACGTATATATATATATATATATATATATATATATATATATATATATATATGGACATGTTTTTAATTTTAAAATTAAAGCACTTTTTACCCTAACCTACTGATGTTTTATATTACAAAAGAGTGCTTTTAAGATGCAATCACCAGAAGTGAAAAAAAAAATTCAATGTTTAATATAGTGTGTTATTAACATTTTGTTCCATAAACACAACAGTTTCTTCAGTAGAAAATTAAAAATGTAATGGTCTACAAGACGTGTTGCTTCATGGTTATGGCACACTGTGAACGGATGTTGTCACATTTACATTTGTTAGATCCACCAACAAAGTCGATAGTTACAGTACCTGCTAAAGAGATATCCACTTCATGACAGTATCTTTTGGTTGTTTTCGTTTTGACCTTGGTTTACAAAAATGGGTCAGTCTTCTTTTGACTTCAGTCCAGGTTAGTCTTGATAGGCCAGTATTTTTCAAGGAACATTTTGCTTTCAAAATATTTATTAGCAATATTTCTAGTCAAATGAAAATTGATTAGCAACTACTGTTTAATGTTTTAAAATTGTGTAGTGATCTATGAAACTTTAATGTTTTCCTTAGCTTGTTTTAGCATGGTGCAGCACCATGCCTCACTAGTCTAGCACCATCTTGCTTTAATCAGCACCATGCTGCCCTGAGATTAAACAAGTCTTTTTCACTAATTCTAAAATTGCCTTTATAAAACACCCAAAAAGCTATTATTAATTTATAAAATATGCCTTTTATATCTTTTGCCAATTCATTTATTAAAGCAAGCACATAAATTACATTAATGTTTATTTCAATTAATTTTTGTGTATTTTTAATGAAAAACAAATGCCCTGAAAATGGTGAAAATGCCCCAAAAGTGTTTGGTCTACCATGCCTTGCCAAATTTTTAGTGAAATCACTAAACTTGCATAGCGAATCACAACACAACACAGATCTTTGCTATACAGTGAAACCTGTCTAAACCGGATCACGTCGGGGACCTAATATTTATCTGATTTAGACAGGATCCGCTGTTTAGAGGATCGCTTTTTCGAATTTAGAACATTTGAGATTATGAAACGTGGCCGGTTTTGACAGGATTCCGGTTTGTTCAGAGTCCGGTTTAAACAGGTTTCGCTGTATTTCGATTCTTTGAAGCCAGTTTAGACTAAAGTTGGTACATCCAAGTTCGTGGTATGTACTGTCATGTCTGTGGGAAATTGCATATACAAGATCCCATGCTGCCTTAGCATTAGGAATAGCCTATGTGGTGGTAGCTGATTTCTACTCTTTCTTTTTCTCTGGACCATATGTTAGACACCAAATACATGTAGCCATGGTTTTAAAATGTGCTGAGGTGTTAAACAAATAGTCCCTTCTTCCCATTGTGCATGAAAGACACCTTGCTGTTAATACTGATATTAAGTGGCCTTTGTGGGTTTTCTCATGCTGTCACATGCCAGTAACGTCTGGGTAGGCATACAAGTTAAATGCCCACGACAGTGTGCTTGAACCATAGAATGGGTATAGGAATGAAATGGTCCCATGTTAGAAGCAGGATTCTCTACCTGTCCAATTGCATGTAATTGTACGAGTACAGGGTATGTGCCAGGTGGAGTGATTCAGCCGTGCAAAAATGAAATATAACCCACTAGTCCGTCCGTCAGAAGTTTCACTCGCATTTGACTAAAGTAGTGTCGGAAATAGAATAAAAATGATTTTTGTCAATTATTTCTTTCATATTAAACTGACAAGTAAATATTTTGTAAATACCTATTTAATGATACTCTACCTAATTTAGCATTTACTTGTTTGGGCTCTCATTGATGTACCAGGTGGTGTTTACTCTTGAAATTAAAATTAAAATGTCAGTAAACAGGAAATTTGTGATCTTTATTGGAACAGACTATAACACATTTTGATCCATATGTGTCGTATTTCATTACCCGTAAACAAACTTAATTTAAAACTGCAAGTTAACTGATTATTTTGAATTGCAGCATAAATTTTTAATTATGACCAGCATATTTAGTGAATATAAATTCAATATAAGTACAGCAGAAATTTCAAATTTATACAATCGTGCAACCACTTAAAGGTGCTATATCAGAAGTTATATGTGAGCATCTGTTTGCGATAAAGATTCTCCAATAAAAATGTATTTTCTACTAGTAGATAAAATCATTTCCTATAATCATTTATGGACATATAGTTAAAAGTGTAGTCTTTAAATGTTAAAGCAAAATTTAATAAAAGCATTATTTGCAATAGCTGTCATTATGAAACTTTGAGATAGCACCTTTAATACCGGTATAATAGATCACAAACACAAAATGGTTCTTGACAGTTTTGCTCAAAAGTTACTTATAAATGTCTACAAATAATTAGTTTTGTAGAGGAATAGGGGTAAACCATCATCAGAAACGGTCCTTCACATATAGTAACAGCAATGACATTGACATATGTTGACCGAAATTTGTTACAGTCCGTTCCAATAAAGTGCACAAATCACCTGTTTACTGACATCTTTCTTTTAATGTCAAGAGTAAACACCACCTTGTACATCATTGAGAGCCAAAACAAGTAAATGCTAAATTAGGTAGACTATAATTAAATAGATATTTACAAAATATTTACTTATCTGTTTAACCTTTAGACTACTGGATTAATTTTTAACAAAAACCTCGTTGAGTGGGTACAAGTTTATAATTTTTACTCACATATATTCACTTAAATGTTTCATAAATACATGAAATAAAGTTCATATATGAATCGGTAAGTATTATTTTCGTGTCTTTTTTTGTAATTTTTATTATTTTAGATCGGCTAATGGTGATTAAAATTAGGCAAAAAATCGAAAAAGTTGCGTTTACTTACGGGCATTTGTGGCCAGCTGTCCAGTATTTATGTCCATTATTCCCGATAACAGTGGTTTTTTGACCAGATTTTTTTTTTAAACCTGAACTACGATTCATATTGCAATATTTGGTAATTTTCGTTGTTGGTAAAACGATCAAATTTATTATCAAATTAGCTGTTACAATCAGCTATCGATCCCTGAAAATTACCGCGACGTGCCGCCATTGTTGTCAAGCGAAAATACTTGCCGAAAACCACTTTTTGAACTCAAAATTTCAAGGTATTTTCAATTGAAAAAATCAAAACAAAAACCACCATTTTGAAAAAAATTCTTTTTTCTTTAATTATATTTCCGTTTCCGGTGAGTGTCGTGTGCAAAACGGCGGGAAATATGAATTGGGGAATGCACTGTATACAGTGTACAGTATATCGACTGACGTGACGTCGGGCGAGATATCTCGCCTGCAGTAGTCAGAAGGTTAATATGTAAGAAATAATCGACGAGAATCTTTTTTATTCTATTTCCGACAGCACTATAGTACTTTCGGCAGCCCTATAATTGATTCATGACCTTTTGAATTGTATTAAAGAAAAGACAGTGGTATGTCTTATGCTGTTTGAATGTGCATTCTGTCGTTACAAATAAAGAAGAAAAAAATGTAGTTTGCATGTACAGTACATGAACAAATATGTTTGTCAGCAACGAGTGTCTTCCCAAAACGTCATGATGCATAGTGAAACCCAAGTCTCTACACTGGTTTTAAGGGATATCTGGTTTAGATATGTTATAGTCTGTACTAATATTTAACGAGGGACCTTGAAAAATGACTGGTTTTGATGTAATTCCAGTTTACAGAGGGTCCCGTGTTGAAGACTTTCTGTATATTTTGACACCATATCTTTGGATTATACAGTGTGCTGGGGAGCTTTGAAACCAATACATTACTTTCCTTTTTAATTAATTTCTTGTTCCAGCCAGTGCACCACAACTGGTATATAAAATGTCGTGGTATGTGCGATCCTGTCTGTGGGATGGGGCATATAAAAGATCCCTTGCTGCTAATTGAAAAGAGTAGCTCATGAAGTGGCAACAGCAGGTTTCCTTTCTTAATATCTGCGTGGTCCTTAACCATATGTGGGATGCCATATAACCGTAAATAAAATGTGTTGAGTGCATCATTGAATGAAACATTTCCTTCCTTTTAAATTAATTTAATATTTGTTTTTATTCAGGTTTGTGACTACTAGGCAAATGACCAGTTGCAAAACTGTAATGAATCATTATCAAGCATTGATTAAGTGTTGACTGACTATTAATGGGTTTTCGTCTGTAAACATCGACATTATTTGTCAGCTTGATTGACTGCTACGTATAGGTGCACTTAGGGTTTTCTCTTTTGTCCAGCTGGATGCAGTCTAAAGAACAACAGATAAATAATTCCGCTGACTGTTTAGCGATGAACACATGATACGAGTCATAGGAGGTCTTATTCAGGGTATTGATCTGTGGAAATCTGCCGACCAGAGCATGTGCTTGTATGGCAGTGTGTGGGATAAAGTATTGACCAGTTTCCTCAGCGTTGTTCACAGTTTGTCAAATCGGAGCTGTCTTGTAAAGCATGTGAACTGTCACAGGTTTCCCTGCAACTTAATGAAAATGGCTAATTTGCTCAAAACAGGCCTTCGCACACATCTATAGTTCATCCCATAATCCTATAAAGATGTTTTAAAAAATAATTTCAGTTTGGTTTGAAGTAAGAAAAACAGTAAAAGTGTTTTGGAAATAACAAAAAAAATCCCCACAATTTTTGTGTGCAATTTTGAAAACAATCGACTCAGAAAGAAATACATTCAGTGGTATGAAAAAAGGCGTTCTGTGTGGGAAGGACTATAGATTAGGTTTATCCTTGTAGTGTAAGTGTTAGAGATATGCTATTCACATAATGAAGAGAGACGGTAAAAGTGTTTGTCACACAGTTGCTTTTCTTGTCACCACAAGGAAAATTCTTAATCAGTGCTTAATTTCATCTGACATTTTAAATTTTCATGTTATGGGAGTTCCACGGATATGGATTTTTTTTTCTCCCTCATTTTGGCTTTTGCTTTTATCTGAATTTAGCTCTTGTCTGCTTTTGTGCAAAGTATTTTTTATTGAATGGTTTTCATGTGATTCTGTGATGCTGAAAAGATATGGGTTCTTAAGCCGTTCTTTAATGAGGCTTGGTGTGTTTAATTATTTTTGTCTTGATGTAATAAAACAGTATCTACATGTAACAGTATGGGATTGTTTTGTGTCTGCCAGGTAATTATTTTCACTTGAATCGTGAATGTCTGATTAAACCATTACAGACAACCAAAACTCTTGTTTGGTTTTAAGAATATTTTAAAATAGACATTTCTAGGTAGTTTTATCAATTGTTCATTTAAACCATATATGGTTTCATGTTGCATTTTTGTCCAGTCATGGTAACACCATTGATTCCATGCCTTTAGCCTTAAATTATAAATATTACCAGATATGCTTTCCCCATTTGGTTGTACGTCTATGTGTATACATGTATAATTTATGCAATTATTATTCATGAGAAGACCTGTCCCGAAAGATGGCAACTTAAACACTGTTATGGTTGCTCTGTAATTCCGCATCAATACATGTACTGGTATTCACGCAGATAACAAATCAGTCCCTGACAGTCAGATCATCTTGCAATGGCAGTTTTGGACAAATAATAACAAAAGTAAAAAAGTAAAGTTTGTTTTATTTAACGACACCACTAGAGCACATTGATTTTTTTATCTTATCATTGGCTATTGGACGTCAAACATATGGTCATTCTGACACTGTTTTTAAGAGGAAACCTGCTGTCGCCACATAGGCTACTCTTTTATGACAGGCAGCAAGGGATCTTTTATTTGCGCTTCCCACGGGCAGGATAACACAAACCATGGCCTTTGTTGAACCAGTTATGGATCACTGGTCGGTGCATGTGGTTTACACCTACCCACTGAGCCTTGCGGAGCACTCACTCAGGGTTTGGAGTCGGTATCTGGATTAAAAATCCCATGCCTCGACTGGGATCCGAACCCATTACCTACCAGCCTGTAGACCGATGGCCTAACCACGACGCCACCGAGACCGGTCATTTTGTATAAATATTTTCCTAACTCATAATTCTTTTATTAATTTAGACATATGAGGAGTGATTGATAAGTTTGTGGCCTAAGGTAGAAACACATTTACTTTTCTACATAATCTCCTTGTACATTAACACACCGAGTCCAGCGGTAATGGAGCATATGTATCCCTTCCCTGTAGAAGATGGCATATTGGACCTCCGGGAAGTCTGCCACAGGATCTATGACGTCATCATCTGAGGAAAAATGGCGACAACCAAGCTCCTTCATCTTCGGGAAGAGGTAGTAGTCAGAGGGTGCCAATCAGGAAAATATAATGGGTGTTCGATCAGTTTGAATAAACATTCCTGGATGGCAGTCATGGCCGTGTGAACTTGACTGGAGCACTGTCCTGATGGAAGAGCCCCCCCCCCCCCCCCCACCACCACCACCACCACCACTGTTGCAGATTCATTTTGCAATCTTGAGCTTTCTGCAGCAACACTGCGGATTTCTGTTGTAAATTCTGAGAGCTGTCAAATTGTACCAACATTTTCAGTATTAATATTAGCTTGCCAATACAGGCAACAAAATAGTAAAGAACAGGGCTCGAAACTTAAGATTTTAATATGTGGAATACAAATATTAATAGTAGCTCATAGGTTTTAGCTCTGAAGAAGATTGCCCACATAATGTAATTTGGGCGACTAATGCCATTATTTTTTCAATATTTAAGTCACCCACACAGGACATTGGTCGCATTTGGTGACCTGGCCACAGGCCGTTTCGATGCCTGAAAGAAAAGTCGTTAGGTTACCAGTACTTCATTCTCAGTAGAATTCTAGAGCTAACAGGATTTTGCTTGATTTCCATAGTAAATCACATGTATATTTTGTGTGTGCACTGATAGAATGAGTTAAAAGGATTAAGGTTTGGTTAGGATGCGGTTACAACTTGTCATGTTATGTAGATTGCAACGGTCTTGGAGACTTGTGTTAAAGCTTAAGCAGACTGTATAAAAGTGATATTTATGAAGTTCAAGATTTATTGTAAGAATTGGAGCCCAACCTACTGTCATGCATATAACAATGCCAAAGTTATCATCATGCTTGCAATTTTAGGTACCGGTATTATCAGTCAGTAATGTGATAACACTTAAGTCTTCAAATTATAGTGAAACCTCTCAAAACTGGACCCTCTGTAAACTGGAATTCTTTCAAAACCGGACATTTTTCATGGTCCTTTTTAAAAAATCAGTAAAGAACGTAACCTCTCTAAACCGGATACCTCTTAAAACTGGACATTTTGCTTGGTCCTGAGGGTGTCCGGTTTATAGGGCTTTCACTGTATCAGATATGTGTTATTAGGTTTACCAACAGGAAGTATGGCTGCATGATAAATACCTTTAATTTGTCCCCAAAAGTATTTTATTCATGCAGCTATATACATGTAGTCTTCTTGTTACAGATATTGTGGTATATTGGTAAATATCACCTACATAGCCATTTAATTAAAAACGGCAAACACAATTTCAGGGTTGAAAATTAATATGAAAGCCAAGGTCACCAGCAGGGCCAGTTGAAGAAAAATCATACTGACCCTTCTCAAATTCAACTAGCCCTCCAATTATGGAGAGTGTTTTTTGTTCAATAATAACTGTTTGCATTAAAGAAAATCGATGAATTGACATTTAACTTCATAATGAATAAAGTAAAAATTTATATAAAAACATGTCATTAAGTTTTAAACCCATACCAACTCAAATAAAAAAAAAAAAAAATGAAAAAGAAATCCAGTATAAACAAACATGTTTCTTTACAAAGTACCATTAAATTAAACATATTAAATCTCATTTTTAAGACAGGGTAAAAGATAATGCAGTACAAACAGACGAAAGGTAGAACTGTGCGTGCTTTAGTAAACTAGTTTGGGAGTGGCAGTCCTCTGTGTCATGATGCAAGAGGGATGGAATACATTTTGTGGTGATGCAAGAGGGGTGAAATTCCCAGCAAATGATTTCCTCAGGAGTGGCTGTTCTCCTAGATGGAAATCCATGGGATCATCCACTATTTTGCCAAATGCCCATTCAACTATAATTTTGCAGAGATACGGCCCTGATCACGTATTACGGTTGTGTCATTCAGATTACCTTGGATGTTCCATCAATTGCCTTGAAACTTGTATCACAAAAAAGAGGTAACCTATGCAGTTTGATTGTAATTTGTGAAGAATTTTTTTTTAAATTTACACTGCACTTTTACCCCCAATAAAATGTTATTTGAGATGGTATGGATTTAAAACTTAATAAATTAATATGTTTTTATATGAATTTTATCTTTATTCATTATGTTGGCGCTGTCAAAATATAGAACATGTTCTATGTCTTCTGATCTGTAGTTGACTTAGACGCGGTGTCTTTTGTCACATTCGATTCAGTATCAGTGTTTCTTTTTTCACTAGTATCATACTCGCCAGACACTGAAATCGATGGTCGCCCAACGGACTACCTTTCTAAAATTCTTAGTCGCCCGTAGCTAATAAAGGTCTAATTTTCAACGCAGCAATTTTTTAATTTGTGACTAATGTTAGCTGTTTACAAAACATTTTATATAAGTGAACATAGCTGGAGACTGTACACACAGTTTATATTGCTAGTCAGATGACTTGTGAATCCATGCTTTTAACTTCAGCTATACATGTACGTTACAAGGTCTATATTTTGTGGTATGCTGTACACGGTATTCTTATTGCAGAATGACTGCAAAAATTACTGAGACACTATGCTTACTGCAAAGTAACAGCAAAATTACTATGAGGTGCTCATAAATGTGTATGATTCTGAAGGGTCTCTCAGTCTCATCATGCTAAATAACTTAAGAATTGTCATGTGGTCATTTGGTTTGTAAATTTATGCAGTAGTAATGGTTCAGCGGCTTATCTCATGTATACAAAGTATTTTTTAGTTTTTAGTGCTCAGATATTATCCACATTAAATTCTTCGTGATTTAATTGTATTTAATTGTATGAGCTCAACTTTTAAATACAGTAAAAGCCCTAATAATTTAACTGGAACCTCTGTGAACCAGAATTTCCTCAATTTCACGGTCCTTTTTTAAATATCAGTACAGAACAATCTCTTTAAACTGGTTAGGGGCTGGACATAGTTCAGTGGTAAAGTGCTTGCTTGATGTGCGTTCAGTCTAGGATCGATCCCCATCAGTGGGCCCATTGGGCTATTTCTCATTCCAGCCAGTGGCCCATGACTGGTATATATCAAAGGTTGTAGTATGCACAATCCTGTGTGTGGGGATAGTACATGTAAAAGATCCCTTACTACTAACTGAAAACTAGCGGGTTTTCTCTCTAGGACTACATATAAAATGCCAAATGTTTAACATCCAATAGCTGATGATTAATAAATAAATGCAGTGTGTCTGCGAGAAAGAAATTTTTGGGTATGGCACTATGGAATTGAATGCAACCGCAGTCAACAGGGGATATGGGAGGCCTCCCCCAAAAAGAAAATGGATTACGTTTAGAGTTAGGGTTAAGAAAATCGTACATTAATAATAAGAGTTATTCATTTTGTTAAAAGGTAAACTTTTTTAAAAACAATTGCAAAAAAATCTGGGTATGGCGCCATACCCATTTTACCCTCTGGCAGAAACCCTGCAATGTGCTCTAGTGGTGTTGTTAACTGTAATTTCAAAATATGTAACTGTCTAAAAACAAGATCCAATCTAATGTGATCTGTTGCTTGTGTTTTGCATTTGTCTTAAAAATATATTATTAGTTATATCTTTTATTGCAGCTAACAACTGATAAAAAAAATCAATGATGTATAAATATATACATGTAAAACGAAAGATTACATTATTGATCTTGTAAAGCTGTGTTTTGAAATAGGTTTTTTCTCCCATTGAGTTGCATAATGTATTTATCGTGATTATACCCCACTGGAAGTCTGTGAGAAATATACTAACACAAACAAGGTTAGCAGTTTGGTAAATGTGCTTAAATAAAAGAAAACTTGTGACTTTCTTTGAAATGAAATCAGACACTGGATTTAACTGACGCACCATTTGTCAGTATTTAAGTACAACAGGAGATTTTCAATACAATATGAAAGACGTAACTGCCATGTCATTGGTCATTGAATGTGGCTTGTATTTTAATTTCAGTAGTACTTAACAAGTTGCTAAAATTTTTGCTCTTGGTATACACATATCAGGTATAGATGTGTGGGTTTTTGCTTCAGGTAATTGCCAGTTGGTGGTCTCTGTCATTGATTCTTGGCTGCAGAATGTTAGTTACCTCTCGTCATCTGCCATAGTTAATGATATGAAGTAAAGATCAAGACAGTTTGGCTTCACATCTGAAACCTTGACTCGTGTTCCACTAGTTTATTAGCTGTCCAAGACAGAATCATGGTATTGGTCGATTAAAAAACAACATGAGAAGTAGTAAAAGTGTGGGTGTATTTTCTTCTTCAAACACTATATGAGCGACAGGACTTTAAATCACACTAATTTGGGCACAACGGGGACTTTTGTCTTTTCTAAGCGCAGGAAGGTTGTTTTAGTTCAGTACTGTCATTAACAGCTGCTGGAGAGTTGGCAATATTCAGAAATGCTTTTCAAATGATTTTAATATAATTAAATTTCCGTTACATTAAATCCATTGATCAAGACATAACAATGGGAGGTTATTAATTTCTCTATGAATGTAAAAATTACGTCGTTGGGGAACGTCATTTTATATGGGCAAGTTATTGAGCGTTATTGTTTATAGACCAAAACTACAGTTTGTTGATGATTTTTGTTTTGTTCATATCCCGATGAACGTAAAAGAAATAACGGACAATCCTTAAGTAATTAAACTTGACATTTCAGTGGTTTGGGGGTAAAATATTTTCAGGTCAGCATGTTTGTATTTAATTTGTCATGATTAATCTGGGCAAATGTATTTTGGGCACATTTATTGCCTCAACTTTGAGGCAATCTAAAACCCTGGAGCGATCACATGTGTTCATGCAACTAACTTGCATAAAGATCCCTTATTTTGTTACCTTCTGTTTGGCATTTAAAAAAACAAAACAAAAAACAACATTGGCAGCATAACTCAAACATATTTGTAAAATGCTAACAGAATGTTTTGAACAATGTAAACACTAGACTAGATTTTAATTAATTTTGAGCTATTTAATGGTTAATTGTACATTATACGTGCCAGTATATGTGTGTGTAGGAGTAAGTCACAAGTGCATGTAGTGAATGAAGCGTTTTATGTTCTGTATAGAGAGTGGAATATAAATCTGTAGTAGAGCATCTTTTTGGTGTGTTTTGATTTGTAGAATCAATTTGTTTGCTTATATTTGTTATAAGTGGCGGGATTTAGCTCAGTCAGTTGAGTGCTGGCTTGAGGTGCTTGTGTCGCAGGATCAAACCAATTCGGTGGATCCATTCAGCTGATTGGGTTTTTCTCATTCCAACCAGTGCACCACAACTGGTCAAATGCTGTGGTATGTGCTTTCCTGTCAGTGGGAAAGTGCATATAAAAGATACTTTTCTGCATTAGGAAAAATGTAGCGTGTTTCCTTCGATGACTACGAGTCAGGATTACCAAATGTTTGACATCCAATAGCTGATGATCAGTGTGCTCTAGTGGTGTCGTTAAATGAAACATTCTTATATTTGTTATAAGCATAACTGCTATTTATTATTCTTAAAAACAAAAATACATATAAAGGTGTCTTCTAATTGGCATGATTAGTCATATCTACATACACGTCAAGTGTTAGCTGCTCTTAAAACAGTATTCTGAAGGTCCGTGAAATAACCATTTCTTTTGTTTCCGACCGCCTTCAATAATTAATGGAGCAGTCAGAATCTCTCTTTGATAAGCCTTAAAGAGATTTTGCGATTCACTGCTTTGATTAATTTTGTTTTCTGGTATTTATGGAGTTTTTTCTTAACTTTTAATCAATGCCTAACCAATTAGCATGAGAATCGGTAATAACAGTGTAGAATTGACAGGTAACGATTCATGATACTGTTTTATGTGTTTGCAGGCAAGAGCAAAGAAGCAGAAATAAAGAGGATAAACAAAGAACTAGCAAATGTCCGAAACAAATTCAAAGGTAAGCATTACAAAACAACCGTCTGCATCTCAAGTATATTTTCAATTATAATAGTTACGTATTCAAAATAGGTAGTACAGTTTAATTTCCTAGCTGTCAGTTGCTGTTAGCTGCCAGAGCCGTAAGATCTAACCTCTTTGGCAGACCTACTAGATTTTTTCCCCATCCTAACCACTGGTATATCATAGGTAGTGGTATGTGGTTTAAACAATATTTCACAAAAGAAATGGATTGGCAAACAGGCCATTGGCCTATATTAATGCCTCTCCACACATACTTTGTTACATACAATTTATAATATACACATATCAGTTGACATGTTCTTCAGAGAATTAGAAACAATTAAATAATTTGCACTCGAACATAAAAACAAGTCTAAATGACCATTAAATTAATATACTTGTCCATGTGTACACATACCCACGTACATAAATATACCCGATTTCCTAAGAATAACTTACATCAGTGATTCTCGCCCACCGCGCACAGTACAGCAGCCAAACTTGCAAGGGACAATGTGATGTAGGATAAATGGCTTTAAGAAATTAGTGGTATGTGCTGTCCTTTGTGGAAAAGAGCACATAAATGGACACTTGATACTGATGACAAAAAATGTAGCAAATTTCCTCTTAAGGCTGTCAGAATTAACAAATGCTTGACATCCAATAGCTGTTGGAATGTTTGGACCATGCTAATATCCCTAGAGGGGGATATGCCTATTTTTTTTAGGTCAGGTTATGTATTCTTAAAAGAGAAAACACTCCACGTTTTCTCCAATGTTCAAGTTGCTGATGATTAATTAATTAATGTGCTCTGATGATGGTGTTAAAAAAAACCCTGTTATTTTTATTGTTAGCTGCTATTTCTGTTATTTTTGCTGTTAGCTGCTATTTCTGTTGTTTTTGCTGTTAGCTGCTGTTTTTGCTGTTAGCTGCTATTTCTGTTATTTTTGTTGATAGCTAAAACTGTACTTGTGTTTGTGTTTTGCGTGAATAAATGATGGATATGGGATCTTTTGTTCAACACATTTTTACTGACAACCCAGCACAAAAATACACATTGGATATTTGTTTGACACTGAACTGCCAATGTGTATTTTGTATTTTACTTGCAACAGATTTGCAGGTGAGGTAATTGAGTATTTCCTACTTCAAGTCTCTATGTAAGAATTGTTAATCTAGTCTCAATACTTGATTCTGTGTTTTAATATAATTCCTGATTTGAAGTTACAAGTGAAAGACTAAAACATAATTTCATAAGTAATCGTGCACTTTTAATGCTGTTGCCTTGTTTAGGGGACAAGACTTTGGATGGCTACCAGAAGAAGAAATATGTTTGCAAGCTGCTGTTCATCTTCTTGCTGGGTCATGACATTGACTTCGGACACATGGAGGCAGTCAACCTACTTAGTTCCAACAAATACACAGAAAAGCAGATTGTAAGTTTGAATCATTTTAATTTTAATTAATGTGTAGTGCATGAATGTGGTATGATATCACACATGGGGGATATTGATTTTATAAACATTGATTGGCAACAACCTGGGCACCAAAGACACACTGACTAATGAAATGACTACAAATGAAACTGATTGCTCTGTGTGATGTATTTAAGTTTAACTCTGCAAGTGCAAATGTGGCATAAAGAAGTTGTGGAGTCTTTGAAAGTGAGAAATTGAATACTACACTTATTTTTTTTTTTAGTACTCTTTATCTTACAGCTCATTGTTTCTAAAGGTATTGAACTCACTTTTGCTTGTTAGATACATCTGAAAGGAATGTGATAAATGGTATACAGCAGCTACTCATGAATGTAATATTCTTTATAGTCCAAAATGTAGTGTAACTATAGCATCTACCTGATATACATTGGGTGATAAAATCTCCCCTCCCCCTAGTGTTTCCTCTGGGTTACTGGTATATTGAAAGGTTATGATATGTGCTATTCTGCTTATGAGAAAGTCCATACATTGCATCTCTTGCAACTAGTTGAAAGGTGTAGCAGTTTTTATTTCCTATGCTAAGTGTGACAGTAACCGATAACTGATTACTAGTAATATATTAGGGTCATGTTAGAATTTGTTGTTAAAACCTTCATTCATTTATCCCTTTATTATCACTACCCCAATCCATTTATGACAGTTAACTGTTATTTCTGACATAACTTGATGAAAAACAACCAAAACAAATTCAAATACCCTTACAGCATATGGAACATTATTAAGTGCTATAACAATTTGTGAACATTTTAAATCAAGTTTGTTCTGTAGTTTTTTTGTCTGCCCGCAGGGTTACCTGTTTATTTCTGTGCTTGTTGGAGCGAGCAGTGACCTCATGAAGCTAGTCATCCAGGCCATCAAGAACGATCTCTGCAGCCGCAACCCCATCCACGTGAACCTCGCCCTGCAGTGCGTGGCCAACATCGGCAGCCGCGACATGGCCGAGACACTGTGCACCGATATCCCACGACTGCTCGTCTCTGGGTAAGCAACATTCATTGAGTACTGTTGGTGAATGTAAAGAGGATCCATTAAAAAAAACAATAAAGAAAATTTTAATATTGCAGAAAGTAGTAAGGAAAGTTTCCCCCAGTTTCCCAAAGAACAGTGTATGTTTATTTGATTAACATTGCTAAAGTCCGTCACACAGGGAACATCTTTTTTCATACTATGAAATTTACTACTAGTTATTTATTTCTGAGCAGATTGTTTTCTAAATTGCACACAAAAATAGTAATTTTTTATTATTTCCAAAACACTTTTACTTTTACGTCAAACAAACTGAAATTATTTTCCCTAGCTTGTTTTAGCATGGTGCAGCACCATGCCTCAATAGTCTAGCACCATCTTGCCTCAATCAGCGCCATGCTGCCCTGAAATTAAAAAGCCTTTTTCAGTAATTAATTCTAAAATTGCCTTTATATAACACCCAAAAAGGTATTGTTAATTAATAAAATATGCCTTTTATATCTTTTGCCATTCATTTATTTAAGCAAGCACATAAATTACATTAATTTTTATTTTAATAAAAAAAAATGGTATTTTTAATGGAAAACAAGTGCCACGAAAATGGTAAAAATGCCCCAAAAGTGTTTGTTCTACCATGCCTTGCCTAATTTCTAGGGAAATCACTAGTGGTATATGCTGTCCTGTCTTTGGGAAAGTGCATATAAAAGATCCCTTGATGCAAATGGAAAAATGTTTCTTCAGAAAACTAAGTGTCAGAATTACCAAATATTTGACATCAAATAGCTGATGATTAATCACTGTGCTCAAATGATGTCGTTGAACAAAACAAACTTTTAACTTTGGTGAATTGTTAAACACAGGACTTTAATATTCATGCTGCTATCATACAGACTATTGCAAGGCATTTCAAAATTTATTCATGATTTCAGGCTTCATACAGATTGAAAAAGTGACTGAATTTGAGTGGACAAAAACCGAAAAGTCCTTGAATTTGTCAAACCCCATGAAAAGAGCTTGAATTTCAAAAAATCAACTTGAAAAGTGCTTGCATTGCATATTTCCGCCGATAGATTTAAAAATTAATCTTTTTCAAATTCATTTTTTTTAATCTGGAATTTTACAGTGAAAAATTGTTTTAAAAGTTGAATTTTGTTATCCAAATTGTGTATAATCCTTGTATTTACTTTTGATTTGCAGAGATACGATTGATGCTGTAAAACAAAGTGCTGCCCTCACACTGCTCAAATTGCTCCGCTCATCTCATGACTTGATCCCCATGGGCGAGTGGACGTCCAGGATAGTGCACCTCCTCAATGACCAACACATGGTGAGTTAACAAGGGTCAGTACAGGCGTCAGTACACCACCTCAATGATCAACACATAGTGAGTTAACACGGGTCAGTACACCACCTCAATGATCAACACATGGTGAGTTAACACGGGTCAGTACAGGGGTCAGTACACCACCTCAATGATCAACACATGGTGAGTTAACGAGGATCAGTACACCTCAATGATCAACACATGGTGAGTTAACACGGGTCAGCACACCTCAATGATCAACACATGGTGAGTTAACAAGGGTCAGTACACCTCCTCAGTTATCAACACATGGTAAGTTAACAAGTGTTATTGTATCTCCTCAATGATCAACACATGGTAAGTTAACAAGTATTATTGTATCTCCTCAATGATCAACACATGGAAAGTTAATAAGGGTCAGTACACCTCCTCAGTTATCAACACATGGTAAGTTAACAAGTGTTATTGTATCTCCTCAATGATCAACACATGGTAAGTTAACAAGTATTATTGTATCTCCTCAATGATCAACACATGGAAAGTTAATAAGGGTCAGTACACCTCCTCAGTTATCAACACATGGTAAGTTAACAAGTGTTATTGTATCTCCTCAATGATCAACACATGGTAAGTTAATAAGTGTTATTGTATCTCCTCAGTTATCAACACATGGTAAGTTAACAAGTGTTATTGTATCTCCTCAATGATCAACACATGGTAAGTTCATAAGTGTTATTGTATCTCCTCAGTTATCAACACATGGTGAGTTAACAAGTGTTATTGTATCTCCTCAATGATCAACACATGGTAAGTTAATAAGGGTTGGTACATCTCAGTGATCAACACTTTGTAGCTGACACATGAACAGGTCAGGGGGATTCACAGGGCTCGAACTTAATGGCGGTGAATTTCTGTCATGATATAAATTGCTGTACATCAGGGATGTCACTAATATAATAATTACTGCCGTCGCAGTAAAGCTCTCCAATGATGGCAAAATGTTTACACAGTTATCTACATTTGAAAAAGACTTCATATAGCAAAGGCCGTTTCACCTTTTTTAAAAACAAAATTGCAGTGGGATACGAATTCTTAAGTTCGATCCCTGTGTTCATGTAACGTATTGTGCCCTGCAATAAACATCAAGTCAGAAAAATACTTTTACATCCTATTCTCCCACCACTTAGTCTTGAAGAGAAGACATGGAAAGTGATTACCAACTAGTTTTAGAACTGTGTCAAAATAGCGATCTGCGGGTCTCGATACAATGCTGAGCAATATGTTCTCAGTTCATTATATATTTGTTTTAAAGACAGAACTATTTCTGTGTATCACTGACTGAATGTGTTTGTTTTCAGGGTGTTGTCACATCAGCAGCTAGTCTGATAGAGGCACTGGTGAAGAAGAATCCGGAGGAATACCGGGGTTGTGTGTCGCTGGCAGTGTCCAGACTAAGCAGGGTAAGACTTGTCTTATTAATATAACTGGGGTGGGATGTAGGAATACCGGGGTTGTGTGTCGCTGGCAGTGTCCAGACTGAGCAGGGTAAGACTTGTCTTATTAATATAACTGGGGCGGGATGTAGGAATACCGGGGTTGTGTGTCGCTGGCAGTGTCCAGACTGAGCAGGGTAAGACTTGTCTTATTAATATAACTGGGGTGGGATGTAGGAATACCGGGGTTGTGTGTCGCTGGCAGTGTCCAGACTGAGTAGGGTAAGACTTGTCTTATTAATATAACTGGGGCGGGATGTAGGAATACCGGGGTTGTGTGTCGCTGGCAGTGTCCAGACTGAACAGGGTAAGACTTGCCTTATTAATATAACTGGGGTGGGATGTAGGAATACCGGGGTTGTGTGTCGCTGGCAGTGTCCAGACTGAGCAGGGTAAGACTTGTCTTATTAATATAACTGGGGTGGGATGTAGGAATACCGGGGTTGTGTGTCGCTGGCAGTGTCCAGACTGAGTAGGGTAAGACTTGTCTTATTAATATAACTGGGGTGGGATGTAGGAATACCGGGGTTGTGTGTCGCTGGCAGTGTCCAGACTGAGCAGGGTAAGACTTGTCTTATTAATATAACTGGGGTGGGATGTAGGAATACCGGGGTTGTGTGTCGCTGGCAGTGTCCAGACTGAGCAGGGTAAGACTTGTCTTATTAATATAACTGGGGCGGGATGTAGGAATACCGGGGTTGTGTGTCGCTGGCAGTGTCCAGACTGAACAGGGTAAGACTTGCCTTATTAATATAACTGGGGTGGGATGTAGGAATACCGGGGTTGTGTGTCGCTGGCAGTGTCCAGACTGAGCAGGGTAAGACTTGTCTTATTAATATAACTGGGGTGGGATGTAGACGCTGGCAGTGTCCAGACTGAGTAGGGTAAGACTTGTCTTATTAATATAACTGGGGTGGGATGTAGGAATACCGGGGTAACGTGTGTGTCGCTGGCAGTGTCCAGACTGAGCAGGGTAAGACTTGTCTTATTAATATAACTGGGGTGGGATGTAGGAATACCGGGGTTGTGTGTCGCTGGCAGTGTCCAGACTGAACAGGGTAAGACTTGTCTTATTAATATAACTGGGGTGGGATGTAGGAATACCGGGGTTGTGTGTCGCTGGCAGTGTCCAGACTGAACAGGGTAAGACTTGTCTGATTAATATAACTGGGGTGGGATGTAGGAATACCGGGGTTGTGTGTCGCTGGCAGTGTCCAGACTGAACAGGGTAAGACTTGTCTGATTAATATAACTGGGGTGGGATGTAGGAATACAGGGGTTGTGTGTCGCTGGCAGTGTCCAGACTGAACAGGGTAAGACTTGTCTGATTAATATAACTGGGGCGGGATGTAGGAATACCGGGGTTGTGTGTCGCTGGCAGTGTCCAGACTGAGCAGGGTAAGACTTGTCTTATTAATATAACTGGGGTGGGATGTAGGAATACCGGGGTTGTGTGTCGCTGGCAGTGTCCAGACTGAGCAGGGTAAGACTTGTCTTATTAATATAACTGGGGTGGGATGTAGGAATACCGGGGTTGTGTGTCGCTGGCAGTGTCCAGACTGAGCAGGGTAAGACTTGTCTTATTAATATAACTGGGGCGGGATGTAGGAATACTGGGGTTGTGTGTCGCTGGCAGTGTCCAGATTGAACAGGGTAAGACTTGTCTGATTAATATAACTGGGGTGGGATGTAGGAATACCGGGGTTGTGTGTCGCTGGCAGTGTCCACACTGAACAGAGTAAGAGTAGTCTTATTAATGTCACTGCTTGTACCTCCAGTCTTTGCTTCGTGACATGTACAGGGCTTGAAATGGAAGCCTGTGAAAAGCAGTGTATGTTTTAGAAATAGCAGGTTAAGTACTAATTCATCTGCTAATCTGCCCTACCACCCCAACAAAAAACAGATGTAAGTGTAATTATCTCCTCTACTATTTAGCTCATGATTCTGCGATATTGTAATTCAATAATGCTCTGAAGTACATGTACATATCAGAGGTGCTAAATCTTCATACATCATCCCAAACTCTTCCATCATCCTGTGCTGTCTTATATCCAGCAAGCTATATATTTTCTAGGCAAGTCGTGTTTCTTTTTATCTTTTATTTAAAAAAAAAACAACCAAAAAAAACAACAACCAACAGCAGGCCTTATTTTACTTTTTATTTGCATTTGAGGCTTGTAGTATTGGTTGTTCTATCTGCGTAACCCATGTACATTATAGAATGAATCTGAGAATCATTTTCTTCTCCAATTGATTGAAGTATAGCATATCACAGAAAGAAACATGTAGGTCGATTCTGAATGGTTAAGACATAGAAGTGTACTTGAAATACAGTTTCAGTTGGAAAAAATCAAGAAAATAAATAAAACAATAATAATGTATGGCGAATTATGTTTTATTTAATTTTTCAGATTGTGACATCCTCGTACACAGATCTTCAGGACTATACATACTATTTTGTTCCCGCTCCATGGTTGTCTGTCAAGCTGCTGAGGTTGTTACAGAATTATCCCCCTCCAGGTTGGTATTTATCACAAAACAAGTATGTTTACAATGCTCTGTATTACCAGACATGCATACTTAAATTGCTACTGAAAATTCATATATATTTTTTTAATTATCAAACTGGTAAAAAAAATTTTTGTTAGTTTTATACTTGATACTTGATCCAAAATTATTGTAGTGATACCACAATTATCTATAAACACATTTTTGTTGTGTTTTGAAATAGTGTTCAGACCATTAAAACCATATGCTTTTCATTTAAGTTACACATTTTTAAGATTCTGTGCTATTTACTGCCTGATCAAGTCAAAATCTTAGGTAAAGACCTGGGTTTGTGCGGTTATGTAGGTGTTTTTTTAAAAAGAGTTCTATTCTATTGTTTACAGAGGACCCAAGTGTTCGCACAAGACTATCCGAGTGTCTAGAAACCATTCTGAACAAGGCCCAGGAGCCACCCAAGTCGAAGAAAGTGCAGCATTCTAACGCGAAGAACGCTGTTCTCTTCGAAGCCATCAACCTCATAATCCACATGGATAGTGATCCTAACCTTCTAGTCAGGGCCTGCAACCAACTAGGCCAATTCCTGCAGCATAAAGAAACTAATCTTAGGTACAAAATGATGCTATGTTCTTTACTAATGTGAATCCAGAAATTATCTTCTTTTCTTTTTTTATATGCCCATCTATGATGGGTCGTATTATGGTATGGCGTTGTCCATTCATCCGTACGTACATCCGTCTGTTAACGTTTTCTTGTCCGGACCATATCATGCATACAGGACCATCAAACCTCTCATGTAGGAACAACTTGGGATGGCGGTATGTTGCGTACTATTACTAGTCACTGTGACCTACTTTTCATGATTCTATTGCACATAACAGTAAATCCTTGTCCAGATCATATCTTGCATACAGGACCATCAAACCTCACATGTAAGAACAACCTGGGATGGTGGTATGTCGCATACTATTACTAGGTCACTGTGACCAACTTTTCAGTCTTGTGCACATAACAGTAAATCCTTGTCCAGACCATATCTTACATACAGATGCATACAGGACCATCAAACCTCCCATGTAAGAACAACTTGGGATGGTGGTGTGTCGCGTACTATGAATCAATAAATGAAACACAATAAAATATTTTGAGGTCAGACCCTCAAAACACTATGTGGAGCTGTGGTTAATTGATGCTGTCTGTCCAATAACCCTTTTTTAGAGTGGATACTTACTGGGGGTTTTCTTGTTTTCTTCCAGATATTTAGCTCTAGAAAGCATGTGTTTATTAGCAACATCAGAATTCTCTCATGAGGCTGTGAAAAAACACCAAGATACAGTTATAACAGCTTTGAAGGTGAGATTAAAATAGAATATATATTTTTTGATTTCATCAAAAGTTTGCCGAAATCTACCAACTATATGCAAAAAAATTAAATGCAAAATTTTTTAATCTTTGTTATAGTTTTTATTTATTTTAAAATGACTAGTAGATGTGAAATATAACATGGAAAAAAGATAATTTTGCTTGTATATATTTGTATTATATATGGATGTAGGTCATGATTCCACTGTAGGCGCACAGATATGTACAAATACCGACATTTTACGGACATAAGGAATTAAAACATGTTTTAATGAGTTAGGATATTTTGTAAAACATACGTATAGATCTGTGTATGCAGTGGACATGCAGTCTAAGAAACAACATATTAACGATAATGTTTATGAAATGGTTATATTTTTCTGTGATTTCTTTTGGTATCCAAATATGCCCAGCATCAAGACAGATAAAATCAAAATGGTATCTTATGTTACAACGTGAAGATTTACAGTACTTTCTATTTAGAAGAAAAATGTACACTAAGGAGATTTGTAGGTGTTATTGTCTATTTGATCCTGCAAATGTCATTTTGGACTAAAGGTGTTAACCTGAGGTTAAAACTGAAATATTTGCGGGCATCAAATAGATAATAACACCGGCAAATCTAAAAACTCCATTCGGTTATGTCCATTGTAAACTGAATAATTTTTCTACAGAACTAACTGTATATTTGGTATTTCTTGAAAAAAATACCTGTAGACCCTTGAACCGTCCACTTGGCCTGTTCCAATTGCTAATAATGTCACTTTCTAATGACGTCATTAGCTTTCCAGGTGTTATTTGATCCCGGAAAAAGAATGTAATTAACCAATGACAGTACAGAACACACTCGCCATCAGTTTACAGTGGATAATAACATAGATATGTGAATATATTTGTATATTTGTATGATGTATTGTAAACGAAGTGAAGGGATGGGACGTAGCCCACTAGTAAAGTGGTTCGTTTGATGTGCGGTCGGTTTAGGATCGATCCCTGTTGTTGACCCCATTGGGCTATTTTTCGTTCCAGCCAGTACTCCACAATCGGTGTAACAAAGGCTGTGGTATGTGCTATCCTGTCTATGGAATGGTGCATATAAAAGATCCCTTACTGCTAATCGAAAAAGAGTAGCCCATGAAGTGGCAACAGCGGGTTTCCTTCCTCAATATCTGTGTGGTCCTTAACCATATGTCCAATGCCATATACCCATAAATAAAATGTGTTGAGTGCGTCGTTAAATAAACCATTTCCTTACTTCCTCTTTATATGTTTGATGCATATTTAACCGTAAATAAAATTTGTTGAGTGCGTCGTTAAATAAAACATTTCCTTCCTTGTAGACTGAGCGAGATGTCAGCGTGAGGCAGCGGGCTGTGGACTTGTTGTATGCGATGTGTGACAGAACAAACGCTGAGGAAATAGTTGGAGAAATGTTAGAATACCTTGAAACAGCAGACTACTCTATCAGAGAGGAAATGGTAAACATTAAAAATTGAATTCAGTAATTAAATTCAAACCAATATTCCATATTTACGTAGCACACTTGGACATTTTAAATGAAAACATAACAGTATATTGAGAACAGTCCACTGTTTGAACTAGGTGGCAGTTTTCTTGTCACATTCTCTATCAGTCTAAATAAATAAATAATCTTCCCATTTACCTATTGATGTTGTGCTTTTTTTCATATTTGTTGCATTTTGTTTAAATATACATAGTTTCAACAGTAATAATCATTCTCATTGGAGTTATTTCCCTTGACATTTCATTCCATTGATGAAATATTTGTACATTGTGTAACTGAATGAAAAACTCTTTTGCGGAAAGATTTTTGGTAACAGAATGAGGAGGCTGCAAAAGAAGATAGATGTACTCGGACCATAATTGAATATTTTGAAATATATTAATGACATGCACCTATTTCATCAGAATAATAAATCTGCTGATTGCCTTTGAATAACATGTAGGGGCGGGAAGTAGCCCAGTAGTAAAGCACCTGCTCGATGCGCGGTCAGTCTGGAATCGATCCCGGTCGGTGGGCCCATTGGGCTATTTCTCGCTCCAGCCAGTGCACCACGACTGGTGTATCAAAGGCCGTGGTACGTGTTATCCTGTCTGTGAGATGGTGCATATAAAAGATCACTTGCTGCTAATCGAAAAAGAGTAGCCCATGAAGTGGCGACAGTGGGTTTCCTCTCTCAATATCTGTATGGTCCTTAACCATATGTCCGATGCCATATAACTGTAAATAAAATGTGTTGAGTGCGTCATTAAATAAAACATTTCCTTGAATAACATGCTGTTTATTTTGTACATTTTATTTCAGGTTTTGAAGGTTGCCATCTTGGCCGAGAAGTATGCCATAGACTACACATGGTATGTGGACGTCATACTGAACCTTATCCGAATAGCTGGAGACTATGTCAGTGAGGAGGTAAGAATACATGTAACACTGGCTCTGAAAAAAACTTAGAACAGAGATAAAAATCGGCCATAGCAATTGCGGCAACAAGGATGAGTAATAATGGATTGCTATTTATTTTTTTCATGAGAACTACTAAAATATTACATCATCATAATAACATTGTAATAGTTAACGGACTGAAACATGTATTTTCATTTCTTCATCAAATATTTGTTGTTTGTGTGTTCAAGAATTTTAAAGTTGATTTAGTCTAAAGGCTCTCTTATAGAGCATTACCGGCCTTGGTGGCGTCATGGTTAAGCCATCTGAAATAAGGCTGGTAGGTACAAGGTTCGCAGCCCGGTACCGGCTCCCACCCAGAGCAAGTTTTAATGACTCATTGGGTAGGTGTAAGGCCACTACACCCTCTTCTCTCTCACTAACCACTAACAACAACTAACCTACTGTCCTGGACAGTCAGCCCAAATAGCTGAGGTGTGTGCCCAGGACAGCGTGCTTGAACCTTAATTGGATTAAGCACGAAAATAAGTTGAAATGAAATGAAATATAGAGCATTGACTGATCAAGTAGTTTTGGTGCTTATGAGACGTACTGCCACGAAAGCATCTTCCTTTCCTTTAAATTGTTTTTATTAAGAATGATTATTATATAAATGATGAATTTTGCTATTTAAGGTGTGGTATCGTGTCATCCAGATAGTAATAAACAGAGATGATGTCCAAGGGTATGCTGCCAAAACGGTTTTTGAGGTAATGTAATATCATCAATCTTTCTGTGACATCCCAAAGCACACTAGCTGCCTAACATTTCACATCCAGCTTTATGATAAGACTCTTTGTGGACAGGGGGCGGGATGTAGTCCAGTTATAAAGCACATGCCTGATGCTCGGTCGGTCTAGGGTCGATCATCGTCGTTGGGCCCACTGGGCTATTTCTCGTTCCAGCCAGTGCACCATGACTGATATATCAAAGGATGTGGTATGTACTATCCTGTCTGTGGGATGGTGCATATAAAAGATCTCTTGCTACTAATGCAAAAATTTAGCGGGTTTCCTCTTTGACTATGTCATAATGACCATATTATTTTTGACATCCAATAGCCAGATGATTAATAAATCAATGTGCTCTAGTGGTGTCGTTAAACAAAACAAACTTCTCTCTTTGTGGACAGAGTGATTTCTTAAAAAAGTGTTATTAATATATACAGCTTAAAATAATATTACCTGACTATCTTATATACTGCAATGCCATATTTTAGTTTTGTCATTATTCTTATGGGACCAGCCTCGGTGGCGTCATGGCAGGCCATCGGTCTACAGGCTGGTAGCTACTGGGTTCGGATCCCAGTCGAGGCATGGGATTTTTAATCCAGATATCGACTCCAAACCCTGAGTGAGTGCTTCGCAAGGCTCAGTGGGTAGGTGTAAACCACTTGCACCGACCAGTGATCCATAACTGGTTCAACAAAGGCCATGGTTTGTGCTATCCTGCCTGTGGAAAGCGCAAATAAAAGATCCCTTGCTGCCTGTCTTAAAAGAGTAGCCTATGTGGCGACAGCGGGTTTCCTCTAAAAAAAATCTGTGTGGTCCTTAACCATATAACCGTAAATAAAATGTGTTGAGTGCGTCGTTAAATAAAACATTTCTTTCTTTCTTTATTCTTATGCTTTATTTGCTGGTGCAATATTGTAACAGTTTTTTTGTGTCTATTTCAGGCATTGCAGGCTCCAGCTTGCCATGAAAACATGGTGAAAGTTGGAGGCTACATTTTAGGTGAATTTGGTAACCTCATTGCTGGAGACCCCAGGTCTAGGTGTGTAGTATCATCTTATTCGACTCAATACCTTGTCATACAGTTAAATAGAGCTTCTCTTAGAGGTGTCCAAACTGTTGATTTCCGACGTGTTTTACATTTATTTTTCAGAGAAAATTCATGTATTCTAAGCCTATAGACAAAAAATGTTCAAAGCTTTGATAGTAAATGTGTTGGGTTTTTTTGTTGTTTTTTTTAATTTTTTTATAAAGAAGCTGTTTTCATCAAACTATTTGTGCAGGTACCTTAGGACAATAGGTTCAGTTCATAATTAATGTAATGTATTCCTTAAGAAAACACAGAATTGAAAACAATGTACATACATTCATTGGTAAGATATTTACAGTGCATTGGAATCCTGATGGAAAAGTAACTAAATCTTGCAGTATTACCAGTGAACAAAAATCCTGTAAAACCATTTTTTTAATGAATTAATTGTTTCTACACTTTGTGTGTTGCAGTCCCATTGTACAGTTTCGGTTACTTCACTCGAAGTATCACTTGTGTGGGCCATCTACACGAGGTCTGCTACTCTCAACCTACATCAAGTTTGTCAACCTCTTCCCTGAGATTAAACCACAGATACAAGAAGTAAGGAATTCATACTCTCCATTAGTAATAACGACAGCCAAAGCATTTCATTTCAACTTATTTATGTGCTTATATCCAGTTAAGGTTCAAGCATGCTGTCCTGGGCACACACCTCGGCTATCTGGGCTGTCTGTCCAGAACAGTGGGTTAGTTGTTAATTGATAGTGGTTCGTGAGAGAGAAGAGGGTGTAGTGGCCTTACACTTACCCATTGAGCACTTAAGAACTCGCTCTGGGTTGGAGCCGGTACCGGACTGAACCATGTACCTACTAGCCTGTAGTCCGATGGCTTAACCACTGCACCACCGAGGCCGGTTTAACCAAAGCAAGAAAGGAATTGTTGGTTGAAAGGGAGATAACTAATTAAAATGACTAAGATATCGATCCGGTCATGTTCTCATGATTTTAGGGGAAAGTTGACATTTTTAACAGTATTGTGGAATGGGATTTGAGTTGGTGGTACAGCTCTTCTTAACATGCATTGGGTTGCAGGATCAATCCCTTTAGTGGATGGATCCAAATGTTTTTTTGTTTTTTTTCATTCCACAACTATCACAGTAGGTTTCTTCTGATGTGTCATATGTCTTAAGACTAGTTCAGTATGTGCTGATACTTCATTGAGCAAACATTCCTTTCCTTTGTCTTATGGTTATTTGAATTGGTTGCATAATATTTCATATCCTTTGTATCCAATATACCGGCCTCGGTGGCATTGTGGTTAGGCCATCGGTCCACAGGCTGGTAGGTACTGGGTTTGGATCCCAGTCGAGGCATGGGATTTTTAATCCAGATACCAACTCCAAACCCTGAGTGAGTGTTCCGCAAGGCTCAATGGGTAGGTGTAAACCACTTGCACCGACCAGTGATCCATAACTGGTTCAACAAAGGCCATGGTTTGTGCTATCCTGCCTGTGGGAAGCGCAAATAAAAGATCCCTTGCTGCTAATCGGAAAGAGTAGCCCATGTAGTAGCGACAGCGGGTTTCCTCTCAAAATCTGTGTGGTCCGTAACCATATGTCTGACGCCATATAACCGTAAATAAAATGTGTTGAGTGCGTCGTTAAATAAAACATTTCTTTCTTTCTTTGTATCCAATATTACAATTAATCTGTAAACATATTTACGAATTAATGTATTGTGTGTAAATAAGCTATTGTTTTACCTTTATTAACAACACTTTAACATAAAATCCTTGATGAAAGCATCTAATATTTTGTGATTATATTTGTTTTCTTTACTCATCGGCAGATGCTTCGCAGTGATAACAATCTAAGAAATCCAGATGTTGAATTGCAGCAGAGAGCCGTAGAGTATCTACATCTGAGCTCTGTCGCCTCTCAAGATGTTCTTGTAAGTCTTCTTTCAGTCGTGTTCAAAACTTTATTATTATTGTTAACATACTACGATCATGATTGGAAATTTTAACTCATTAACTAAATTTAAAAATGCACAAATTTCATATAAAAGATTAGTCAGGCTAAATATATAACAGTCAAATTTCAAGTGTCGGTTTATAGTCAGTCCTATTCTCCTACAAAACTGAGGTTTTTTTTGTAAATAATTTTAGTTTGGTTTGACGTAAGAAGAAAAGTAAAAGTGTTTTGGAAATAAGCAAATACTATTTTTGTGTGCAATTTAAAAAACAGTCGACTCAGAAATAAATAATTTGTAGTAAATTCTATAGTCTGAATAATGGTGTTCCCTGTGGGAAGGACTATGGTCTATAGTCCGTCCCTCGGGAAACACCTTTTTTCATGCTATGGAATTTGCTATAAGTTATTTATTTTTGAGCCAGTTGTTTTCTAAATTGGACACAAAAACAGTATTTTTTGTTATTTCCAAAACACTTTTACACAACTGAAATTAAATACCAAAAACATTTTTATAGAAAAATGGGACAGACTATAAATGGTTTTAATTACATGTGATTTGAATGATGGTATTATGTACGCAATACCTTGTTGACCGTTTTGTCCATACTATGACCACATTGTAAACATTACACTTTTTTGTTCTTTTGTTCTCTTTGTTTAAAAAAACATAACAATAAAAAATGTTTTAAAAATTGGTTCTGTTTTGTTTGTACAGGCAACAGTATTAGAAGAAATGCCTCCATTCCCTGAACGTGAGTCGTCCATTTTGGCGAAGCTGAAGAAGAAGAAGCCGGCGAGCATCCCGGAGCAATCTGATCAGCAGAAGGAGCATCGTCTGCCGGCTCCGCAGATGGGCAACAGCACTACAGAACAACAACCGCAGCAGCCAGCGGCTGTACAGGTGACTGTATGTCGTGATTGACAGTCTCTGATAGGACAGCGGGCAGGATGTAGCCCAGTAGTAAATCGCTCGCTTAATGTGCGATCGGTCTGTGATCAATCCCCATTGGTGGGCCCATTGGGCTATTTCTCGTTCCAGGCAGTGCACCATGGCTGGTATATCAAAGGCCGTGGTGTGTGCTGTCCTGTCTGTGGGATGGTGCATATCAAAGATCCTTTGCTACTAATGGAAAAATGTAGCGGGTTTCCTCTCTCAAGACATAGGTCAAAATTACCAAATGTTGTGACATCCAATAGCCGATGATTACTAAATCAATGTGATCCAATGGTTTTAATACATTTTGTGATATTACAAACACCAGGATGACCAGAAACACTTTGGATGTGGATAATTTAAAGAATGAAATATAAGTAAAGTATGATTTCAGTTATCAAAAATGGTTCTGATGGTGAAAAATATGCAAAGAAAAAAAGACATGTTTTATTTAACAATGCGCTCAACACATTTTATTTACGGTTATTTGGCGTCGGACATATGGTTAAGGACCACACAGATATTGAGAGAGGAAACCCGCTGTTTCCGATTAAGGAGTAAGGGATCTTTTATATGCACCATCCCACAGACCGGGTAGTACATACCACGGTCTTTGATATACCAGTCGTGGTGCACTGGCTGGAACGAGAAGTAGCCCAATGGGTCCACCGAAGGGGATCGATCCCACACCAACCGTGCATCAAGCGAACGCTGTACCACTGGGCTACGTCCCGCCCCTGAAAAATCTGCATTAATGTTTAAAAACTAGGGTTTGTCACTTTAAGAAGACTATTTGAATACTAAAACCGACAATGTTTGTTTTGCCGCCAGGTTTCCGTGTCGACACCCAGCAGTACCGGGTCTGTGGATCTGTTGGGAATGGACACCTCGCCAGCTCCACCGTCTGCCAACACCGTTCCAGCATCATCTGGGTTTCTGGTGGACGTTTTCGACACGCTAGCTTCAAGTGTGCCCACGGCTACCACAACAAATGGTCTCGATATCGACGGTCTGTCGGCTGCCAATAATGAAAACTTTAAAAAGTATGTTTGCTTGATCGGTTAAAAGGTTACTCACCACCATTGACTTTTTACGTTCGTTACAATTTTTATGTCTGAATATATTTTTTTGTGAAAATGGGGCATTCTGTAGAGGACTATGCAGGGCTCGAAGTTAATGACAGCACCAGTGGCAATTGCCGTTGTTCACATACAAATTGCTGTAGGTTGGGAGCATCATCAATGGCACAAAAGACAAATTCTTAAGTTCAAGCCTGCTATGTGACTGCTATTTTTAGGAAGTATAGTCATATGGTAACTACCTTCCAAAAACAAAATCAAAATGGGTTTGACCACCAAAATTTTGCATTAATCCACCCTTTTTAGCATGAGAACGACCTCATTTCAATGTTATATAAATGGCAGCATTCTACATATGCATTTGTTTTAAGTAATATAAATAACAATTAAATTCAAAGCAGTGGATTATATCCTACATAGGTCAGCCTACTTGTAATTGTCAAAGAAAGATTTGAAAAGGCATTTTAATATTTTATATAATTTTTTTTAATGAAGACTCATTTCCTAAAGCAGACATTATTAAGTTGCTACACAAAATAATGGCATGGTGTCTTAATGGAGTCATTAACCTTGGTCACATAAAAATGTATTAACCAGCCAGTAATCATAAAAAAAACCGCACAGACTTTCTTCACTGTTCTCTGTAATAGTGTATTAAAAACATGTCAGTATATCAAGACAGTCGATATTGAAAACACAAGTTCATTAAAATGTAGTTGTGTTTGTATTGCATTAAGAATTTTTTTTATAATATAGGGAGATGAATTACATCTTTAAGATTAAATGAAATTAACTGTTAAAAACAATAATTAAACTTTGCACTTACTGTAATGTTATAGATATCCTGTATATTCAAGACTATATATATTTTTGTTTAATGAACAAAATCTTATTTAATGATTGATTGCTATGTGTTACTTCTAAATTTCAAAGTATAATTTGAAAATGATCTTTTCCAGTTTCGTGTGTAGACAAAATATCCACCGCAGTAATGTTTGTCTCTAATGATTGATATTTAGTTGTTGGGAATGTTGATCGATTGACTTTGTTTTTTGTTTTTATTCAGATTTATCACCAAAAATAATGGAGTATTATTTGAAAATGACCTCCTCCAGATTGGAGTGAAGTCGGAATATCGACAGAATCTTGCACGGGTCGGCATTTTTTATGGGAATAAAACTTCATTCCAGTTCACAAGTTTCGTCAGCACTCTGAGCACTCCGGGCAAACTTACTTCTGGTATCCTTTTCAGCAGTGTTCTTCAGTCATTGTACATGTGATTATGCCAGGGTTTATAACATTAGCCTTGTTTGTCCCTTTTGTATGTACATATGATGGGTTTTTTGATACATAATTTGACCTCTGACCTAAGGGGTGGGACATAGCCCAGTGGTAAAGCGCACGACTGATGCACAGTCGGTCTACGATTGGCTCCCGTTGGTGGGCCCATTGGGCTATTTCTCATTCCAGCCAGTGCACCACAACTGGTATATCAAAGACCATGGTATGTACTATCCTGTCTCTGGGATGATGCATGTAAAAGATCCCTTGCTTCTAATGGGAAAATGTAGCGGGTTTCCTCTCTGACTGTCAAAATCACCATATGTTTGACATCCAATAGCCAATGATTAATAATCAATGTGCTATAGTGGTGTCGTTAAACAAAACAGATTTTAACTTTGACCTCTGACCTATGGCTTTTTAAAAAAAAAAAGGTACAAGAATAAGATAAAACGTGGATGAATGAAAATCCCCAACTAAAAATGTGTCCAAATCCAACACCAAACATAAGTTGGCTTAGATTTGTTAGAGCAACAAATAAAACATCAGGGCCATGTTCCACGAAGCGATCTTAGCACTAAGATCACCTTTAGTGTATAACTACCTTGTGCACTTAAAGTGATCGTAGCACTAAGATTGTTTCATGGAATGGGGGCCCTGGACTGTAGCAATGAATGAGAAAGAAGGGATTGGCTATTCCTGGGAATAGGATGAACTCTGAGGAAGATTTTAGCTATTAATGGGCTGTCGGAACGTTCGGCTCAGTCCATGGGAAAAAGAAGATAAAACTATCCGTGTTTTCTACATGACAGTTTGATTGTGCAAAGGGCAAAGGTATCGGTGTATTTCAAGGAAACGAAAATAATTTGGGGATAAATGTTGTATTTGACCATTTGCAGACATTAATGCTGGTTTCACTGTCGCAAATTGAGTTTTCCCGGTGATGCTAAGTGGAGACTGTAAAATGGATATTTGTGACTGTAAAACCAGCAACAACATCTGCAGATGATCAAATACAAGATAGCTATCCCCATTCTAAATCGATAAACCCATCGTTTTTCGTTGAAATAATAATTTATTACATTTGCTTCAGAATTAAGATTTTGAAAAGCAGATCTTTGCTTCCAAGTTGACAAAAGTGCTGGGGTGTCGTTAAACATCTATTCTATCTATCCCACTCCACAAAATGAATTTTAAGCCTTGTTCTGGTTGTATTTACATTGACAAACGTTAAGGACCTTAACCATAGAACAGCTCTTAGTGTGCAGCCGAAGCCGGTGGACCAGTTGGTTGAAGGTGGAGCCCAGGTACAACAGACGTTTAATATTGAGTGTGTTGAAGAGTTCACAGAAGCTCCCCTCCTCAACATTAACTATGTGTAAGTGAATCATTTAATCAGGGTATGTGCTGCCCTAACTAAACAGATGTTTAATATTGAGTGTGTTGAAGAGTTCACAGAAGCTCCCCTCCTTAACATTAACTATGTGTAAGTGAATCATTTAATCAGGGTATGTGCTGCCCTAACTAAACAGATGTTTAATATTGAGAGTGTTGAAGAGTTCACAGAAGCTCCCCTCCTCAACATTAACTATGTGTAAGTGAATCATTTAATCAGGGTATGTGCTGCCCTAACTAAACAGATGTTTAATATTGAGAGTGTTGAAGAGTTCACAGAAGCTCCCCTCCTTAACATTAACTGTGTAAGTGAATCATTTAATCAGGGTATTTGCTGCCCTAACTAAACAGATGTTTAATATTGAGTGTGTTGAAGAGTTCACAGAAGCTCCCCTCCTCAACATTAACTATATGTAAGTGAATCATTTAATCAGGGTATGTGCTGCCCTAACTAAACAGATGTTTAATATTGAGTGTGTTGAAGAGTTCACAGAAGCTCCCCTCCTCAACATTAACTATGTGTAAGTGAATCATTTAATCAGGGTATGTGCTGCCCTAACTAAACAGATGTTTAATATTGAGAGTGTTGAAGAGTTCACAGAAGCTCCCCTCCTCAACATTAACTATATGTAAGTGAATCATTTAATCAGGGTATGTGCTGCCCTAACTAAACAGATGTTTAATATTGAGTGTGTTGAAGAGCTCACAGAAGCTCCCCTCCTCAACATTAACTATGTGTAAGTGAATCATTTAATCAGGGTATGTGCTGCCCTAACTAAACATTAAATGTTTAACAGTGAGTGTGTTGAGTTCACAGAAGCTCCCCTCCTCAACATTAACTATATGTAAGTGAATTATTAGTCCCCTGCCAGTCCAATCGGAGGGGACTAATGTTTCATCTCTGTTTGTCCATCTGTCTGTCTGTCTGTCTGTCCCACATATGTTTTTCGAGTGTTTTTTTACAGAAGGCTTTGAGATATTGAGCTGAAATTGTGTGTATAGTTTCATCATGTACTGTTACAGATCACATTTGACTTTCATGACAATTTACCCATTTTTGATGGAGTTATGGCCCTTGAACTTAGGAGATGTGAAAATTTGTATTCCGGATTTTTGCGATGCCTGGAGATATCAAGATAAAATGTTGTATATAGCTTTATCATTTGTATATAGCTTTATAGATCAATTTGAAGTTTTGTGGCAATTTACCCACTTTTCAGAGTAATGTCCCTTGAATTTAGGAGATACAAAAAATTGTTGGGCCCAGTAGAGGACATGTATTGCTTTAGCAGTATTCTCAAAATGCTTGTTTAATCAGGGTATGTGCTACCCTAATTAAACAGCATTTTAACTCCACCCCATCTACCCAGGATCGAAGCTAATAACATGTAATCGGTGTCTAGTATTTCACCACCTTGATTTGGTTTTACATTATTTAATGCCAGCCAACATTAAACATATGAGAAGACTACGTTAATTGGTCTGTAAAATCATATTCTGTGTCTTCATTTATGTTTTTCTTTTACCCATAAGTCAGTTGAGTATTAAGTTGATTGGTTGATTGGCCTGTCATGGACAGAACTCTCTGGCAAAGTCAGAAGTTGTGCCCATGACAGGTGTGCTTGAACAGTGTTCTGATGGAAGCATGCCAAAAATTACCCACACCCAAGCAGTCCTTGAAATTCTGACAAGTCTGCTACTACAGTTAAGTGCCGTCGCAAATCAGTTTTTCAACAGCACTACGGCAGCAATTTTAAAGAAAAGATTACTTCTGTCAAAATTATTCATCTACGATCCACTGTAGTAATAATATGCTAAAAGATGACATCTCATCTTTACTTTAGTGCGCTTCTATACTGGAATAAACCAATTTATATTAATTGAGGAAACATTGGGCCACACTAGATTATAAATGATTTTTTCTGGGATCTGTAATTGGACAGAGTTAAGAGAAAAATGCCTATAGACCTTTCACCACTCTCAGATTTGCGACGGCAATGAAATGCTGTCACAAATCAATTTTGCAATAGCTTTTGCGACGGCATTGCCGATTGCCGCCGCGAATTTTGAGGACTGCCCACGCACCCACAGTTGATTGGTATTTCAGCTTAAGGCAGGTATCAAAAAAGGTAATTAACCTTTCCACGTTAGGGTATGAGAACCATCATCACCAGAAGACGGTGGAAGTGGATTGGCCACGTGCTCCAAAAACAAGACACATCTATCACCAGAACTGCAGTGCGCTGGACCTCTGAAGGGAAAAGAAAGAAAGGATGTCTGAAAACAACATGGCGCTGAACAGTGGAAATAAAGATGAAGGAGACAGGACACAGTTGGGGCACCACCGAGAGATTGGCAAGGGATAGACCGGCTTGGAGAAACTTCGTCACTGCCCTAAATGCCACTAGGCATGACAGGAATTGATGATGATGTTAGGGTATATGTGATAGCTGAAGCTTTAAGTGTGATTCTTCAATGAAATGAAATCCACTTGCAGTTTCTCTAGGCTGCTATATTGTCTGTATAAATTTTCTGTAGATCCACTAGGTAAATAATATTTTGGCTGTCACAGGTATTTGAATTGTTTGTTGTATTTTGTTCCAGATACAGCGGCGTGTTACAGAAACTAAACCTGAAGTTGCCGCTGTTTTTAAATAAATTTCTAGAGGCTGCTGAAATGAACTCGGAAGCATTTTTCGCCAGGTGGAAGGCACTGAGTTTGTAAGTATTTCATTTCAAAAACATTTCGGTGATAACTCCGAATGTTTCTAGGGATGGGACTGCCTTGAGAATTATACTTAGAAGTGTGTCTTTTATATTTGACTGTCCTGGTTTTTGTGGTATTTTAAGCAATTTTGTTTATAATAGTAAAGTGCATGCAAGATAGCTTATTCATCATCAACACTGACAGATCATAATGTATATTATGTTTATCAAACTATAGTGGCTGTCTTGCCATTTATTAATATTAAAGGATGAAAGGAATATTAAAATGTGATTCCATATCGAAACATATAATCACTTTTGTCAGTAAAACAGTCAAATTTACTACCGTTAGTGCATATGGTCGTCTGTCAGTTCCTAATGGTGAATAAGACACTTTGTCGTCGTTCTCTACAGAAATGTGAATTTTCAGTGTTCTCTACAGAAATGTGATATTTTAGATTTCGATTTTACTCTTTTTGCTTTAGCATAAAATATTTTTCCAAGAACAAACTATTTTATGTAAAATGTTAAAAAATTACCTTTATTTAAGTATGGCATATAGTTTTCAGCTTTTTAAAGATAATTTCAACTTTATTTTTTAATGGGTATATCATCCCTATCACTTACACTTTGTAATTTAATTTGTTTTATTTTCAGACCCAATCAAGAATGTCAGAAAATATTTAAGGCTGAATTTCCAATAGATGTAGAACAGAGCAAAGCAAAGGTAAAGCAAAGATTTTTTTATTTTTTTAAATTTAAATAATTAAAAAAGTTTAAATGTCGGTTTCTGACCTAACTGTTTAAACATTCCATTTTTACATTAAGCACCCCAAGATTACAACAGTATGCAACACACGTTTCCCAGATATATGTCTGCTGGTCATTAATATGCGATTGTTTTGTTATGGTAGTAGCTAGAGTTCTTTTTTAAATGAGGAAAACTTTATTCCTTTAAAAAAGGGGGTGGGACGTAGCCCAGTGGTAAAGCGCTTGCTTGTTGTTGCACGGTCGGTTGAGATCGATCCCCGTTGGTGGGTCCTTAGGGCTATTTCTCGTTCCAGCCAGTGCACCACGACTAGTATATCAAACGCCTAGGTATGCGCTATCCTGTCTGTGGGATGGTGCATATGAAAGATCCCTTGCTACTAATGGAAAAATGTGGGTTTTCTCTTAGAATATATGTCAAAATTACCAAATGTTTGACATCCAATAGCCGATGATTAATAAATCAGTGTGCTCTAGTGGTGTCGTTAAACAAAACAAAAACAAACAAACTGTTTAAAAAAAAGAAGTAAAACTGATGAATAAGAACTATCCCATAAGTCACATTTTGTTTTTGAACACGACATATTGGCTAAAAGTTTGAATTTTAATTTGACATCAGAAAAGACACTTAATATTTGATAGAACTGTTGACAAAATAAGTGTTAGATTAAGTATTTGGAATCTTTAACACGTACATTTAATTATTAATTGATAATTCTGTTTCTTTTTCTTTCATTCTTGCTTCGTTTTAGATTCTTTCCTTTGGCTTGAGTATTTTGCAAGGAATCGATCCAAACCCAGAAAACTTTGTGTCAGCTGGAATTCTTCATAATAGGAATCAACAAATTGGCTGTCTGGTTCGACTGGAACCTAATCTGGAAGTGAAGGTATTTACAATGCTAACAATCTTGAGAGAGCGCAGCTTCACCTAGATTTGATATTGAACATTATTCAGGTTGTTTAAATACATCTAAGAGCTCATCTGATGTGATTGGGTAATAGAATTGAATTATTCTCTCTCTCTCTCTCTCTCTCTCTCTCTCTCTCTCCTCCCCCCCCCCCCCCCCCCCCCTTCCCTCCAAACCAACGCCCCATGACTGATACAGCAACGGCCATAATATGTGCTGTTCTGTTTATGGGAAAGTGCATATAAAATATCTCTTGCTGCTAAATAAAAAATGTAGCAAGTTTCCTCTGAAGACTGCCTATGATAATTACCAAATGTTTGACAACTGATAGCTGATGTTTAATTAATCAATGTGCTCTGGTGGTGTCATTAAACATAATTAATCCACAACAACACATACCTAATTCAAGATAGATGGGTAAAAAAGTAAATATACAGTCAAACCTGTTCTAGCGGCCAACTGTAATTAGCAGTCACCTGCCTTAAGCGGCCACTTTTTTCCCTCCCAAACGATTTATGATGTAAATGCACCTGTAATAAGCGGTCACCTGTCTAACATGGCCAGCGGCCACCTAAATCTGATCTTAAATAGCTAAAATACCTGTATTAAGCAGCCACATTAAATATGTACTATTATACAAAAGGGATATTTTAACAACAGCCATAAGGTGCAGCAAAGAATCGATCTTCACACCTTCAGGACCCATTCTGTCCTGACATGTCTACCGTGTATCAATTAAGAAAGTATGACTCTGCAATGCATCTAATTGCCTCTGGGCAGGCTACGCTTGACATTTGTAGTTTCTCGTACTATAACAATACACCGCATGAAGTTGGAATTAAATAGAAAAAGAAAAAATCTTGTTGAGAACGGTTATTTTAATACATTCTATTTGCATTATTTCTGAAGGAGACGACATGTCAAAAGTAGATTTATAGTCTACTGTGAAGCACACACCCGTTGATTAGTAGTATACAGATGGTAAAACAAGAAACAACAACAAATGTTTTAAAGACTATATATGTGGCAACCTGCATTCGGCGGCCACTTGTCTTAAGCGGCCACTTTTATCTACTCCCTTGTGTGACCGCTTAAGACAGGTTTGACTGTATGTGTATTATTATAATGTAAATTTGATAGCTACTTGTATGTACAGAGTAGGTAGAGCAGAAGCAAGATGTTGATCAGTGGAGTTTTCTGTCTGAGGTACGATGGGTCATAGCATTGCGTCCTAACCACTCCCTATAGAATTTTGTTTTGTATCTTTGCAGCTTCTTCAAAAAGTGTGATAATACCACACTGTTATCATTGTTGAATCAAGGCTATGTCTCGTTCCAGCCAGTTCTCCACAGCTGGTGT
This sequence comes from Gigantopelta aegis, assembly GCF_016097555.1. Lineage (NCBI taxonomy): Eukaryota > Metazoa > Mollusca > Gastropoda > Neomphalida > Peltospiridae > Gigantopelta > Gigantopelta aegis. The sequence continues at coordinate 35,158,488 of NC_054707.1, read as the reverse complement.
GACAAGAGCCTTAATATGTGCTATCCTGTCTGTGGGATGGTGCATATAAAAAAATCACTTGCTGCTAATCGAAAAGAGTAGCCCATAAAGTGGCGATGGCGGGTTTCCTTTCTCAATATCTGTTTGGTCCTTAACCATATGTCCGACGCCATATAACTGTAAATAAAATGTGTTGAGTGCGTCGTTAAATAAAACATTTCCTTCCTTCTTTATTTAATCAGCTTATTTTCTTGCAATTATTTCAGATGTATCGGCTGACTGTCCGGTCGACAAAAGATGCAGTGGCACAAATTCTTGCCAACTTGTTGGAAGGATTGTTTTAAGCGTGGACCACGTTGTTGGAGTGAAACACATTTGTGGTTTGCTGTTGTCATGGAGTTCTGGTGGGCATGAAGATCACTTGTTAGGCGTGTACACTCTTGGTTCCCGTCATATTGATAATCTGCCTGCCAATGTTAAAGGCGTATGATTAATTGTAATCTGTGTTAATAGTTGAGCATTTAGTAAAGGAGGGTAGAAACACACTGCGTAAACTGTGACCAGTTTCTGTGTTACACAAAGTGTTGACTATATTGCATGATTGTTATCAGTGGTGACAGAACAAAACAAAATCATTCCTATTGACTGGTCTTTCGTTCTCAGTGTCGACTTCTTTGTGCATTAGAGATTTAAAAATGTCTGCCTGCTTTGTTGGTAGGAACTTGGTCGTTGGCTGTGTGTTAAGGGGTGTTTTCTCTTGTTAGAATGTTTGTAGTAACGACTTGTAGTAGTGACTTGAATCATATCGTGTGGGAAGATGTCATATAATGGACAGAACTTGACGGGTATGTTTTAACATAATTTGATTGGACATGGAACTTGCCATTTGTAGTAGGGAATAGAACATGTTCTTATTTCCTAGAAAAGTGGTTATGATTGCAGGGTTCACCCATATTAATCTGAGCACTACAAGTCATTACTACAAAACTCTTTAACATAAGAACGCCTCTTTATGTGCCATGCCATCTAGTCTCTTTATGTTGACTAGATTTTTTTTTTTTTTAATAATTTTTTTTAGAACGTTAATTTGACAGTCAACAATAATTATATTAGTGATGAAAGAGGGATAATCCCTATTCATACACCACACAATTATCTAGTTCTGCCATGTGCAACATTCACAAGGACCAGGTTTGATTTTATATACTGTAATTAATTCCCCCTTTTAAAATTGCCTCGTATATACCTAATAGATTTGTCCTTTTGGTGCATACAATGGTCATGTCGGTTATTAAATACCTTGTATTCAGAATTGTTTACATTTGACAGTACAACTATAACATAAACGTATAATCTGCGATAGTATTTATGCTATCGCAGATTATATGTTTGTTATAGTTATAAAGCAGTTATAAAGGTGGCTGTCCGTTCAATTTTGATATAATCTTTAGTTATCCCCCCTGTTAATGCAAAGTTGTAACAATAATGAACAGGGCCTCTCACATTCTCGATTTGACAGTGCGTGAACCCCTTGAATTCAAAATTGTTTACGTTTGACATTACAGCTATGACAAAAGTATAATCCAGGGGTGGGAATTCTCCTCGGATCAGCCATTTTCCTCTCATGGCACATTGCGTTTCCTCACATTTTAATCGTCCTTTCCTCCAAAATGGGTCAGATGGCACAGATTTTAACCTAGGATTTCAAGAATTTCTGGGACCCCTCTAGATATCCTCTTTTTAACAGTTCACCCATTCCCATCCCTGATGGTCTGCAATCGTGTAATAGCAGTTATAATGGTGGCTGTCTGTTCAGTTTTGGTATAATCTGTAATTATACTCCCTGTTACTGAAACAGTTACAACAATAATAAACATGGTCCCTCCCATTCTTGATCTCTCATTAGTGGGTGATCTCCCTTGGATTCAAAATGGGCTGGATTTTCTGTCGTTGGTGACTTTTTCTCTAATATTACAATATGTACAATACCGGTATTCTGTATTGTATGAGTGGGTTGCCTGTGGTGCATCATATTTCCATTTTCAGGCTTTGGTGCTTTTGAAGTAATTAATACTAGTGTTAAGTAAAGTAACTGTATAGTAATGCAGGTAAGAATTTATAATATACCAGTTTAGCTCAAGTGAGGGAAAAAATCCAGTATGCTTGTAAATACCAATATATTGTAGAATGGTATAGGTATGACAGTTTAATAGATAAATAAATTAATAATATCTAATAATGTTCAGACAAATGCGACATTATATTCGGTTGTATCATACCAGTTTATTAAAACATGTAAACTTACACAGAAGGCACAAGTCGATATCAAGTTAAAAATTCAGAAGATTTTCAGTCATGTATATTCTAGAATTATTAGTAAGTGATATAAAGGAAATTCATGTTATTTTTCATGATATATTTTTGAAGGTTAGAATAATACCAAGGACGTTGAAAAATTAACATCAGTCATCTGAAACAAAATAAAATAAAATTGTTGATACTGTGAAATTACAAATTTTATTTATAACCTGAGTGTTATTGTTTATGGTAAATCTGTTTTGTTGTTAAGGGGTTTGTTAATGCTTGCTTGTAATATTTGATAATTTACATGATTTTGTACATTTTCGTATATATAGATCTATATATAAACCTATGTAATATATATATCTGTAAATTTATTTTGTTTTGCTTATTAATAAACGGTGTTGCTAAAAATATGTTACAGAGAACACTGTTTAGTGATGTGATGTTATCATGTAGTGTTTAAGAACAATTCCACTGGTTCTTGGTTTTCAAGACAATTCCCGTAGGTTAGTTAGTGTGCAGGCTAGCTTAGTTTAGGAAGTAGATGTGAAATAGAAATACCTTTCCAACCAGCCAGTCACCCAGTCTGTTTGATTAATAATTAAATTTCTGTTATATTCAATACAATTTAAAGGCATCCCATTGATCCAGTCGTAGCAACACCTTTGTTAATTTCTTGATGAATGTAAAAGTGATATCGGAGAACCTCATATAAGATGATGTCATTTTATATTGGTAGTTTGTATTATTGAGCATTATTGTCCTAGAACCAAAAAATAATTGAAAACAAAATGTGACTTTGAGTTTATATTAATAAGTATGTTTAAAATTTAATTATAAGGGTTGCTTTCTGTTTCGTTTGGTTCATCTGGGTATGAACACAAAAAAGAAAAAGAAGCATGGCAAACGTTTGTATGAACAGCTTTGCTGAGTCACAGTTTGCTCATGTTTGGTGTGTTTTCGATTATTTTTTTTTTTTTAATACCTTGATGAAGCTAAAAGAAATAATACATTCCTTATGTAGTATTTTGATTTATTTAACTGAGTGAGTCAGAAAGATTACATAACATGGTCACCATATTTGACTCCACTGTAATTAACAGCACATCTAGATGTGTTTTCCCTAACTCGGTTATGACCTAGTAGTAAAATAAAACAACTTTGCTACGGAGATGTAAATACAATTTTATACATTTTGTTAAAGTGGGACATTGTTTATTTAAATTTTTTTATTTGTAAAAAAAATATTTAGTTATTATTACAGACTGATGTTATATTTGTAAGAATGTTTTTCTCTGTCTTATTTATTTTTGCCTGTTTCTTTTCATAACATGGTTATTGTGTAGATAATTCATGGTGACCTCTTAAAACTAAAATGTGCTGCAAGATAAAATTTTGATGTAGGTTAAGTAATTACCATAAAGCTTAATAAACATATCTGATAAGCACAGCTCTTGTACATTATTGCATTGTTCAAATTTAAATGTCAGTTTTTTATTGGGTGTTGTCTGACAGCTTTTTAAATCTAATTGAAATTATTATCAGAGTTAACCTTTTTTGTACATGTATATAATTTACATTTGGTCAGTGTAGAAAAAGCTTTTTCCACTGCAGTTGTACGAATAGTTTTGTTTATGGTTTTCAGTGACAAAAGCACCATTTAAAAATATTGTTTTGTTTTTGTTATATCTGATGAGTAAATTGAGCTTCTTCCTTTTCATACTTTATTAAACCAAGTTTAGGAAACGATTAGAATTATATAATATATGTTATTGCTGCATAATATTTTATGCAGTATTTTGTTTTGTGTTTTCTTATTGTGTGAGAGGCACATGTGCATTCAAGTATGAAATGATATAAACATATTGGAGGCTAGTTATTCCAAGCATCATCTAATTAACGTTTCACCGAATTAGTGTAGTCGTTGGGTATAGAGATTAACATTTACTTCATGTGCAATATTTTAAGTCCATTTTAATTAAATTAGATGTATAGGTAATCATGTTAGCTACTGTTTAGTTTTATGCTGTAAAATAAATTGCTAACAGTGATTTATATGTACAATGTATTGAAAATAGAATAAATAAACTTCAACATTTGCCAAATAACAGGGTTGACGATATTCCTTCACAAGTGGTTTAATAAATAGAACATTGATCTCAAAACATTTTTACAGATGTCGTAAACAGTTGCTCTATGATGGTATGCGACCAGTTTTGAACCCACAGTGTAAAAAGTATAAGTAGCATATTGTTAGTTCTGCATCAAAAGTTCACATAGATATGGAAGTTTTTTTCTGAATATTTGCACTGTTGTGTCAGTAACACTATAATTAGATTTAGGTGTTAAATTAAAAAAATAAATTGCATTTGAATTGGTCTATTCAAAACCACTTCCAATAATATAGCTTGGTGTGCTTGAATGTAGAAAAATATCTTCTGCTTTGTAATCCAAATTAAATATATTATATTTTGAACTTTTGACTCTCATAGAATTAAGGTTTTTTTTTGTGTGGATAAATTCATATGAATAAGAAGCCCAGGAGATCCTATATACATGTACATTTTGGTGCAATGTACATTATCTTTAAATGTTGCATTTTCTTTGTTCATTTAGGCTTTTTATTATTATTATTATTATTAAATTTATGGTGTCTGGTCAGCGAGTCATTGATTTTGACCTAGAGCATCAACTTTTGTTTTTCTTTAATTTCTTGCTGTACTACGTCGATTTTTGTAGGAGTAACCTGTGGGTTGTACAGAATCCCCCATGCTACTGTTTAGGAAAATATTTAGGGTATCAAGGCAAAGGAGAGGGCACCATGGCAATTGAGGATGGACCAATGCAGGTGAGGAGGACGTAAAAAAAACTAAACCTTTTCTGTGCAATCTATACTGCATCAATTCTGGAACTTTGGTCTCACCAGAGACCGACTTTTGTTTTTTCAGGCATTATTATTATTATTTTTTTTTTTTTTTTAATGAAAAAGTTAAAAGTTAAACCAACATGTCTGGAAAAATAATGGAAGTTCATTTTGTTGCTATAAAGACTTGTTTTTTTTACAAAGGAAGGTCATGATGATGTGCATATTGGACTAAAAATATCTTCTTTTCATTCTTGAACCTTCAGAAGTGATATTCCAACAAGCCAGTTAAATATAAACCCATTTGTCTTTATTTTTCTTAATTAAATAATAAATTAAGCTGATGTGTATAGATGTCAGTAGGTCAGAATCTTATTGCTAACAGTGATGGATTTACTTTAATATGTCATAGTAGTTTGTCAAAATTTTTTAGAAAAAAGATATAAATATTAGATATATATATATATATATATATATATATATATATATATATATATATTATATAATATAAGATATATATATATATGGAACTTGTCAGCTTGTTTGATTTGTTAATTATTACTGATAATAGTTGGCAGTTAGTTGTATAGTGTGGAGAATAATCCATTTTGAAATTTGAATGTTGAATACATGTATATTGATTTGTGATTGGTTCGTATCAGGTGAGACATGTTGTTAGCTCTTGGCCTATATCATAATATCAAATTATATTCAAACTAACGACTTTCAATTTTATTAACAGCTTTGAAAAATGCAAATGGGAATGCTGTGAACAACTTTGGATATGGACAACATTGGAGAAATGTAATGCCTGTCTAAACAAGATCCATATTTTATGACATTGTACATTAATGTAATATGTTTATTACATAGAATAATTTACGAACATAATTACTATAAACAAAAAAACAAACAAAAAAAACCCTTTGGACCAACCATAGTGTATATATGTAAGGTTATTAAACTATGTACTTATAATGACTATCTAGCAAATGTGTATTTGTTTTGTATGATTAGACGAAATGATTGCGGTTCAGGCCGACGGACTAGTGATATGTTTTATGTGTATTATATGTGATACCAGGTGGATGTCTTACCAGCTGCAGTAACACAGACCGGATGCAGTGGTTGTGTAACTTAGACCATTTAGATACTCATAGACAATAAACAATACCAAACACACCACGAAGTGCATCTCATATTTAATACAAATGACGAGTTAGGTGTACTGCATATTATTTCTTTCAGTCCTTTCAGTCTGGTTATTCCTTTCCATCAAGTGACACATGTGGACAGGGTAGGATAGGTTAAGTATTCTGGCTACAGATTTTAGAAGCTATCTGACTGCTACGATATCGCAAAACTATTTTAGGCTATGATGTCACTACAGCAAACGCCATTGCAAACTGGTTTTATGATATCGTAGTGCTAAGATAGCCTCGAAAATATGGGCTCAGGGTCCTTGGGGGCGAATTTAGTTATGAACCATGCGTGCTTCATTGCCAGACAGCAATGCTTCTTGGTTTGCCATTGGAAAGGTATTCAGTAAAATCTTTAAAATATTTGTGAAAATGTATTTCATCATTTGGGCTCATTTTATATCTCTTTCCCCCCCCCCCCCCCCCCCCCCCCCCCAGCCCTGATTATATTTTTTTTCTCTTTTTTTTTTATCCAGCCACCTTCGCATTCCATTATGTATATTTCTATGCAGACACTTGTGGTTGAATAACAGCACCATGTTTCATTCCATTAAATCTTCTTTTTTCTTGGTTACAGAGTGCCATGTTGAGGTGTTCTTTATATGCTGGAACTGATCACTAACGACCCCTAATTAATGAAATATAATGAAAAGAAACTGATCAGTTGAAAGATTATTATACTGGAAGGTCACAATAGGTTTTACCATTAAGATTATTTATTACAACAGGTCTATTTTAGTTATGTTTATGTTGTGAGTATAATCGATGGTGTTTATGACAATATAATAATATATGTGTGCATGAAATTATTAAAATATATAGACTATACATATATGGGGTTCCTTGGAATGTTGTCACATATAAGCAATTTCATCAAGTTACCCTAGGCACACATGAAACAAATCCTTTGGTCTGCATTAAGGTAAAATTAGTAATGACATTTATTCGACCCAACTACATTTTGCTTACTGTTAAAATACTTAAAATGCTAAAAAAAAGAAGGTGTGTTATAAATTAAAAGAGGTATGTCCATCTAATGTTGTGGTTATATTAATAATTTTCTTTAAAATTTCAAAAATAATTAGATGTCTGAGGTTTGGCCTTGTATTTGATTTTGATGCCAATGAAGCTGTATTAACAACATTTGTGAATATTAAATGAGAACACTATAACTTTACAACCATTTTAACTAGGATCCAAATTATTGACCATCTTGTATTTATTGTAATTAAATAAAACTGTAAATGTTGGTACGGGTAGTTTTGCTATCAACACAGACCTTCTTTCCTGTTATCACTGTGGTGATGATTACTTGTTCTCTCATGGGGCCTAGGCCGTTAACAATATCTTTCCAGGGTCCACTGCTCTGGGTCCTTGTTTCAAACCGTTTTACTGCAGTGGTACTGTATAATAAAAGCTGAACCTTATGTTCAATTGACTTGACTTATAATGTCTTATGTTCAATTGACTTGACTTATAATGTGGGTTGCTGTAATGTAGAGTTGTGGACTTCATTGCATCTTCTGGGGGTTTTTTCCATCAGAAAGATTAGGGTCTCGATGTTGGACTAAAAGTTTTGCAACCTACCTACCATCCTACCGACTACAGATGTTATTCCTTACATAAACAAAATTTTATTTAGAAATGTGGATTTTTATTTTTGTTTTTACCAATGACTAGCAAAGGTCGATATTTTTCCACGAGAACCCTGGTATTATTCGCAGATTCCGCTGCTGAAATGGTATGTCCCATGGACAGAGGGACTTAATATAATTTTGTCCAGCGATTGTGACCATTTTTTGCATCTACTTCAGAATTACATGCCACAAGCATCTAGCGTTAAAATTAGACATATGGCCATTAAGCTTTGGTATGGTACATACATGGCTGTTTTTAAACCTCGTCCTTTTTTCATGTTAAGATGAATATTAATTATTGTGCCTGGTACTATTTGACAGTATGGTTTGGGTTGTGAATATGAAACCGTCATTAACGTTATGTATATTTTTCAACCAAGTCATCCATCTCTAAAGCTTTAGTCAGTGGTCATATTTGTTAAAAGCAGAAATGCTTTTGTGGTGGTTTCCATTGGTCCCTGGTCTCCTTTCCCTGCCGATAGGACTGGAATTCTTCAGAAGTCTCTGTAACATGCATAAAAACGGGTCTTTTAATATTGCATTTAAAAAAAAAAGGAAAAGAAAAAAAGGCTTTTCCTCACATTTGCGGTATAGGTATTGCCACGGTGGAACCATGGATTCAGGCAGCTAGCTCTGAAGGATTTAGGCCTGTTTATAGGTTTGGGGTTTGAGCTTAAGTATTAGTATGGACTAAAGTTGTATCACGGTTATATGACTTAAGTCTGGATTCTCAAGTTTTAAACATGGGTCCAGGTAAAGATTTAATAAACAAGGCTTTGGTTTCGTCGGTGTTAGTAAATTTGACTTGTACAATTGTATGGTCTAGTATGTCACTGTAATATATAGTTGCTGAGGTCTTGTAGATATAGGCAACACAAGCACTACCATTCATGTAATAAAATGATTTTAAAGAGTTTAAAAGTCATGAGAGTTATTTTGTTATGCATGATTTATTCGTACTCTTTGGATTGGCAAAAACAGAATGGTGTTCAAGAAAGCGAGACTGACTTTTAAAATCTGTTAAACGTGTGGCCGTGTTGAGGTTTATCTCCGTAATTTAGCAAAATATTTATAACAACATTTGATTAGGTTGCTGTGGGGTTTTTGTTTTTGTTTTGGGTGTTTTTTTTTTCAAACCAGGAGCCTTATTCACAAAACTCTTATGCTAGGCTAAAAATACCAATTGCCAGCAAAAAGTTGGCCAACATTCTGCTGTCACTACTTCTACGACTGTCATGTTGCTAGTCTGAACGCTCTTACAACTCGATTCTCGTCGTATAACCCATTAGTTGTTAATGTGAGCGCACCCGTCGTAAGTCGGAAATTTGGGAAATTACAACGCAACCATCGAGTTGGCCAATTTTCTGCTGGCAGTTGGTAGTCTGAGACTAGCATAAAGTCTTAGTTGGCTTTTTAAAGGTTCTTTTGAGGGTTCCGGGAATCTGTGGCATGTACTTCATTGTTAAAATGACGCTAACTGCTGACATCAAGTGAATCGATGTATCAGTGTGATTTTAAAGTTGACTAGTGATTGGAGGATTATACTTTACATAGCAATAGACCATGTACCATCCTTGTAATGCTGGCGTTATGTGCTATTTCATCTCCGTCCTTCTGTCTGTCTGTCTGTCTGTCTGTCCGTCCGTCTGTCCCATATATTAGTTTCCACACTAGTAATTTGACAATAACCGGCGTCGTGGTTAGGCCATCGGTCTACAGGCTGGTAGGTACTAGGTTCGAATCCCAGTCGAGGCATGGCATTTTTAATCCAGATACCGACTCCAAACCCTGAGGGAGTGCTCCGCAAGGCTCAGTGGGTAGGTGTAAACCACTTACACCGGCCAGTGATCCATAACTGGTTCAACAAAGGCCATGGTTTGTGCTACCCTGCCTGTGGGAAGCGCAAATAAAAGATCCCTTGCTGCCTGCCGTATAAGAGTAGCCTGTGTGGCGACAGCAGGTTTCCTTAAAAAAAACACCTGTCAGAATGACCATATGTTTGACGTCCAATAGTCGATAAGATAAAAAAAATCAATTTGCTCTTAGTTAAATAAAATAAACTTTTTAATTTGACAATAATTAAGATATCGAGCTGACATTTTGTATATAGCTTTATAATGTACTGTTACAGGTCAAGTTTGAATTTCATGGCGATTTAATCATTTACAGCCCTTGAACTTGGGAAATATACAAATTTACTCATTTTCACAGAGTTATGGCCCTTGAACTTAGAAAATAGGAAATGTATAGGTCCCTGTAGGAGACATGTATTGCTTTAATAATAATCTCGGAAGTCCTGTTCTAGATGCTTGTAACTCCTAAACTGCGGACAAAATATCGAGTGTACACGTGGCTGTTGTAAATTGTTACATATACATGGCTGTTTATGAAAAATTATACCTTTAAGCAATAAAAAAAACTGTCCTAAATGTGACTCTTATCTCTGGAGTAGCCTATAAGATACCGTGAATTTTTAATATACTGAACAACAAAAGAAACGCGAATATTTTAATATGTATATTTAATGATATAATTAATGCGGTAAATAGACTATAAAAATGGACTTAAAATGTTGACAAGACAATAATTTTAATAGACACAAAAGCTAATAGGTTTTAAACTGAATACTATTATTTTAAAAAAATGAAAAAATTATAGTACAATAAATATAGTTAGAAATACACTTTTTTTTGTTTTTGTTTTGTTTGTTTGTCTTTAAAATGCTCCATCTTCCGTAATTATGCAATTTTATATGTGAAATAGATGCCAAACACGTGTAAACGCACGTCCGGTATAACTGCTAGTAGCAGTCGTAAACTTTCGATGTTTAGTGAAATAGGCCCCAGGCTCCGTATTCATAAACGAACTTAAGTCAATATATGATACTTATTAATGTATTTTAAGTATGTATTTAGGTATCCTACACTGACTTAAGTACGTTTATGAATACGGAGCCTGGGCTCCATCTGCACAATACAGAGTCGAATGGGCATTTGGCAAAATAGTGGTTTATTCCATGAATTTGTATCTATTGCCTCGTCTATAGGACAGCCAGTCCCGAGGAGATCCTTTACTGGAGATTCCATCCCTCTTGCACCGCCACAAAGAGGATTGCCACTCGTGTACTAAATCAAAACTGGCATCGAACAGAACTCCCATTAGAATAAATACAGTTGTAATGAAACGTACTCGTATCATTGAAGATGATCGTGTGCTGGTTTTAAGAAGTTCTAATAAATTCTAGCTTAGCGGATCTTAGGTTTAACTTGGAATTCTTATTAACGTGCCCATATTCCCCTATGGTTCGATCACTTAGGTTTAACTTTATCCAGTAGATTGTTTTGTTCGTGGGATCACTATTAAAGCAAGTCCTTATAGGTTGCTAGGTGAGTGAAGTTGCTTTAGCTGTACTTGTCTGATTGTCATCAACGATCTCTGGATTTCAGGACAGTTTGTTGAGTGTAACGCCTTAGTACATCATCATATGGATTCAGATCTCGTGTTCACATCCATTTGGTATTTCTTGAAAAATTAGGATCTAGTTACTGTTTAAATTGCGGCTAGGGTTTAAGGTGTTTCCATTTGGCGAACTCTTACCAGTTGGCCTTTAAAAATGCAAGAATGATAGTTTAATTCACGCAGTTCTACTTTTGCGTAATGCATTTTTCATTATATTTAAGACATGATTGTAACAGTGGCGTGTTCAGGAAGCCGACCGCTCGCGAATAATTTGACTACATTTGACTCGTGATATTTAACACACCAGGTTTCAATACTGTTGAGATATTGTAAACGGATTAGGCTGCCATTTTTTAAAGACACAAGCACCCACTGTTTCTCAGAAGATAATGTTTCTGTCAATAATCTTGGTTTTACATACCACGATGCAGCCCGTTTGTAAAAGTATCGCATCCAAAAAAGCAGTTTTAAAATTATATTAACTGTTTCGCTAATTGCTATTTCCATAATTCTGCCCATTTCCAACTCTATCGCACACCCATGGGCGTCATTTGGTGGGGGACAGGGGGGACATGCCCCCCCCCACTTTTAGCAGTGGGGGGGACAGAATATCTGATGTCCCCCCCCCACACACACTTTTTGGGATGGCAAAAAATATTCAGTGTACATGGTGGTGTACTACTCTAAATAATGTTCTCAGACAGCTACAATGACCTTCATTTTTCAAAATTTTCTGGGGGGGGGGGGGCATGCCCCCCGACCCCCCTAGAGTCGTTTCACGCCTAGGGCGCTCGCGATTAGTCGCACGAAATATTGTTAGAACCCAATTGTCCCCCCCCCCCCCCACACTTTTTCCTTGCAAATGACGCCCATGCGCACACCCCTACCCCCCTCCGTCCCGGAACCAGTCGCTGGCGAAGTCGGAGATTGTGCTCAGGAGAGACGTGTTTGAACCTTAACTGGACGTAGGCACGTTAATATGTTATCCAATTCAATCCCAATCAGTTTTAATTTCAAAACGCCGTTATGTCTGTTGAAGTTGCTTTTTGTTTTTTTAGATTGTTTTTTTTTTTTAATGAGTAAAGGCGTTACATGATGGGGATAAGAAAATTGGATTGGCGTGAAAAGCAAGCGATCTTTACTGTTGTGAAAAACCAGTTTCTTTTATATCTTAAAGATTTTTTTTTTTCTATTATTTTCAACATTTTAAATGAAACTTAAAATAGATTGTCAACAGAATAACTCCTGAATTAAGTCCACTGAGCCTCAGGACCACATTTTCGAAAAGTCCATCACTACTCCACACACGAAGAATTCTTTCGAAGCGGATGGCAGGCGCATGTGCAGATGAAGGGGGGGGGGGGGGGGGGGGGGGGTCGAGGGTAGAAACCCTTCTTCGTTTTTTGTCCAATATATTTTCCGGGGTAGCAGATTCGACCCCCACCCCATAAACTTCAATCGCCACAGTCTAGACCCCTCCATGCCACAACTAACCATAGGCGTACGGGCTCCCATTTATGTAGGAGGGCATGCTGGTTTTTGCCCGAATTAAAAAAAAATCCTGTCAAGTACTTAAAGCTATATATATATATACTTTCACCGCCGATTCTTGTCGGCGAGTAGTTGACTCGCCCAGTCCTACTGAAATCCAGTCCTCATTGTTCAGTCAATTCAGTATGATTTTAACACGGTACATATTAAACGCGCCTGGATGGGGTGAATGTGAGGGTAGGAGGACAGTGAGTTTCTTCTCAGACTTGTCTTCGCTGTAAGGTAATTTCAAATGTGATGTCGACGTAAGGCTCCGGGCAACACGGGTAGTACTCGACGTGGCGGGTGGAGTTCGTGCTGATCACGGCGTAGTTCGGATTCTGCTGGAACCATGCCATGTCGAAACCGCGTTCACCAGCCTTCATCTTAATGTCGAACATGTTGCCGTCGTATGTCCACGAACCGAACTTGAGTTTGCATGTGAAGCTGTCGTTCGGACGATGCTTGTCAATGGAGCACCGACTCTTGATGGACGTGGGTCGCACGTGCGTCAGAGACCCATCGTGATACAGAACGAGCGGCACCCGAGTGAAGTGAACACCGGTTGGGCTGAAATATTAAAAGAAAGAAATGTTTTATTTAATGACGCACTCAACACATTTGATTTACGATTAGCAGCAAGGGATCTTTTATATGTATCATCCCACGGACAAGATAGTACATAGCACGTCCTTTGTTAAACCACCGACGGGAATCGATCCTAGATCGATCGCGCATCCGGCGAGCGCTGTACCACTGAGCAACTCCAGCCACCCCCCCCCCCCCCCCCAAAAAAAAAAAAAGAAGAAGAAGAAGAAGATGTTTCAAGTCACATGTTAGGGCGGGTTTTAGCTCAGTCGGTTGAGTGCTCGCTTGGGGTGCCTGCGTCGCAGGATCGAACCACCGCGGTAGATCCATTCAGCTGATTGGTGTGTTTTTTTCTCGTTCCAACCAGTGCACCGCAACTGAACAATGAATGAATGAATGAATGAATGTTTAACGACACCCCCAGCACGAAAAATACATCGGCTATTGGGTGTCAAACTATGGTAATGCAAAGAATCCTGTCTGTGAGAAAGTGCATATAAAAGATCCCTTGCTGCATTAGGAAAAATGTAGCTGGTTTCCTCTGATGACTACGAGTCAGAATTATCAAATGTTTGACATCCAATAGCCGATGATTAGTTAATCGATCTGCTCCAGTGGTGTCTTTAAACAACAACAAAAAAGTTTTATTATAAAATAGACAAACAAGGATGTCAAAGTTACCCGTGCTGTCCGTGAGCAAATTTGTGGGTTTTTTTTGTTTGTTTGTTGTTTTTTGGTGCTTTTTAGCAGTCATAACTCCTACCCAGTGCAGATACGCTTGACCACATTGGGCTATATAGGTTTATAAAAGAAGGAAATTTTTTATTTAATGACGCACTCAACACATTTTATTTACGGCTATATGGCGTCGGAGGTTTATAAAAGAAGGAAATGTTTTATTTAACGACGCACTCAACACATTTTATTTACGGCTATATGGCGTCGGAGGTTTATAAAAGAAGGAAATGTTTTATTTAACGACGCACTCAACACATTTTATTTACGGCTATATGGCGTCGGAGGTTTATAAAAGAAGGAAATGTTTTATTTAACGACGCACTCAACACATTTTATTTACAGCTATATGGCGTCGGAGGTTTATAAAAGAAGGAAATGTTTTATTTAACGACGCACTCAACACATTTTATTTACGGCTATATGGCGGAGGTTTATAAAAGAAGGAAATGTTTTATTTAACGACGCACTCAACACATTTTATTTACAGCTATATGGCGTCGGAGGTTTATAAAAGAAGGAAATGTTTTATTTAACGACGCACTCAACACATTTTATTTACGGCTATATGGCGTCGGAGGTTTATAAAAGAAGGAAATGTTTTATTTAACGACGCACTCAACACATTTTATTTACGGCTATATGGCGGAGGTTTATAAAAGAAGGAAATGTTTTATTTAACGACGCACTCAACACATTTTATTTACGGCTATATGGCGTCGGAGGTTTATAAAAGTTAAGTTTGTTTTGTTTAATGACACCATTAGAGCACATTGATTTATTAATCATCGGCTATTGGATCTTAAGAGAGGAAACCAGCTACAAGAGATCTTTTATATGCAACATCCCACTGATAGGAGATCACATACCACAGTCTTTGATATACCAGTCGTGGTGCACTGGCTGGAACGAGAAATAGCACAATGGGCCGACCGATGGGGATCGATCCTAGACCGACCGCGCATCAAGCGAGCGCTTTACCACTGGACTACGCCCCGCCCTAAATTACACGTTAATCAAATGTTAACTTTAAATGTATCCTGTCTATAATACATTTCATGAATATCATAGGCGTATGGCTATTAGGTATCAAAGTTATATAATGATCAACATCACTGTAAAATTAAAAAATATATATATTGATATCAAAGACATCAAAGAAATAGACACATTAATTAAATTTTGTGAAAGACATAACGAAGCACATAAAGATTAAAATTATCAAAAAGACAAAAATAAACGCTATGATAAGACCACGAAAACAGTGACCAACAGAGATGTGGTAAACAAACCAGTAGTACAGGACCGTAGCCAGAATTTTGAGAAGGGAGGGGGGGGGGGGGAGTCGTATAGGCTTATGTAGCCAAGAATTTTGGGGGGGGGGGGGGGTCTGGGGGCATATTAAAAAAAAAAGGGGATCGACCGACACACCCCCGATCCCCCGACCCCCCATTGGCTATGGGCCTGAGTACTGAACCGAATTATCAAGGCTAAAAAACACAACAGATTTGAAAGTATACAGCTGCGAAAGATCAACACAACATGCCAAAAATAAAATGTTCGCTAAGACAAAAACAAACGCTGTGGTCACGCAGATCATGCAAACGGTGTATGGAGCTGTGATAAAGAAACCGATATTGCACAACACGAAAAACATGTCTATAAACATTATAGTATCACAGATGCTTGTATAACTTCTTTCTTTTTTTTAAATTTCGAAGATATACTAAATATATGTTGTATTCGCCACTGTCAAGGAGACCCATGGAAATGTTACCACCCTATACCACGGTGAGGAATAGTATACGAAGGAGTTACTGATTTGTTTAACGACACCACTAGAGAACATTGATTTATTAATCATCCGCTATTGGATGTCAAACAGTTGGTAATTTTGACATTACAGTCTTAGAGAGGAAACCCGCTACATGTTTCCATTAGTAGCAAGGAATTTTTTGTTTTTGATATGCACCATCTCACAGACAGGATAGCACATACCACGGCCTGATATACCGGTCGTTATGCACTGGCTGGAATGAGAAATAGCCTGATGGATCCACCGATGGGGATCGATCCCAGACCGACTGGGCATTAGGCGAGTGCTTTACTACTGGGCTACGGCCCGCCCCACCACGACGAGGAACAGCTAACGCAGGGGTAACTGAAACGATTACTTCAGAAATGAAGGGAGCATAACAGTAACACAAGTAGCTGTACAGCTCGACTGAGTTTTGATTCTGTTTAAACTATGGATTCAATCTGCACTCAACATGGACCAAATCAACTGTCTGGTTTTAAGGGGTGTTCTGGTATTCGAGAAGGGGGCAGGGGGCAACTATCAGGAGTTTGTGTTTCTACTGATAAAGTAAAACTGAACTAACATTCACATATGGTGCATTTCTAGGCACTTTCCGACATTCCTGAGTTTGCTGCAATTTTTAAGATGTTATCGACTAACAGAGACATTTTAACAATTGTAATTACATATCAAATATATTTTTCTGCATAAAATATTAGTGGCTGTATACGATCGTTCTAATATTTGTACTAGGTTAAATTTCATTTTATTTCCTAAAATATGTTTTTTTCGTACGTACGAAATTATCTGAAGACAAAATCCAGTTTGGTTTCTTACAAATATCAAAACGATCAATAACACACTGAATATATACACACTGATATTCTAAACAAGAAAATATATTTAATATGTAAGTTTAATCGTAGAAATATTTTTTTAGTCGGAAACATCTTACAATGCAGCAAACTCAGGAATGTCCCTTTAATAATGTTTTGCTGTCAATGGGTCGTTTGTTTACAGCCAACAAGACTTGTATATCTGAGCGTAACGTTTTGGTGAGATTTAGTTGAAGTGCGTGACGTCAAACTATATTTGTGCTAATCGCGATCACTTCAGAACTTTGATTTACTAAATATCGAATTAAAATGTAATTTTAGAAGTGTTATAGGATAAATAGAATTTGCTACTCGTGTTGTTTTTTTAAATATGTAAAATTACAACTTCGTCTAGTTAATCGGTATTTGTCTCGACAGAGCCTCGAAAAATAATGATTAACATAGACTCGGTTGATATTTTCCATATTAAAACACAACACTCGTGACGATTTGTTTGTTTGTTTTGTTTAACGACACCACTAGAGCACATTGATTTATTAATCATCGGCTATTGGATGTCAAACATATGGTCATATTGGCAAAGTCATAGAGAGGAAACCCGCTGCATGTTTCCATTAGTAGCAAGGGATCTTTTATATGCACCAGTGACGAATCCTCTATTTAGTCATCAAAAAGGATCTGATGATCGTAAAGATGTTACAGGTAGTACTAAACCAAATAACTTCCGGCTGGGTCAAAGTTCGAGATGCACCGAACTTTTGATAGAGAAGTTAACACCACAAGTCCAATAGCTTTATCTGGGCAAAAAATGTATGCAATTTTATTTCATATAGTACCACTGTGTCATGTAGCGTTGTGCTTGAAACATGTTTGGGGTACCTGTTAAAAATGTACTCAGATTTTGTGCTGAACTAGGGTAGTCATAGATGCTATCCGTTATGTCTGAAATGAGCAGCTTCACCCCAATATTTTTCTGATTCACTTTAAGGGCAAGGTGTGGTAGTATTTATATCTGTGGTGTTTATGTCGAATGATACGCTGCAGGTAGGAGTTTTAGCCACACGTTACTGTTGTCGTCTATGGGAGTTTTGGCCACACATGTTACTATTGTCGTCTATGGGTTTTGAATTGGTGGTATACACACTGCAATGGTAGCAGACTCGGGACAGTGCCTTTAAAATCCCACTCTGTCGACTCACCTGTTCCACAACATGACGTCAGGTTCCCACACCATGGAGGACGGAACCCGGATGTTCATGATGTTGTCGTATTCGTGGGGGTCCCATGCCAGTCTCCCGTCTTTCCACGTCATCATCATCCACGTCTGCATCTTCAGGGACTGAAACCTGGTACTCTACACAACAAACCAAATATCAATTCTGCATTTCACAAACCTAAATTGTATGGTGTGTGTCTTGTTTGATAGGTTTGTAGGCTATTTTTTGTTCTTATGTCGGTGTGATGGCGACGTATCTAGCACATGTGTAGTCATTAAAGGTGCAATCTTATCTCCCTATCTTGTAACATTAGATTTCCATCCTTAACATTTCTTGCAATTTCTTCGTTTTACTGAATTTTATTCTAAATTTTAATTTTACCTATCTGTGATATATATTTTTTTTTCTCCACAGTTCTGTACACTGTGTTTTAATTGAACTGTTGAAATTTTATATTTATGTTGATAATTCATTTTTGCATTTACTGTAGTTTGACACCCAATAACCATTAAACATTCATTCATAAATTCATTCATTCATTCATTCATTCATTCATTCATCCATTCATTTATTGTAACATTAAATTTCTAATGTAAAATACAAACACAACTACAGTGCTAATATATATATATTGTGTGTGTGACTGTGTGTGTGTGTCTCCGTCTCTTTCTCTTTCTTTCTCTCTCTCTGTCTCTCTCTCTCCCTCTCTCTCTCTCTCTCTCTCTCTCTCTCTCTCTCTCTCTCTCTCTCTCTCTCTCTCACACACACACACACATATATATACACATATATTCTCTTTCACACGCACACACACACGCAAACGCGCACACATACGCAAACACACACACGCACACACACAACAAACACACGACGCCTACGACGCCGCCTCAGCAAGATCTGACTAGTACATACCACATCTTCAATTTGCAAGAGAGTGATTGACAGGTCCATGGAGACGGTGGATGAGCTGTTGAATACCGGGGGAGTGTGTTTCATGTATCTAGGACTGTTGCTGAACAGGTCATGAAACAACCGGTTGTAGAGCTGGCCCGAGACTGCGTGCGATCCGAAGAAACAAATACTAAGGCATATTACACTAGAAAGGTGTTATATGAAGAATGAGTAAAAAACAATTAGATCAATCGGTATCGACTGGAGTTAACATTATGAAAAACCTAGGTCTACTCCCATTCTAGATACATTCAATTCAATTCTTTATTAACCGTGAGCGTGTGCAGCTGAACAGTTGACTTACACATATCACAACAATTTACAGGTATAAGGGAAGGTTTTATGAAACAGATGGATAAGGATAATAAATGTGTATAAAACTGTGTATAAAATTTAAGAACACAAGTGTCAAAAACTATCGATTCTCTTCTTTCAAACATTTTGTATAAATATTTTCCTAACGAATAATTCTTTTATTAATTTAGACATACGAGGAGAAGTTTGTGGCCTAAGGTAGAAGGAGTAATTTTTCAACATAATCTCCTTGTACATTAACACACCTAGTCCAGCGGTCATGGAGCGTACGTATCCCTTCCCTGCAGAAGATGGCATCTTGGACCACCGGGAAGTCTGTCACAGCATCCATGACGTCACAATCTCAGAGAAAATGACGACCACCAAACTTCTTCATCTTCGGGAAGAGGTAGTAGTCAGAGGGTGCCAATCAGGAGAATAAGGTGAGTGTTCGATCAGTTTGAATCCACATTCCTCGATGGCAGTCGTGGGCACTGTGGACTTGTGGACTGGAGCATTGTCTTGATGGAAGAGCACCCCCCCCCCCCCCCCCATTGTTAGCTTCCCCCTTTGAAACCTTGGACATTTGGAGTTTGTTGTGAATGACTGCATGGACTTGTTCCTGGGAGATACCTATCTCAGTGGCAATGTAACGCTCTGTTACTCGTCGATCTGTTATGGTGATGTTAAGAATCTTGGCGATGGTCTCCTGTGTGGTGACGGCGACTGGTCTTCCCGGACGAGGGTCGTCGTCCAGGCTCTCGCTGCCATGTTTGAACGCCGCAGCCCACTTTTTTACCATGCTGAAGGGGCATCCTCCCCCAAGTGTGGATGTTTGAACTCAGCAGCCCACTTCTTTACGATGCTGTCCGAAGGGGCATCCTCCCCAAGTGTGGATATTTGAACTCAGCAGCCCACTTCTTTACCATGCTCTACGAAGGGGCATCCTCCCCAAGCGTGGATGTTTGAACTCAGCAGCCCACTTCTTTACCATGCTGTACGAAGGGCCATCCTCCCCAAGTGTGGATGTTTGAACTCAGCAGCCCACTTCTTTACCATGCTGTACGAAGGGGCATCCTCCCTAAGTGTGGATGTATGAACTCAGCAGCCCACTTCTTTAACATGCTAAAGGGGAATCCTTCCCTAAGTGTGGATGTTTGAACTCAGCAGCCCACTTCGTTATCATGCTGTACGAAGGGGCATCCTCCCCAAGTGTGAATGTTTGAACTCCGCAGCCCACTTCTTTACCATGCTGAAGGGGAATCCTTCCCCAAGTGTGGATGTTTTAACTAAGCAGCCCACTTCTTTATCATGCTGTACGAAGGGACATCCTCCCCAAGTGTGGATGTTTGAACGCCGCAGCCCACTTCTTTATCATGCTGTACGAAGGGGCATCCTCCCCAAGTGTGGATGTTTGAACTCCGCAGCCGACTTCTTTACCATGCTGTAGGAAGGGACATTCTCCCTAAGTGTGGATGTTTGAACTCCGCAGCCGACTTCTTTACCATGCTGTAGGTAGGGACATCCTCCATAAGTGTGGATGTTTGAACTCCGCAGCCCACTTCTTTACCATGCTGAAGGGGAATCCTTTCCCTAGTGTGGATGTTTGAACTCCGCAGCCCACTTCTTTACCATGCTGTACGAAGGGACATCCTCCCCAAGTGTGGATGTATGAACTCAGCAGCCCACTTGTTTACCATGCTGAACGGAAATCCTTCCCCAAGTGTGGATGATTGAACTCGGCAGCCCACTTCTTTATCATGCTGTACGACGGGACATCCTCCCCAAGTGTGGATCTTTGAACTCCGTAGCCCACTTCTTTATCATGCTGTACGAAGGGGCATCCTCCCCAGGTGTGGATGTATGAACTCAGTAGCCCACTTCTTTACCATGCTGAAGGGAAATCCTTCCCCAAGTATGGATGTTTGAACTCAGCAGCCCACTTCTTTGTCATGCTGTACGAAGGGACATCCTCCCCAAGTGTGGATGTTTGAACTCAGCAGCCCACTTCTTTATCATGATGTACGAAGGGACATCCTCCCCAAGTGTGGATATTTGAACGCCGCAGCCCACTTCTTTATCATGCTGTACGAAGGGACATCCTCCCCAAGTGTGGATGTTTGAACGCCGCAGCCCACTTCTTTATCATGCTGTACGAAGGGACATCCTCCCCAAGTGTGGATGTATGAACTCAGCAGCCCACTTCTTTACCATGCTGTACCCAAGTGTGGAGGGCAGCATCCTCCCCAAGTGTGGATGTTTGAACTCCGCAGCCCACTTCTTTACCATGCTGTACGAAGGGAATCCTCCCCAAGTGTGGATGTTTGAACTCCGCAAGCTGTGGATGGACATCCTGAACTCCGCAGCCCACTTCTTTTACCATGCTGTACGAAGGGACATCCTCCCCAAGTGTGGATGTTTGAACTCCGCAACTTCGCAGCCCACTTGGATGTTTGAACGCCGCAGCCCACGTTTTTACCATGCTGTACGAAGGGACATCCTCCCCAAGTGTGGATGTTTGAACGAAGGGACATCCTCCCCAAGTGTGGATGTTTGAACGCCGCAGCCCACGTTTTTACCATGCTGTACGAAGGGGCATCCTCCCCAAGTGTGGATGTTTGAACTTCGCAGCCCACTTCTTTACCATGCGGTACGAAGGGACATCCTCCCCAAGTGTGGATGTTTGAACTTCGCAGCCCACTTCTTTACCATGCTGTACGAAGGGGCATCCTCCCCAAGTGTGGATGTATGAACTCAGCAGCCCACTTCTTTACCATGCTGAAGGGGAATCCTTCCCCAAGTGTGGATGTTTGAACTCCGCAGCCCACTTCTTTACCATGCTGTCTGAAGGGGAATCATTTTCCTAGTGTGGATGGTTGAACTCCGCAGCCCACTTCTTTACCATGCTGTACGAAGGGCCATCCTCCCCAAGTGTGGATGTTTGAACTCAGCAGCCCACTTGTTTACCATTCTGTACGAAGGGCCATCCTCCCCAAGTGTGGATGTTTGAACTCCGCACCCCACTTCTTTACCATGCTGTACGAAGGGACATCCTCCCCAAGTGTGGATGTTTGAACTCCGCAGCCCTCTTGTTTACCATGATGTACGAAGGGACATCCTCCCCAAGTGTGGATGTTTGAACGTCGCAGCCCACTTCTTTATCATGATGTACGAAGGGATTTCCTCCACCAAATATGAATATTTGAACTCCTGTTGAACGTGCCTCACTTTTTTCGCCAGTTTGTATTTCGGGACTTTAAAATGTCTTATAATGGTAATACGGGAACCAGACGATACAACCATACAAAGTAGCCCCCCCCCCCCCCCCCCCCACCTTTAAAAATCCGTCCCACGGGCCTGTGTAAGGCATCAGGCTGGTTTTTGCTCAAATTAAACAAAAATGCCCAAATCTTTCTCTGTATGTGTGTGTGTTTGCGTTTGTGTGTGTGTATGTGTATGTGTGTGTGTGTATGTGTGTGTGTATGTTTGTGTGTGTGTATGTATGTGTGTATGTATGTGTATGCGTATGTGTATGTGTGTAAGTGTGTGTGTGTGTGTAATGTGTGTGTTTGTGTGTGCGTGTGTTTGTGCGTGTGTATGTGTGTGTGTGTAATATGTGTGTATGTGTGTGTGTATGTGTGTGTGCGTGTGTATATATGTGTGTGTGTGTGTGTGTATGTGCGTATGTGTGTGTATGTGTGTGCGCGTGTATGTGTGTAAGCGTGTATGTGTGCAGTCGAGGGATAAAAAAAGGAAATCTCTAAGTGTTGGGGGGGGGGGGGGATCTGGAAGAAGTAATGAAATACTTTTTATTCTAGAATCAAAATACTTTGGCTGCGGTAGGAGTCGGCGATGAGGTTGACTATCAGTTTACCATTCGTACGTACAACATCTGAAACACTGTAAACATTTTAAAATCTTCGGCTTATTAATCCACGTCAAAAACTGGGACACAAAAAGAAACACACGCACACACACGCACGTGCGCGCGCGCACACACACACACACAATATCGCGCCCTCCCTCTCTCTTTCTCTCTCTCTCTCTCTCTCTCTCTCTCTCTCTCTCTCTCGCTCTCTCTCACACACACACACACATATACACACATATACACACATATTCTCTCTTTCACACGCACACACACGCACACACACACAATAAACACACGACGCCTACAATGACTCCTCAACAAGATCCGACTTGTACATACCACATCTTCAATTTGCAAGAGAGTGATTGACAGGGTCATGGAGACGGTGGATGAGCTGTTGAATACCAGGGGTGTGTGTTTCACGTGTCCACGAATGAACAGGTCCTTAAACAACAGGTCGTGGTGCTGGCCCGAGACTGCGTACGGTCCGAGAAACAAATACTAAGGCATATTACACTAAAAAGGTGTTATATGAAGAATGAGTCGAAAACAATTGGATCAAACTAGCATTAAAATCGATATCGAATGGAGTTTACATTATGAAAAACCTAGGTATACTCCCATTCTAGATACATTCAATTCAATTCTTTATTAACCGTGAGTGTCTGCAGCTCAACAGTTGACTTGCTTATATGACAACAATTTACAGGCATAAGGAAAGGTTTTATGAAACAGATAGATAAGGATAATATTTTAAAATGTGTATAAAACTGTGTATAAAATTTAAGAACACAAGTGTCAAAAACTATCGATTCTCTTCTTTTAATCATTTTGTATAAAGAAAGAAATGTTTTATTTAACGACGCATTCAACACATATGGTTAAGGATTTTGAGAGGAAACCCACTGTCGCCACTACATGGGCTACTCTTTCCGATTACCTTTTATTTGCGCTTCCAATAGGCAGGATAGCACAAACCATGGCCTTTGTTGAACCAGTTATGGATCACTGGTCGGTGCAAGTTGTTCACAGCTACCCACTGAGCCTTGCGGAGCACTGACTCACGGTTTGGAGTCGGTATCTGGATTAAAAATCCCATGCCTCGACTGGAATCCGAACCCATTACCTACCAGCCTGTAGACCGATGGCCTAACCACGACGCCACAGAGGCCGGTCATTTTGTATAAATATTTTCCTAACTCATAATTCTTTTATTAATTTAGACATACGAGGAGAGATTGATGAGTTTGTGGCCTAAGGTAGAAGGAGTAATTTTTCTACATAATCTCCTTGTACATTAACACACCGAGTCCAGCGGTAATGGAGCGTACGTATCCCTTCCCTGCAGAAGATGGCGTCTTGGACCACCGGGAAGTCTGCCACAGCATCCATGGCGTCATCATCCGAGGGAAAATGGTGACAACCAAGCCCCTTCATCTTCGGGAAGAGGTAGTAGTCAGAGGGTGCCAATCACGAGAATACGATGGGTGTTCGATCAGTTTGAATCCACATTCCTGGATGGCAGTCATTGTTGTGAATGACTGCATGGACTCGTTCCTGGGAGATACCTAGCTCAGTGACAATGCAACGCTCTGTTACTCGTTGATCTGTCATGATGATGTCAAGAATATTGGCGATGGTCTCCTGTGTGATGACGGCGACTGGTCTTCCCGGACGAGGGTCGTCTTCCAGGCTCTCGCTGCCATGTTTGAACTCAGCAGCCCTCTTCTTTACCATGGTGTACGAAGGGACATCCTCCCCAAGTGTGGCCACCATGTCCTCATGGACCTCCTTGGCTGTTAAGTCCTTGAGACTGAGGTATCGGATAACCGAAAGATGACTGATTTTTTTCTCTCTCTATTTTTACGGTTTTATTTATTAGGAACCGGTGAGTGTCGATTATTTGTAACAAAAAAATAAATAAATAAATAAATAAAATAAAAATAAATAAATACATAAATAATAAAAATACAATTAAAGATAATAACTTCAAACGTTCTGTGTAATCATTCAAAAAGTTGATCTGCACACAATGTCAGTGAAAACTGTATACCGCATCTTCTTCTAGCTTTGGCCACGAACTTATCAATCAATGGATGGATTCTATAATAGATTTCTTAATACATGTATATGGAAACATTTCATCCATAAAAAAGTTAAAGTTTGTTTTGTTTAACGGCACCACTAGAGCTCATTGATTTATTAATCATCGGCGGTTGGATGTCAACCATTTGGTAAATTTGACCTATAGTCTTAGAGAGGAAACCCGGTACATTTTTCCATTGGTAGCAAGACACAAAAGCACATAGCACGTTCTTTGATATACCAGTCATAATGCATTGGCTGGAACGTGAAATAGAACTTTATCACTGGGCTACGTCTCCCTACCCCACCCCCACCCCCTCCATTCATCCACATAAGTAAGACAGGAGAAGAAAAGTTAAAGTTTGTTATGTTTAACGACACCACTAGAGAGATGTAAGAAGAACACGTGAAGTGGATCCTACAGTTGGAGTGGGTTTGAAACCTTAAGGTCCATTCTCAGAGTTGCAAGTTTCATATTCATTGTTTTCACATGCATTTATGAGAAATAACTCGAAATTAATCGATCCCACACGTGATAACCTTTGCATAAATAACTCTGGAATATCGAAATTAGTTTGTACTTGCACGCCGCGTAGACTCACTCATAGGCGTACGGGCTCCCATCTTTGTAGGTGGGCAGGCTGGTTTTTGCCCAAATTAAACAAAAATGCCCAAATCTGGATAACTACATTTATTCATATTAACATTACTACCAAACAGCTATATAGGATTAAAAACAAATCACTACGCATTTTTACATGGATTCCAAGTAATTTTGAGAGTAGAATGATGATAATACATGGTAAAAGGGTCTTAGATTAGCACATTTTGCCCGGATATCTCTATCATTTTTGCCCGAATTTGAACATTTGCTCCAGCATTTGTGGGGGGGGGGGGGGGGGGGGGGCGGCACAGTTATGAACCCACTAGTAACCGTGAGTTGTGTTCAGTTCAATGGGCGGGACGTAGCCCAGTGGCAAAGCGCTCGTTTGATACGCGGTCGGTCTGGGATCGATCCCTGTCAGTGGGACCATTGGGCTGTTTCTTAAATGATATGCTTAAAAAGCGTTTAATGATTTTAAGTTTATCATCGAGTGATGTTCCATGTTGAAAATCTATATGGCAATGAATGACTACCGACATTTTTTCGACACCGCAAAGCCAACATTACTTTTGTATACTGTTTATTGTGTTTAATAAGCGGTTTTAAAACAAAATCAAAGTCAAACTATAGGAAGACGGGACCATGTGGAAAACGTCCGGTTTTGAGAGAATTCCAGTTTAGAAAGGGTCCGGTCTGCATAGTAAGTCAATAAAGTAATAATAATGTTGTGTAAATCGGGGATAACAGTCAACAAAAATCAAAGATTGACAAGTCAATGAAACAATGTGTTTTAAAATATTAAAATTATACTGGAGATTGCTGCTTTAAAATATAAATTATGATGATCAATCGCTTTTTGGAATAGACTGGTTTTGATTATGCCCCGTTAAATAGAGATCGTTTTGGCCTTTTCACGTATTATTATTATTTTTTTTAATTATTATTATTATTATTATTGTCCCCAGAAACATAAGC